>NW_009258797.1:580350-667181 GCF_000687185.1 Egretta garzetta
CATCAGAGCGTTCAACTTGATTGTTTTACCCCTTGACTACTTTACTATCCATTTTTCTAGATTTTTTGGGAGATTATTTTAATCCCACCTGGTCTAGCTCTCTTGTGTGATGGCTGTATGTATTAAACTACCAGAAATTTTACCTGAATAAGGGCAACAAAATTGGTTTGTTAATAAACTTTTTAGCAGTGTGAGGACTGTTTTCATAGCCCTGAAATATTTTGAAGTATTGCTGTTTGAGGGGAAAAAAAGGTGTTTTGTTTACCTGCTGTTTATTTTACCTAGTATCTTGGCAGTTAACCTAAGGGTATTTAAAAAATGAAAATACATGACTCAGTTATTCTGTAGATAACCCCAGTGAGCCTGAATGGTGAGCCAATTTGTATATTTTGTTTCTTTATGTAAAGGCATATAATGTTTATAAATAATTAACTAAATAGGTGGTCTTTATTCTTTTAACTTCCTTTTGAAAATCTCTATTTTATCAAATTGGAGGAACTAAAGCGTAGACTGTGTATTTATAATTTTGTAGCCTACATGATCCATACATACATTCGCACAGATGTATATATAAGTGTGTGTACATTTACCAAGCTGTGGCTTCCTTATGAAACTCTAAGTTCTGCTGGGCAACTGTCAGTACAAAGCATGCTCAAACATTCCTTGATCTGCTTTTTAATACTGCTCTTTTTTCCTTAGTCTACCTTTGTAGGAAAAAAAATCTTTATGAAATTTCAGTAGCTGCTATTTTAAACTCAGCAGCACCCCATCTTCGGTTTTACAGGCTACAAATTTCGTAGATTTCAAATGTGGAAAAACAGTGCATACTTACAATCGAGATCAGGCAACCTGGGTTTAAAATGTCTTTTTACCTGTGATCAGAAAACACTGTGGCACTGTGACAGAAGCCATAGGAACCCTGAGAAGATAATTCTGCTTCTTCCTTTGGGAAATATCACAAAAGGTAGAAGAGCTGACTAGTGTGCAACATGCAAAGTTTGTTGTTCTTGTCCCTCCTATTCAAAGATCACTCAAACCTTCTATGAAACTACTGAAAGAGTTCAAGGAACAATCCATTTTTGTTCATGTTATGACTAGCTGCCTCCAGTGCTTCCTTCACATCTATTACCTACCTGACCCAGTTTCAATGCACTGAAATACAAGTATTAAATTAGATTTTCTAAGTGAGGAGCGTACTGTCCTGGGTCTTTTTATAGATAGGCTTCTTTAGGAGTCATTCAGCACCTCCAAAGATATAATTGATTAGTTGGTTTTATCAATGCCCAAGGGGCTCCCAGATATTTGTTATTCATGGTATTTTATACGTTTTAAATGAGCCTTAGATAAACTAGAAGCTGTGTTAATTGCCAAAGAGAAATATTTGAAATGACTGGCAAAGTTTTATACCACACAAGAAACTTGTCACTGTGGTGAAGAAACTTGAGGGCAACACCTATTGTAAGAACAGATTTATTTGTCTGTTTTAATGTCACCTAGTAAAAAAAATGCATTTCTGAAATGTGGATTGTTCCACAGTTGTGGATGCTTTTCTCTGGCAGTAGCAATCTGTACAACAGTACCTCTGTGGGCTTCAACATGTAGATTAGTCTGAAGCTTAGTGTAAATGCGTAACAGTTACTAGTCTTCTGACTGCTAGGGGGAGAAAATGTCAAGTATCTTTTTTATCTGAGCTCTTCTTTCTACACTGGCTGTTGTTCAACGCTCAGAGTACAACAGGACTGTTTGCCATCTATCGTGAAAGGCCCCCCGGGAAAAGCTCAAGAAGTTTGTAGTCTGTTCGACTGCACTCATATGGAATACTGATGGTAATTATCCAAGCATAGTGACAAAAGTGAAGGAGGAAAACTAGTAGCCTGTCTTCAAATCTGAAAACATGTTTTTTGCATTTACTCTTAAGTTTCAAAAAATAGGCACAGATATTATGGTGATAGGTGCTTTGCGAATGTTTTCAATATCATCATCATTGATAGCTTCCTTTTTACAGGAACAATACCCTCTGAGGACCAGAATACCTCTTTATCTTGATTGCCTGAGGACAAAAACCTCCAGGATAAGCAAGATAACAGGAACTAAAATAGCTCCAAGTCCCATTAACTCTAGCTATCATAAAGCACGAGTAACGCACACTCAAACCAATCATTATTTATAATGAATTCCGAAAATATGATATAAAGCCTGAAGCCAAACTCAGATTAAAATCAATATGAAGTCACATCAGTACTGATGTGTCTTTTCGAGTTAGCATGTGAAACAGAAAATTATTATAAAAGAATATATTCATTATAATATCTGAATTTGTATTTTAAAAAAAATACTTATTCATAATTGTGTTCTGCAAAGAACATCAATGTTTATGGTCTGCTGATAAACGCTTTGAGCTCCTCTATGATTTGCAAAGTAACCAGGACCTATTGAAAAAAAATCCTCGCATCTCATTATTCCTATTAAATCTGTACTAGTATTTTTCATAACTTTCAGACTATATTAATTCTGAAAATAAATTCATTGTTTGTAAAATTGATTGAGGTAAATATTTACTTCACAAAATAAGATAAATACTATGGTTTATTTCACATAGGAAGGTGATGACATTGCCATGTCATCACTGAGGGACAAAACAATGGTGCTGATACTGTGTTCAGCTTAGTCGAAATCAAAAGACTGAAAGTGGAAGAATCATCTTCCCAGCAGCCCTCCTTCCTTGTGAGTGTCATGAGCCTTTCTTCCTATGAGTGTACTCATGCTGTCATTGACCTCCATTTGAATGAAAAATAGTCAGACACAACAATTCCTGGTCACCAGTGTGCTGTGTGTCAAAATAGGATCTAAATATCAGAATCCAGATCAATATCTCCAGTTTTTCCTCATATCTATTCCTCTGTCTGTTACTTCAATCGATTTGTTTATTCCTATTAAACACCACTTATTTTTAGTCCCTGTAGCAACTTGAAGGACTGCTTATCTACGTTTGTGTTTCATGCATGTTTATTAAAGTGTGTCCAGAGGAGGGCAACCAAGACCATGAAAGGTCTCGAGGGCAAGACTTAGAAGGAGCAGCTGAGGTCACTTGGTTTGTTCAGAGAAGAGAAGGCTGAGGGGCGACCTCATTGCAGTCTACAACTTCCTCAAGGGCGGTAGCAGAGGGGAAGGTGCTGATCTCTCTCTGGTCACCAGCGATAGGACATGAGCAAATGGAATGAAGCTGTATCAGGGGAAGTTCAGATTGGACATTAGGGAAAG
This sequence comes from Egretta garzetta, assembly GCF_000687185.1. Lineage (NCBI taxonomy): Eukaryota > Metazoa > Chordata > Aves > Pelecaniformes > Ardeidae > Egretta > Egretta garzetta. The sequence goes on from NW_009258797.1 coordinate 583,612, forward strand.
GTTCTTCACTGAGAGGGTGGTTGGTCACTGGAACAGAGTTCCCGGGGAAATGGTCACGGCACCAACCCTGTCAGAGTTCAACTGGACGATGCTCTTAGCCATACAGTTTAGTTTTAGGTAGTCCTGCGAGGAGCTGGGGAGTTGGACTCTATAATCCTATGGGTCCCTTCCAACTTGAGATATTCCATGATTCTATGTTGATAACACATATAGTTAGGTTTCTTGCCTTCCACCCAAATAAGAAATCTTGACCATCTGTGGGCTTGTGCAACAAGGAAAAGAAAAACAAAAGAAAATTTGTGTGTCTCTTTCAGTAGCAATGTTCAGAAAGCCCACACAAGTGACAATTTTCCATCCAAGACCTAGTAATTGTCTTATCTTCCCCACTTACCGTACACATAGTCTTCAGGATGCTAAAGTAAGACTTGGAGGTGAAATGCAACTGTTTAGATTGGGATGTTTCTACTAGAATAATATTGTGCATATAAGAGTTTTTTTCTTTATTTTAGCTGTTATTTTCTTTATTAGCTGTTGCATGAAAATTAAAACATAGTCATTACTTACAAAGAATAAGCCATTAATATAGCCATTACTTATGAGTGTCATTTTCAAATACACATAAAAAGCATTACCTCATTGGAAAACTATTTGTCTGTATAGCTTTTGATTAAAATACCATGAAGTTACGAGTTTAAAACGCTATTCATTTTACCATTTTATTTGTGGATATGTAGTATAACTGTGGCACTGTAACCTTCTGTATAAACAAGACAGATCTAGCAAAAGAAATATATATAAGCAGATAGATAGAAGGGTGTACAAACCAGAGAGATAGTCCATGCTATTCTGTCTTTGAAAGTTTTCTAGATGGTTTTTCAGGTCACTCTATAAGTTTATGATGTGCATATATAATGCAAAAATGGACTAGACGCATTAATGTGACACATGTATCCATGCAATATTCTGATTGAGCTGATACAAAAATGACAGAGAAAAAAATAATGCAGGAAAAAAAATCTATTGTGGGTAGAGGAAAGCTTGTTACTGACTTCAGTGGGACTATAAATGCTATAGTTTTTTCCTCTTCTATGCTAGCTGCCTCCATTGAAAACTCAGTCTATTAGAGTTGCTTATTGCCATCCAGTGTTAATACTTCAAGTACATTAAATCATGCCTTACACTGCCTCAGTCATTCCCTTTCTTGGCTAACCTATATTTGGTGTACATCCATTTTTCTGGCCTACAGCTCTTCAGACATTCATAAATAACACAGTAAACCAATACTAACCGTGATAAGTATTCTACTGGTAGTAAAAATGTGGATTTTTCTCATGGGGGCACTGAAAAACTGATTTGGCTTCTTTGTAGTCAGCTTCTGCTTGGAATAAATAAGGGTTCTTTACAATGAAACGTAACTCCATTTGTCAGTTCTTGACAAATAATCATTCTGAAACAAATTAAATAGAAAATTTGGTTTATGAATCTAGTAGAGACTATGAAAATACAGTTTGAGTATTTTAGTATATCTTCAGTATGTACAGTTTAAGAGTATATGGGTTGTTACTTGTGACTTGTTTCCCTTTGACTGGCAGCTGCTGGTTCTATCAGGTAATCAGTGATACTTTATATTCCAGCTATTAAGATTCCACTAAGCTGTATTTGGGCATTTTCCTTGCAAGATGGCTCCTGTAGGAGCCATAGTATGGTATCAATGAAATAATCACGTGTCTCACTGAGAAATATACTGCGTGTATTCAGGGCTGAAGCATAATGCATAGCAGTAACATATCTATTCCTTAGAAAAACAGAGGATGAATGTAGCAGTATTTAATTTGTTGCATTTATTTATTTGTTGTATTTGTTACATTTATTTTTAATTGCAATGGAATGCACTTACCAATACCTTTTTCAAGAATGCGGATTTTACAGTTTTGCTGACAGTCACGGGTTTCATAAGGGACAATTTAAAGGAAACATGTTTTAGATCCATCCAAATACAATTTTTTTTTTTTTTTACCAGTCATTCTGGAAAACAGCTGGTATTAATTTCACATCAAATATGCTGTCTTGATATTTCAGAAATATGAAAAAAAAAGCCAGAGAGAAAAAAAAATCATGCTTTATGTCTAACCCCAGTAATGAGTTTATGGGAGCATTGGGATTTTTTGTTTCAGGGTCAGGGATCTTCTGAATTGCCATTTAATTTCAGCTACATTTTTTTAATGAGCATAGCAAAAGATGCATTGGTAGTAAAGTTCATATACGGACTGAATAAAGCTCTTATGCTGCTACATAACATGAATGTCTGATCAGGTTGTCAAAATGCAAAAACCTGTTTCCATCTCAATGTCTGAATTTTGCATGTATCTTGTATGTGGCTGAAGTCTTCCCTACACAGCGTTGCGTTTTGTGAAGGCACACAGTGCACTTTGCTGTGGAAATACTGAAACATGGAGAAACATAGAAGAAAGTTCCCCAAAACATGGAACAATATACCAGCTATTTTTTTTCTAATTATGATTATTATTACTTTGTAATATTTATATCTTCAATTTTAGAATTCTAAGAGCGTATGGGTATAGTTGTACAGTAATGAAAATTAGAGCATGCCTCTCATGTGCTGGTTTTCTACACCATTTTTTTGGAAAATAATAAAGCAATTGCTGTTGTCTTAAGCATTATTAGAAGCCCACAACTGTATATCTATGATAATGGCCGAGGAGTGTGTGGTCTACTTAAAACTTTTTTGTAAGTGAATATGCATATGCAAGCATCTCTGACTTGGGGGAATGTGTTGCTTCATTAGTCACCAGTGCCTTCAGACAAGTGATGGGGGCTTAGTGAAGGTGTGCCAGGGTGGCTGGGCAGACGTGGCATTGAGAACCATTTCTCGCCATTCAGCAGGGACCTGCAGAGGAGCTACTCCGTGGCTCCATGTAGAGAGCCAGGATTTGGGGTATGTTCAGAATGCCAAGGTCCAGCCACCTCCAGTGTCCACTTCTGGGGTCTTTTTCTTCAATGGAGAAAATTAACAGCATCAGTTGGGTCCTCCAAAAGGATCTTAAGTTAGGAAGATAAAAAAAAAGCCTAAATCAGGTAATTCTAACAAATCTTTAGCATCTGTGATGGTTCTTCAGTCACAAAAGGTGCTCTCTTCTGCTGAGGAATTCTACGCATGGCCCTGGCTAATGCTGTGGTGTGTCTTTTCCCAGTCTTGTTAATAACTATGGACATACGGTTTTGCAGTGTCTTGTTATTGATCAACATTTCACTGCTCACAAATGTGGATATTTATTCCTGTATACCAGCTTATTTTCAAGAAAGCATTAGGTTATTTGTTTCACTTTATTTGCAAAATGTCATTGCATCTGTTTGTGTATATATATATGCATTATGTATAGCTACAAAGAGAGTGTCTCTGATCAAGACTACAGTTTTAGCATTTGCATGTATATACAAAATCAACTGATTTTACAAATGAATGTCAGTTCCTTAAGTCCCCATCGATGAAAGATCCTGTTTGCTTTTACTTCTCAAAAGAGAATGCATTTTTTCCTGACTCTGTATGTATACACAAATGGGGCAAGAAATGTCCAAACATATTTCTGTGGCTGTGAGTGTGGAAAGTTAAACATTGAATTTATTAGTTAAGCTTGATGTCCCTTAGCCCTTACCCCCAAAAGTTGAATTTTTTCTATTATACTGTTACTTGCTACTCTTTATGCCTTAGCTCAGCATTCAAATTGTGCACATATCTTCTTTTCCTAACTGAGAGATGCTTCCCCCACCCCTCTGCAAGGAATTGGGGTGTGTTTTTATTTTTTGTCCTGTCTACAAAGGGTTGAGATTAGAAGACCAGTGCCTGCATTCCCTTTGGGAGTTAGGAAGTCTGGTCACTTGCTTCTTAGTGTTGGTTGCAAAGCTGTAGTTGAAGAGAGGGTTAATTGTTTCTCTCCAGGTTTCACTGGGACCTGGAAGGTTATCTCCTCCTGCTATTTAGAAACAGAGAAAGCTGATTTTCTGTTCTTAAAAAAAAAAATTCAAAAAAAAAAAAAAAAAATCAAAGTCCATTGTAGGCACTTGAGGGGTTTTTCTAGGTTGTGAAAATTTGAACTTTATTTCTTACTGTTGTAATTTCTGATGCATCCCATGCTAGGAACAGCCTAGTCAAAGAGAAAGAAAAGGAGTGCTAAGAGTGTAGCTCTTTCTCCTGCTTCACTGTGTACAAACATTTTGTGTCCTCTAGAAGTGATCCTGTGTGTGTTCGTAGGCACAGGTCTTCACACTGTTGGTACAGAGCTCCGTCCACTTGCTCAACACTCCACTAAATCATGCACTAGAGTAATTTCTGCCAGGGCTGAGATTCTCTTCTAAAAGTACACACATCAGACAAAGAATTACATTTATGGTTTAGCCAGCTTGCTCCTCTCGGGTGTCCTTGCCCCATGTCAGTGGTGAACTTTATCCCTTCCACAGGTAAATTTTAATGGAATAATTTCTTTTTTTTGTAATCAAAAAGAATTCTGTTTACTACATCAAGGTATGCGTTAATTGTAATGAAAAAAGATTGTCTCATTCCTTGTCTGGTGAACTGGTTTGTTTTACAAAAGTGCAAATTTGAAAAAGTAATTTTACATTCCTTCTTTCTTCTTTTTTGCTTGTGTTTTATCATCTGCTTTTTATTTCTTTCTGATTTTTAATTCTTTACAAATGTCTCATGATAAGGAGTCCATTCTTCAATTCTTAGTATAAAGCATATTGTTATTATTGAGGGAAATAATTTGGAGATAGTTATACAAGTGCACTAGAAACACGGTGTGGTAGTCTTAAGTACATGATACTTACATGACAGGGTTCTCCTATTTTGTAAATTTAGAATATCTTTTTTATTGAGGATTTTATCTTTTTTCTTTTTTTTTTAAATGGAAAAGTTTGTAAAGGGCTGTGTGGGTGTGAAATGACTTGATTGAAGAACTGAAGCTTTCTTGATATTGTCTAAATGAAGACCAATATTTTTTCTCCAATTTAAACTTCTGTCCTCATCGTCACTGGAAATTACTTTTCTGCAAATGTTCCTGTTTTAATTTTGGATAATTTCTAGTTCACCATTCAGTCAGGCAGCCCAGCTTTAGAAATAATGGCAGTTATGATGTCACCCTGCTCCTCTGTTTGTTAGTTGTATTATGTACAATCTGTGCTTTGTATGAGACTATCAAGCTTTATCTTGTCTGCAGCTGTTTTTCATCACTGATTAAATCATAAGTTTTATTTCAAATATAAATCTCCACAATTAGAAGGCAAAAAAAACCCCAAACCCTTTGCCCTATAAAGAATTATAAATAAATACTAAGATGAATGGGGGAGCAACTGAAAAGTTCCATTTAAAATTTACACTTAAAAGCAGTAAAACCAGGAGGACATTAGTTCCATCCTCTTCTGTAAGCATTTATAAATCTATATGTCAAAAAACATAAGGACTTTGTGGTCTGCCTTTGGAAATATACCAAGACGTAAGTCAGTGCCATCTATTATAGATGCTGTTAGAGAATGATAAGATGCAAAGATGCATCTACTTCTTGGTGTTTTAGCTTTATGTAGTTTTTTCTCTTTTGTCTGTCTTTTTTTTTTTTTCTTCTCCTTCTTCCTGGGTTCTAGTCATTGCCATTGTTGTGTCATTTACAGTTCCCACTACAGAATCTCCCTAGTCTCAGAAGACACTTCTGAAGACCTCATAATTTGGGGGAATACCTATTTTACCCTTCTTTAGATCAATGACTAAGGCCTAAGTCTACTAGCTATAGTCACCTAACACAGAGAAGCTTCTCCTGAGGAAAACGCAGGTCACGTAAGTTAGGCTTATGCTCTGAATTGCTTCCTGGAGGAGTCTGTTTCCATATTCTTAGTCAGATATGCACAAGGATGTAATATAAATAATGCATAAGATTAGTGTGTGCTGAGGCTTTATAATGTGTTCCATTTGCTATTAAAAAACGTCTGTTGCCCACGACCACTTTATTTGTAGCTTACTGTTAAGTATGACTTTAGACAATGGAAGTTGTATGAAAGTTGTTGCATGTAACTTGGCACCCTAAAAATTGTTATAAGAAAAGAAATCAAAAAATATTGAAACTACAGTGTATGTTGCAAAATTATTACTAGAAAGATACAGTTTGCACGTTTTCCTTAAAAACATCCAGTCTGAGTCTGACAGAAATGCAGGGAATGGATTTTTTTTTTTTTTTTAAAAAAGGGAAATAGAATAGGAAAAGAGAAAAGAAAGAGTCGCACAGTAGTCAGATATGATTTTTCATCTATGCACTTGCACTACACTTTGCTTCAACACAATTGAAAATGATTCAGTGAGTGAAGCTGCTAAGAATGAAGTGGGTGTTTCCAAGTGCCAGTCAACAGAAAAATGATAAAAATATTGTAGAACTAAATGCTGGTGTGCAGAACTAGAAAGTGAAATGAAATGGCAGTGTACTTTATATCCCCCACAGCTAAGTGTCCTAAAGTATTTTAAATACTTACCTATTGTTAAGAAGTTCAATGAGAATAAAATGTTGAAGTCCAGAATAGATCGGTGTTTTAGTCTAGCAAACCACATAAGTCCAAGAAAATAGTGAATTATGCAGACACCACTGCAAGCATCTTACTGTGTATCTGATATCATAGCAGTATCATCTGCTCCTCTGTCAAAGGAGTTTTTATAAACTTAAATAGTTCTAAAGTCTCAGTTCTTATTTGAACTAATTAGGCTAAATGTAATGTAAAAAACTCAAGTATAAAGCATATTGTTATTACAGGGGGAAATAATTTGGAGATAATTATGAAAGTGAACATTATGGCACCTATAAGTGAACATTATGGCACCTATTTCATTAAGGTATGTTAAGTGGTCACAATAAATTAATCTTTCTTAATGATGGAAAAGAGAAGGGATGGTTTCTGACTTTCTGCAGAATTAGCGAGGACTAGTTTCATGGCTTACAATATTTCTTTTGCCAACTCTGCTCATGCTGTCCTCTGAAGGACTGCTTCTGCACTGGTGCATACCAGAAATGGCCAACACAAACTGGTTATCATCATCTTGAGCCATTAAAAAGGTCCAGTATTGGGCCAAGAGAATAATATAATTGTATATGGTAATCTTAGTTAGTTTTGTTTACCCTTTGTGTTATTTCTTTTCCTTCAGCATTAGCCATTGCTGTATTCTCTTAGCAGCAATATTTGGAAATGAGTGAAAATTCCTCAGTTGGCACCAGTGTCTCTTGCTCCATAGATTTCAGGTTCCTTATGCCTTTAAAAGCTCTCGTAGCCACCTGGAAGATGTGAGAAACGACAAGTCAAAAGGTAGTAAGTTCTTCCAAGCTAGACCTCTCAAGAGACCTGTGATGAGTTCTTTGCAGCTCCAGAGTACAATTACACAGATAAAAAGCGGAGGTTGAGAGAGGGTTATCTGGAACAAATGTTAAAGACTTTAAAAATCTCATTTCAAATAAATTGAGAGTTTTGATTAGGTTGACGGAGATACACACTTGTATTTGGGATGTTCCACATGTTTAAGTACATGCACAAACATCAATAAAATTGTGTGAAACAACATAGAGGATTCCGATGCTGAAGTAGTGAGGTAAGATTAAAAACTAAGAAAGTCATTTTAACCTGTTTGACAAAAATGAATTGTAAGCTTGTAGCACCCTGTTAAGGATACGCTGCTTTCTTAAGAGTGACTTGAAAGGCAAAGTTTCTTTACAGGTTTCCCAGAAAATCTTGATCCAGGTAGGGCTAATTGATATCAAACAATGGTATATTAATTAAGGAAAGTTTCCAGCTGATCTATATAAACCAGGCAGTCTTGAATAATAGAAGATACGTGGTTTAGTATCTTTTTGCCTATTCGTAGCAACCCCTTATATGTCAGCATTATTGTCAGAATTATTGGCACCAGATGAAAGCTGGTATTATTTTACAGGAGGGGAAAAATTATTCTTTCTTACTCTGAAAACACTTTCTGTCGTCTTTGTTAATTTTGAATGAGTGAGAAAGTATTGTAATAACATCATGTGGATCAACAGATAGTTAAAACTGTATTTAGGAACGTAGGCATGGAATTTTAACAAATGTGAGTACCCATCATATTTGAAACGGTTTAAGTGGCTTAACAGTGGGAAATTTTGTTCAATAGAGAGCAGGAATATAAATTAAAAAGATTTTAAAAGTTTTTAACTACTGGGTGTACTGGAGAGTTTTTGAACTCACATTTCTTGATTTTTCAGTCTCCTTTGCACAGCTTCTGTGATTTTGAAATTGGAAAATGCTGAAATTGGAGCATTTCTGAAAATAAGCAGGACAAAAATCTTTGTGTTATATGTGTGTTTTGCTGTGGAAGCTCTCCAAAGCTCTGGTGGTTTTCTTGTATAACATTATTCTTTGTGTATTTTCACAGACAGAAAGATAATGCTTTCTCCTTTTGGACTTTATACTGTTTTCCCTGTGTTTCCCTATGTGTCTTTCATGCATACTTGCAACACAGACAGGTAATGGTTCTCTTTATCCTCTCCAGATCTCTATAGCTTAAGTTCTCTTGTTGTCCTGTTCCCATGTTGCTGCTCTTCGGTTTTCCTCTTACCTTCTTCGTTTGCTATCCAGATAACTACACTCCCTACACCTCTGTCTTCTGAACTGGATTTCCCTCTTCCAGGCCAAACACAGCTACACAAAAATGTATAATTTAACTTCTGCTCAGCAGTGTGCTCAGTCCATAATCGTGGTCTGTACTACACACTGCACTCATGAGCTGCAATTGGCTTTATGCTATTAAGGAAGAGATTTTGACAGACATAAGAGTTGTTAAGATGTATGGAAGAATAAAGAGAAGGGCTGAAAATTGAGTTGTATATGAAAGAATGCTGTAGGAAGCACTCGGGCATAAAGAGGAAGGAAAACACGTGATCCTGAGGGGATGGTAAAAATTGCAGTGCTGTGGAGGTGTGCTTTTGGGCATTATTGGTTTTTATAGTGAGAACTGCTCATGTGAACAGTTGTCAGTTATAGTAATTGTACATGAAGAGATAGTCCCAAAGAGTCGATGTTGTTCTGACAGTATGCAACAGTCAACAGTTAAATGTGGAAGACTTTCAAGTAAAGATGTCTCAGCCACCTTAATTGCACAGACACTTCTAACCAGCTTTTGTAGGGGAAAAAAGATAATAATTAAGGCATGTGAAAGGCAAAATATTAAAATTTTTATATTTATTTCTATTTAACTTTCTCTGTAGAGAACCTAGAAGAATCTTTTTTTTTTTTTTTTTTTTTTTTTTTTTTAAATTTTAACAAAGGTAAGGCTGTTTGGCAGTTTTTAAAGAGGTATATGAGAATAAAAAACAAATATTTGGGGAAAGGTGACTTTTTAATAGAGATAAATCTAGTGTTGTTCCTGCTGTTGGAGTCTAATCCTCTTTTCTTTGGATGCAAGCACTTATAAAAGCAGCTCTGCTGGTAGCTTTGAGTGAGGAACCCATTGCTTTAAAAAGATGGCTGCTGCACACAGTCTTATCCTCCCTTCTAGGATTTGAAGTAGTATTGCCAATGTATAGCTTTTGAGGGCATTCAGCTTATCAATTCAAGGAAAGTTTGGGGATATGGAACCAGCTTTTTCTTATGTTAAGATTAAAAAAAGAAGAGCAGGAAAAGGCAGGGAATTAAAGAAGGGGATGACGGTAGAAACCCACAGTTCATAGGTATTGTCCAAGACTTAGCTCAAGTTGGCAGGTAGACCCTCCATACAGTTCAGACTTGTCAGGACGTAATTGAAATTCACAGACATGAACGGTCACAAATTATCCCTGTGGGCATCAGCTGAGATGGGTGATCATGATGCTATAATGTTGCCCTCATTGTAAAGCTTTCAGATTGTGCGATCTTCTGTGTAGATAGATTATAAAAAGAGGCAATGGCTGGAACAGCTCAGATTCTTAATACCTTCCACATTGAATTACCACAACTTACATATATGACACTTTGATTTGGGGCATTAATTTCAAGCCCCATATGCTTTTCACTGTCATTCTGGACTTTTGGTCTTAATGTAATCTTTCTGTTGTTAACTGTTGTAGACCTTTAAAAATAAACAACTCAAGTATAAAGCATCCTAGAATAAATGTCTTAGGGTGTGTTTAGTGTCTTGGAATAGCTTAAAGTGTAGGCCACTCTGTAACAAAACTTAAAAACTTGAAGTATAGCTTCCTAGCAGCTACAATTTTAAATTCGTTTAACGACCAACCAAAAATACACCTGATAGGCATAACTCAGGAGGTAAGAAATATTCTGTTAATAGTTTGGTTCTTTGTCTCGATGACTTCATAGTTCACATGGTCTTCCACGGTTTCAGTTTAAAAACATTTTGCTTTAGAATTACATTACAAAAGGTTTGGTCATTTTCAGCTTGATTAATTAATTTGGTTTAATACAAATACATTATTTAAGATGTACAAAGAATTGTGTAGGCATTAAACCATCATCAAGACATGTCTGAGATTGACAGCATTTATGCTATTCATGTTGTATATATGGATACCCAGTTAGAAAAAAAAGTGAATGTCCCCAGCCACCCAGAAATCATGCCACATAACATTAGCATTAGAATTTAGGACCTCTTTCTCTGTCTATTCTGCGCAGTGCAGTCTGTTTTATTTTGAGAAATGTAATTAAGTGAACAGGATAATAGTCCTTTCCACCCCTGACTACCTTTAGAACATTTTAATCCATGTATATGTTCAGGATGTTTACTGGTAGAGTGCTGATTTCTGCAGACTTTTAGTTCCTTTTCACATTCTGTATGTCTCTTACTGTTATCTGTTTTTCTCTCTCTCTTTTTTAGGGTTTTCCACTCTTTAATCGCCTAGGAAACCAAACATTGATATCTTCCCTCCGTTACAACATATTCCTCTCCTATCTTTGTTCAAGAGATAAAAAGGTGTTGCATAGCTTGCTTTTGCCCATAGTTCCCTCTAAGCAAGGCATGTCCCTTCTGATATGCATGCTTCCAAATCCCCTTCTAAATCTAAACATAAACTGAAAACAGAATTGCAGCATTTTCTCCTTCCTTTCTTCCTTCTTCAGAACGACTTCATAACTGATAGTCTAGCAGAATTAAAACCTTCATTAGCAGTAGTAAAGGGAATGACAGAACACTAGTATCTGTTGCATTTTATAAACTATCTTTTAGGATTTTTATGAGCTCTCATTGTACGCAGAGTTCTATGGGTACCCACCCCCCTGAGCTGGAAGACCGGGACAGGGAGCAGAATGAAACCCCTATAATCCAAGGAGAAATGGTGAGCAACCTGATACACCACTTAGACATGCACAAGTCTATGGATGGGGTCCACCCAAGGGTACTGAGGGAGCTGGTGGAAGTGCTCACCAAGCCCCTTTCAGTCCTTTGTCAGCAGTCCTGGCTGACCAGGGTGGTCCCAGCTGACTGGAGGTTAGCAAATGTGACACCCATCTACAAGATGGGCAGAAAGGAGGATCCAGGGAACTACAGGCCTGTCAGTCTGGCCTTGGTGTCGGGGAAGGTTATGGAGCAGATCACCTTGAGTGCCATCATCCGGCACGTTCAGGACAAGTGGGTGATCAGGCCCAGTCAGCATGGGTTTATGAAAGGCAGGTCCTGCTTGACTAACCTGATTTCCTTCTATGACAAGGCGACCTGCTTAGTGGATGAGGAAAAGGCTGTGTATGTTCTCTACGTGGACTTTAGTAAAGCCTTTGACACTGGAAGGACAATGAAACCAGTGAAGGGTCTGGAGCACAAGTCTCATGAGGAGCAGCTGAGGGAACTGGGGTTGCTTAGCCTGGAGAAAAGGAGCCTGAGGGGAGACCTTATTGCTCTCTACAACTGCCTGACAGGAGGTTGTAGCCAGGTGGGTGTTGGTCTCTTCTCCCAAGTAAAAAGTGATAGGACAACAGGAAATGTCCTCAAGTTGCACCAGGGGAGGCTTAGATTGGATATCAGGAAAAATTTATTCACCGAAAGGGTTGTTGACCATTGGAACGGGCTGCCCAGGGAAGTGGTTGAGTCCTCATCCCCGGAGGTATTTAAAAGACTTGTAGATGTGGTGCTTAGGGACATGGTTTAGTGGTGGACTTGGAAGTGTTAGGTTAATGGTTAGATTTAATGATCTTAAAGGTCTTTCCGAACCTAAATGATTCTGTGATTTTATTATCAGAGATGCAGCTCTTGGCAATAGACAAGAAACACAGTACACACACTGAACTCTTTCGTTCTGCGTGTTTATGCTGAAAGTGTATGGTTCCTCTCCTTATATGAAAAGATGTAAGCTATTGCATGAACGCTCATCAATCAAACTAGACTTGCTACTGCGTAGAATCTTCTATTTTACCTTAGAGACAAGTTTATCTTCGTATACAAACATAGTCCCATGAAAACCCTCTTAGCACCTAGCTATTGAGTTCACGTTTCCACAGCAATGTGAATATTTTTCTGCCTTTTTTCATCATTTTGAAATTCCTTCTACTTCATCTTCCTTATGCTGCCTGGACACACTGCAGCTGATAAGATACAACATTTTCCTAGCAGTTGCAGGAAGTCTGCAGGAGAAACTGGCTGGAGAGAGCTTGCTTTCATTTAATGTCATCACTTTTTCAAGACTGTATGAAAATTCTAGCCATGCAAAGACAAAGATAACAGGCAAAAACCACGTTATTTGTACCTTGCCCTGTAAAAATGGGGAGAAACTCTCATATAAAAGTGCAAATTGTGTCTGGTTTGAAAAAACAAAATAAACAAAGAAAACCCCACAATGTTTTTGCTAGAATGAAGGAATCAAAAATAACTTCAAATTTCATTCTACCATAGCGTTTTCTTATAAATATTATTCTTTTGAGCATTAGGATCCTACAAATGGGGAAAATAATATTCAAATAAGAGCCACTTGAAAATGTGAGATATTTCTATACATGAGTTTCATCTTGTGCTTTCCAGGCTTGGTCAATGCTAGTGATAGGTAAGCAGTCTAGATACTAAAATGGAGTGTCAAACTATGCCTGATACTCAATTGTGCTGTGCACCCTCTTCACACTAAGAGTTTTGAGTCAAGATTTTGGGCATGGTGTGAAATACCTCTTCATCAAAAATGCGTAAGAATTTCAGTGGGTGAGCCTTGGAGCTGCATTCGGTTACGAACTCTCCAAGATCCTGTCTTAACATTACTTTCAGATTTTTGCTATATATGCTAATGTCATGGCGTGGAGTCGGAGTCTGTTTCATTTCTGTGGCTGGTGGCTCATAGTAGCTTTTTTTGCAGATAAGCACTGCACAGTTCAGAGCCCTTCAGATTTTTTTTTTTTTGCCATTGATTTAGCCTACAAGAAATAAAAGTATGAAATTGATGGGTAAACAGATTAGAGCAGCCTGAGGATGGGGGGAGGATATGGTTATCCTGTGTTAGATCCCCCCCTGCCCTGAATGAAAATGTGCCCTCGGTGCTCCACAAGCAGAGCTACTACTGTTCCTAAGCTGCACTTACATATGCAGCTACCATCGAAAGAATTCTTATTGGCGGCAGGGGTTCTCAGGTGGAAGGCGCTGTGTGACTGGCACTCAGAAGCTTCCATCAGCACCCCCAGGCAGCTGGGAGGGGGAGAGGCTGTACCAGAGGCCAAGGATTTGCCCAGGACTGCATGTGCCAATCTGGAGGAAAAACGAAGGTTTCACTCGCAGAATAGCTGGTGTGTACATGTGTACACAAAAGATGCAGCCTGCAGCGTATACTGGCAGTGGGAAAGAATAACTGGCCTTCTGAAAGAAAACATCTTTTTGCTATTATATTTTGGATCGAATTCCCTACGGGTTTGAAATCCTAAATATGATTTCTGCTAATTTATGGAGGCACACTGAACAAACCTATGTCTCCAGCTCATTTAACCTTCTACAGGCTTTTGTAAATGACTTTATCAAATATGACATGGTGTCTGAATGCTTTTTAAACATTTTTTAAAGTTATGGCAGTAGCAAATATGTTTAAAAAAGTGAGATTGGGAAGTCAAGTTCTCTGAAGTTAGGAAATGACAGAATTTAAATTCGGTGCAACCTGAATTTTAACACTTTAAACTGCATGCAGAAACCGTTTTATGTCTGAGACTTTCAGATTCAGTCCTGCAGTCCCGGTGGCACTGACTGCTAGCAGCCTATGTTCCTTGTGAGTGTCTGAGGGTGGTGATGGAGGCTTTTCAAGTGACCTCCAGCAATAATTTTAAATGTACTTTACGTATATTTTCTTTCATATGATCACAGACATTTTTTAAAAAGAGCATATGCTCCATCTTGTGAGTAGGTATTTATTAAATTCTTTTTGTCTTATGCAGTCATGACTGGGGGCCAAAAATAGCAGGCCATTGTTCATTTAAAATAATAAAATACAGCATAAAACATACACAGAAGAGGATCAAACACTGGCAACATCAGTTCTCCTGTTCCCTGAATTTTCATTGTTTGATTTCCAAACTTAATGGTCTTTTAATATAGATACTCTTTTAGAAATCTGATATGCTGGTGGAGATGTTAGATGAAATGTGTCACTAGTGCCTGTGTATTACCTCATATTGTGAAATAAGACATGGATTCTATTTCTAGCCTTGACATGATGTCTGCAAAAACACGGTCAGATCAATAAGGCTGTCTCTGATTTTTGGTCTAAAAAAGGAATACTGCTATCTAGTCATCCTTTTAAATACTCAAGATTTTTAAAAATATCTCTAGATGAAAATATAAGCTCTTCAATATTGGAATTGAGGCATGGTCTGCTTAATGGGAATGAATCAAGGAATCCAATAGGATAGCATTATCTTTTTCAAAGATTCCCCGGGAGGCTTATTTTCGTTAATTCCCTCTTTCTCTTCCAAGCGTTGTGTTCTGTGAGGGCATTGTGTAGATGTATAGTTTCCTTTCAAAGTGGAGAAAAATAGCCAAATGAGATTAAATTAATGGCTTTCCTTCATCCAGTTGCAGTCTTTGCACGAGAGTTGATTGATGTTTTGTCTTTTTCACATCTTGTTACAGTCTTTGTCATTTAAATGATTTGTCAGCATTTTAATGTCTTGAATACTCCGTAAATTATAGCATAGGTACTCCCACCTTGTTTACATACTGAATTTTGATGGACCTACCAATTTTATCTTTCTTCAGTTTGTAACTTTACTAACTGCTCAAGAAGTGAAATATATGACCAATCAAACCTCAAAATGTTTCAAACAAAGCAATGATTTAATCTCTTGTGTTTCATAGATGGTATGAGGTACTATACCCCAACCCTGTTTTAAACGACACTGAGAAGATTTATATGAACTCATTTATCTGCTAATTTTGGATTATTTTTTTTTAGCTAGCCCATTTTAAATTAATAGCTTCTCACCGAGGTGAGGCTATCGTCTGCCTGTGTACTATTCTGCTTCTCTGTCCCTGGGATAAAGGAGATTAAAATGAGAAGTGAGGGTATGGAAGAAGAGCCATCGTGCCCATTACCTGATGGAGGAAGGGTTACTGGGGCAACAGCGGTGGTAATGGGAGCTGAGAGTGTTAGTGATGTGTACTGGAGCTGAACTGTGTGGTCTGTGCATGGGAGAGGGAGGACGAACAAAGGAAAAATCAGGTGAAAAGGGAAAGGAGAGGATGTGAGTGGAAGGAAGAGAAAATTTTCCCTTGCTTTCATCCTTGAGACGAATCCTCTTTAAATGATTTCTTAGCAGCCAATTTTACTCCTCTACTTCCTTCCCCTTTCCCCCTTCACATTCCCTTTCCCCTCTGGAGGGGGTGTAAAAAACAAAAGGAAAAAAAAAAAGCATAGGGGAAAAAGCAGCAGAGGAGTGTAATTTTCTTCACTGGCTCCAGGACTGTGCATATCGCTTCCCCTTTCACGTGTGGTGGAGTGCTTGGTAGTGTTTGGGAATTGCCCACCTGTCTGCATTTCTGATCTTGTCAGCAGTTGTCAGCAGATAAAACTGGGAAGGGGGGTGACATATATGACCGGTTTGAATTCTGTCTGTAACTCATCATGTTTCTTGTATGTGCAAATATATTTTGTGTAAGTTGGAATATATCATAGAAAGAAGCTGGCAGACAGAATTCCACGTGCGGAGAAACTGGTTTGATCATTAAAGCGGTTAAGTGTTAGAGATTGCTCCTGTATGCCAAGAATGAAACATTTCTGAATGTGTGGCCTGGATTTTTGTTAACAGAACATCAATTTTTTTTACACATAAGTATTCTTTTTCTGGTATATCTTGCACAGGTTTTTGGGTGCATTTTTTATCAGTGCAGAGCGCATTGAAAATGCTCTTGAATCTGAGTAGTAGCATATTAGACTTGGCTGGAGCAGACGGCTACAAAAGACGTTAGGCAATGGAGGCTCGAGCCTGAAATATTAAATGAAGTGTCTCTTTAATCTTCAAAAAAAAGGTATGTTTTTAAGGTGAAGATAAACTTTGAAACATAGGACAGGAGAAAATACACCATTTAGTTTAATAATCTATAATTAGTAAGAAAATTATGTTCACCTAGCAGTTTCAGCTTTTTTAGAAAATGAATCAACTAAGTGAACAAGGCAGATATAATTATTTTTCATTATGTTCCTATTTCTATTGTTTTCACTCTGTGGATCTGTGTAGGCTCGCACCATGGCTCTGCCCTACTTTAGCAGTCAGGTGGTTGGTTTTTTTTTTTTTCTTCCTCATCTTTGATTACACCACCATGAAAATGAAAGGAGCTTCATCAGATTTTAGTTTTGGTCTGGGGACTTTTCCTACCTCTCAAGCCTGAATGAATATTTAAGCAACTCATAATGCAACAATTGTTATTCTGAGGGAAAAATAAAAAGCGGTACTCTACTGAACATCACAGAGTAGCCTGATGAAAAGGTAATGGCACCTCTGCAGAATAGAATAAAATCAAATCCTAATTGTTTTGGTCAATTTGACTTGCCAGCAAGTCATGCTTTAATGTCCGCATAAATTAGAAGCCTTTTCTCTGTTCAAATTCCTGTGGGGTTGCCGTCTTTGGCTTCTGTCTACTTAATTCAGCTCAGCTAGTGAACGCTTTTGGATAATGTCATGATATTTCCATTAAAGAATTCAAAGTTGGCGAGAAGAAAGGTGTCAAACTGCTATTATTCAATCGAGAGGAGTTTCAGCGATAAGCCTTTGGTGTGGCAGATTCCTCAAGCGCTGTAAAGGATGTTAGTGAATAAACTGAGGTGCAGGATCCAAGGGCAAAGCTGTTTGCCCAAAGTACAGTCAGGGTAAACTGTAATTCAGATTACAGCAAATGAAGCTTCTGGTGCTGGTGGCTGATGAAGCAGGGTATGCCAGTGGTTGCACTGGCATTTGGGAAGGAACTGGGCACAGAACGGAAGGAAGGAGAATTAACGTAGATTATTTCTTTCTGAAAGTAACTTAGTTCATGCGATAAGTACCAACGCATGAAGTTAAGGTCTTAGTCTGCTCTTGGTTAAGCACATCCTGCTTTTCCCTTTTTTTTTTACTCCTAAATACAGTGTATAAAAACATTCTGTACTGTAAGGCTGCGAAATATTTGGTCTAGCCCCCACTTTTCTGAGAATATAATTCTCTCAGTACAGCAGTGCCATTTTGATTTTCTTTTTACAGAATGTAAGATACATTAGCATGAGGAAGGTCACTATATTGCCAAAACAGAGTTGATAATTGCCATAATTTCTGAACAATGGGATGTTATTAAAATGGAAAATATTTAAAAAAAATCTAAAAGAGAAAATACTTTCTCTCAAATGGTTGTATTGTTGAAACAGGCAGTTTGAAGTACAGACCAGAAGAAATAATGTACAACAGTCTGAGATGCAAATTGTTAATTGGTTTCTTCAGTGTAAAGGGTGTAAAGACTTTAATATATTAGTAAAAAAAAAATAAAATTAAAAGGGCTTTTAAAAAAGTATTTCTAATCACCTTCTGTAAAATCCCTACTGAATACGTGTGTAGGCACCCTAGAGTTCACACAAATCCTGTTATTTATCAATCTGTTTGGATGACCTTGAGATGCTATCATCCTGACTCCAATCAGCTATATTCTTGGGAGAGTGGGGGGGAAGAGCTGGAGGGGATGCAGTGGAAAATGCATAAGTAAGAAGAAAAAAAAATAAGAAAAATGTTCTTTTCTGGAGAGCTTGAGTTATAAGATTAGATTATAGCTAGCAGAATCAAGGGCACATAGGCATGGCACATGATGATTATGATTTATGGGAGCATTAAAAAGGAAGAAAATCAATATATATTCTAAAAGTTCTGTTTTGCTCAGATTAATCTAAACCCCCTCCTTGGGTTTGTGATGACAGAGGAAGGCTGTGTTGATAAGAACTTTTCCTTTTTCCCCAACAATAGTTTCAATAACTGTTAATGTACACATCCAACTTCAGAAAATGAACCTTTTGTAGACTTTCATTTTAAAAAATAAAAGCCAGTAGGTAAAATTTGCAATAAATTTAAGGTCAAATGTGACATTAGATAGGCATCTGCTACTAATAAACAAAGTGATAATGCAGTACATGAAGATTCTATTACCGGGATACAAAACCAAAAGATTAATCTTTCCATAAAAAATATTCTCCCCTTCAGCTCCTTCTGCCACTTATTTTCTTTGTTCTGATGCCTCTAGCAAAGTGGTATCTTCAGCTGCTGGTTTTACTTTTATAATTTAGTGCATTGTAGATCTAATCAGATTTTTGTAGTCAGTTAAAAAATGTATCGTACTTTTTTGTCTAATGAATGCTATATGTTGATTTGATACAATTTTCTTATGTGGTTATCTAAAAATATTTCTTATGAAGCATTGGGGTTTTTATATATTTGCAGAAATATTTTTTCTCTAATAATATGAAATCTAAGATTTCTAGATATTACAGAAAAGAAAAATGCAGTAATAAGATAAATGCAGCCACATAGTCAAATGCCTACCTGTGTCTCCCCTGTCCCATAAACATCATACAAAACAACAGCCAATATTTAGGACTAGGACAGGTAAAGGCACAATTAAGACTCATCTGTTATATAAAGACTGTAATGCTTTTTGACTAGAAATGGTAAATGCATTGTATACTTCTTCTTAAGTGCCCATGTAGTCCTTGCTGTTACTTTGATATTTTAAAATACTGCCTTTAGGGGTTTTTTTTTCTTAAACAGCCCCCTTTAAAAACAAAACAAACAAAAGAAGCAGCAGTATCTTAAAAATAGACAGGTAATGGCTATTTCATTGAAATTGTTTTGTTCCTGGAGGACTAACTTCTACATAATTAGAGTTTCTGAGGGACATCTATTAGGGTATCTACTGTAAAGCAGACACCAATTAATGGGAAAACCTGAAGGAGAAACAAATGGTGAGAAAAGTTAGACAACCCTCACTCCCACCTCCCCCAAAAAACCCCTTACATTATAGGACCCATATGGAAAAATGTTCTTTTCTATACTTTGATATTTAGTCATGAGGTTGTACATTTGTACATTGTCTCTTAAGTGTCTCCAAAATTAAGTCCGACTCCTTGGAATGGCTGTAGGTATAATTACAGTCTACAGAACTGTAATTACTGCACTGCAGAATATTAACAAAAATATGAACTATAAAATATCCTTAATAATTTTTCTTTGCCACTGAAAATAAAAAATTCTGTATGTTTGGATTTATTAATAGTATTTTAAATGCAAACATTAAAGATTTCCATTCAGAGATACCTGTAAATGGCACTAAATCTTGTTTTAGAAGAATAGTAATGAGGGTAAAGAATGAATAATGTAATGAATAATGTTCTATGAGCTAACATACTGGGAAACTGTCATTGGAAAGAAATGCTTTGCAAGTATCTGTCAGTGAAGTTTCACAATCCTTCTGTAGAACAGAGAAATGGTAATCTATTTCTTCATTTCAGCTGCTTCATTAGTATAAGGTATGTCTGATGGAGCCAATGACAATATATGGAACAGAAATAAGAGGTCTGTGTTGCCAGTCCAGTCTTAGAACAACACAATATTTAGATAGTGAGAGTCGATTTTGTTCATACAGGTTATTTAGATCCTCTTAAAATTAAATCTCACTTCTCTTTTAATAACAGTTATTTCTTAAGAGTTCATGTATATCTTTACAATTAAACTAAACTTCATGGGTAGGGTAGGTTAAGGTTGAAAAGTGTACATTAAACAATAATATGGTTAAGGTGAGACGATGGGACAGTTGCAGCATAACTCCTCTCCAGATGAACACTGTAGCTATGAAAAGATGCCTGGAAGCAGAAGTGTAGAAGACTCATGTTTTGCAAGAAATGTGTAGCTGAATTCACAGCCTGCTAGAATCCATGAAAAACAGGCAAAGGGGTAGAAGCTGAACCTTCTGTACCTTCTAAGTTCCTTCACAATAGAAGTAATACAGCCACTCTGTAAGTGAGCAAGGAAGATAAGTCGCCACCCCAGTGAATAACCAATATTTGGAGTCTTGTACAATCCATGAACAGCTGGATGAATCCTTTCTTGTTTTGATCACAGAATGGCAGGCAATTCAAATCGATTGTGTTGTTATGAGTTTCTACCAGATGCGTTCCTGCTCAAAAAATGTTAGTGTATTTATCCTCAAAACACAGAGAAATACTGTTCCTATAATAAGTAGGAAACTGAAATGAGGTAAATATTTTGAACATTAATTAAGCAGGCTCTTTTCCAAAGTTATATCTGTTTTCAGTGTTCAGTCCTGATGATGTCAGTACTTCTGTCATGCACAGAAGCAGAATACTAAAAGCAGAGAAGGTCTAAGGGACAGTGCTTTAATCCAAGAGATGCCCCAGAAGAGTCCTTGTTTCCCTCAGCAAATAATTGCATTTTTGTCTTAAATATAATTTCCTGTTCTAAACAGCACAGTTTGTCATAAGTATCTGTTTATTTTTAAATCATACTTATAAATTTTAATATGCTTCCATATCTTTTGAGTTCCTTGAAATCAACATAAGTAATGATTTTAAATGAACAGTAGAGAATAATTTTGGGTCAAAGCTCAGTCTTAGTAAATGTAATAGCAAAATCTTCTAAATTGTCCAAGAAGGATTATTCAACAAGTGTACGGGAATATTTGGGGCAGACTGGTCATAATTAATTGCATAAACTTGGAGAAACCGAGAGACTAGGATTAAAAGGAAGAATATGAAATTATGTTGTAATGTGAAGCATGGACACCCATCGACATTCCTGGTATTCATATTTCTTTTACAGTAATTCTCATTAAAGATTACAATTGCCTGGGGAATGACCCTTTTTATTTTAAGAGTGGCTGAATCAAGATAGTTTTGTTTGCTCAAATTAATAACTGATGTCAGGTATTTGAAAGCTAATGTATAACAATGAATAATAACTTCTTCTATATTATCTGCTTATTTGTACTTCTTTTTGGTAGAAGTTACATATCTGACCAACTAATTAATCATTAATTCTTTCACATAAGTTATTGTTTTATGCTTATTATGTTTACAAGTTTGGATGCATATAAGGTTTAATTTTAGGACTAAGTATAAATTAAGCTCTTAGACTGTGGAAGAAATATAGGTTATTTTCATTCACTGTCAGTGTATTTTCAGCTCCTCAGATTTATCATTCTTAAAGGACATAATCACTGTGAGAGAGGAAAAGAGCTATTTTCAACTGTAGCATAGAGAAAAACCCATCCTATGGGGATGTGCTTCAAAATGTCCATGTATTTGAGACTGACAAATTGAAAAATCTCTTGCAATTTTTGAATACTTCTGTCAGATAAGGGAGAATAATTGAAATTGTCTGTTACACAACCTTCAAGATCAAATAGTGACATATTCAGAGTGTATTTTGTTATCTCGCACCATAGGATGCGCTTAGTGATAATATTAAAGGAAACATCCGTTCTGATTTTCTCTTAATTTATTGGCAGTCATGTTTCTGCCTCTGAAATTTACCGTCATTAGCTGGAAATAATCAGATATTTTCAAGTTTTATGTCATTCAATTCACATTTTACAGAATTCAGATCATTTACTACAGTTAGTCATGCAAATTTTGTATTTTCAATACTCTTAATTCGGTTTAATTGATACATTGAAAATAATCCACTAAGCAATTAATTATTCCATTTTGAACTCTGAAATAACAAGAAACTATTCCAAATACTTGGATGTTTCCACTTGCTAAGGAATATGTGACCAGATACAATCATGACCAATACCAGTCCTGCTCTAATATCACTAAACAGTGCTTTCCTGAAAATCCAGCAGTGTCAGGTATGACTACAGATACACCTTTCCTGCTGTTCTCCAAGCACAGTTGAAGACTCAGAGGAAGGAATTCAGAACTTAACACAAAGACTATTTTACTGAAATACTAATTATTGGGTGAAAAAAAATTGGAACCTGAGTGCCAAGCGGACTTAAGATGTGCATTTCTAGGTCTTCCAGACCTCTCCTTTCTAAAAGTTTACGTGGGATATCAGTGAAAGTAAATAAGTTTACTACAAAGTGAAATGCTGTTGAGCTTCATCTTTTTTTTTTCTTTTTTTTTCCCCCCACGTTGAAACTACTGTTGCTAAAACCAGCAAATAATATAATGCAGAATTCAGAACTGCTTCAGTGCCCTTGTCACATTTATCACTGCACATTGATAGGTACCTTTCAAGATAAAAAATGGAAAATGTGAATAAAAATTTGCATTAGAAACAAACTACCACTCTGGTGAGTAAACCTATAGCTTTGTCGACTATGAAAAGTCATGACTCTTCCAATGTTTGTATTAGTCCTGTGTTTTGTTTGTGCTTTGTGGATGATACTGTGTTTTATTTGTTCTCGCTTTTCAGTTCTCTCTACTGTACATTGAGATAGCCTGAAAGAAAACACTTTAGTCTTGTGTAATTAATTTTTCAATACCGGTTTGCATAAACCGTGTGCTAAATATTTCATTTGCTGCAGTAATAAGAGCAGACAATGACATAATAAAAAACCCTATTGCATAAGTTACGTTTCTTGAACATCAGAGACGTTGACCTACATTTTGAATGCCTGTAATGCTTGTGAGAGCTGCTGGATTAATATGCTTGGGTACCACTACAGCTTTTTACTAAAGAGTGGCAGTGGCTAATCACAAGAAGACGGCATCAGGAGAAGCAGAGGGGGCCTTCCAGTTTCACTGTGAGCTGCTTTAATTATGTTTTAGGGTAAGAGAGTCTATGTGCAAGATCAATCTTTTGTCTGATCTGTTTGTATCAGTTATGAGAATGCTTTTGATTATCAAGGCATCAGCTTAATTCAAACAGGATAGATACTACATACTCATTTCAAAGGCATTTGGGGTAGAGGGAGAGAGAAACATTGGCTCGTTCTGTCTTTCACTGAACACAGACTCTCCTGTGATCAGTTTTGGCCCCTATCAAGTTGGACCAAAAACTGAACTAGTGGCAGAAATTCCTTAATTCCACATTTTATTAGCAATCTCTTCTCTGAGTTATGTATTTGTAAGTGCTGAACTTTTTGATTAAAATATTAGAGGGAAGGAAGTAAGATTGTTGCTTATGTAAAAAATAAGTGTATATACTTAGATACTTAAAACTAATATATTAGTTCTAGCCAAAGTTATGTTCCTCCCAAACAAACAAAACACACAGAATCAGTGAAAAGTGGCAAGAACGTTGACAGTATTTTATGAAAAGAGTTGTCATTTTCCTACCACTTTACTGTACATTTCTATGTCAGCTTCTGGATTACAGGTAAATGCAGAACAAAGGAGTTAAAGAATAGAACAAAAAACCAGAGAAAATGAATCAAAAATTTCTTCACTGAAGCTAAGGTATGAAGCCAACAACGATGACTTCAATGATGGCATATCAGAATTGCCGATGTGACAGGGATCTAGATATAACAACTGTGCTGAAGTTGGCTCTGGTTTTTTTGTTCCTCCTTTGTATTTACGTAAAGGCAGCATAACTTTCCAGATGCAAATGGAGCAAAAGAGAAGCGGAGGCCTGAGCCACCGATGTGTTCCCACTATTCACCTTGCACTTTTTTAATGAGAAGTGTTATATTATTGGGGAAGATGTCCTTGAGGAGAAAAGTTTCATTGTTCCTGGTGATTTAGCACATAAGTTAAAAATCATATTACACTTTCCAAATAAGCAAATGATATTGCCAGGGTTCTGGCCAACATTAACTTTACAAATAAAGCAAGTAGCAACAGATTGTGTATGAGCCATTGCAGAGTGTGCTGTATTACAGCAGTTGATTTTATGACCCTAGTCATTGTACGGCCAGGTACAAAAGGTATCCTATATACTTATGCACAGGACATTATTTTATGCTGTAAGCACACACTTCTGATGACGGTAAACTTGATAGCACTGGTATTTGCTTATTTGTTGTCCTTCATGATGTGTATGGAGCTGAGTGTTTTGCTATTCTTTTGATATCTTACTTTAAAAATGCTGTGGATCACAAAGAGAAAATGCTAACTCATGCAAAATCTAGCATGAGCTTTGAAAGCTGTAACTCTGGCTAGGCAGGCCAGGTGCAGACTTTATATTGTGCTGTGATTTGACACCTGTATAATGGCTAAATCTTGCATAGGGCTTAACCAGTGTAAGACAGACACCAATCAACTTATGAAAGATATTAAATGTCTCCAATGTTTAGTAGCTCAGTAAAAGTTTTAAGATAATCCTAAATTTCAGTGTTAGCCCCTTAATGCATTGAGAAGAAACAGGCATGTTACCTTTAGTAAAAATAACTGTACAGAAAGCTCATTACAATTCAAATAACTCTCATAATAAAAAAGAATTAAGTGTATTTTTTATAGGCTGTAATTGATTCAATATTTATTTAATTTTTCTCTTCCTAGTCCCTTTTTGTTGTGTTCTTCAGAGCCTTCCTGATGGCAAGATAAATAGTGGCAGATGAATCTGGGCAAAAAATTATTCTAGTTTTTCTTTGACAACATCTGTGAAACTTCCTATTTTTTGTTTGAAGAGAATTTGGCTGAACTAGTATTCATTTACAAAGAAAAATAATTAGGCTGTATAGCTAAGGGTATTACATAACTTAGTAATGAATCCCTGAAAAGATTTTTTATGAACAAAGCACAACGTGATGTAATTTAAAAATGTTATGTAGCACTCTGAGAAGCCTTCCAGGTTTGTTTTGATGGGTGTACAGGTCTTACAATTTTAAAATATGCTCAGATGAATCTGATTTTATCATGATCAATATATCTGTGAAAACAGGTCAAGCTTCAGGTCCTTTGTTATCTTGCGTGCTCACTGTATGACAAGTACAGTGGAATGGAAAGTAGGGTTAAGCTGCGTCTCTGTAGTATGCCACTCTGCTTTTACAGATAAAAGTTCCTCCTTTTAAAGCAGTTACACTGGTATAAGCAAAAGACAATGCACAACAGCAAAAATATTAAATAACGAAGGAAATAGAATATAGTGTGTTATGCACTTTTAGAAGAGAATTGGGTGAGATAGCTTATTCATACTGAAGTCTATCTACATTGAGAAATGAAGTGAAAAAACCCAGTCTTTCCTAGAGTTAGACTTCCATCACACAGGAAAGTCACAGCCAGTCAAGGCAATGTTAATATGCGGTATCAAATCCAGTGTAGGTCACTAAAAGAATTGTTTGACGCACCTTACCAAGCCAACCCAACCCAGGGGTCAGAAGAAGCAAAGGCATGTGTGAGGTCCCTAGCCTGGGTTAAGTAGTAGTGTGTTCTTGGCTTCCTCAGCATGAACGAGCATTGCAAGGATGAAATTCTGAGTACCACTGTTATCATCCGATTTGGACCAGGAAAGCAGATAGGGGTGACCAGCATCCAGTTCTAGCTGGGAAGACTAAGGTACTTCAGGATTTAATTGAAACTGGAGTATTGATCAGTCATAGAATCATGGAATCACTTTGGTTGGAAAAGACCTTTGAGATCATCGAGTCCAACCTTTAACCTAACGCTGCCATCCCTCCACTAAACCATGGCCCTAAGCACCTAGTTGGAATGGTTGATAACCATTAAGATGAAAATAGTGTAATAGTGCCCAACAATTTTTAATTTAATGGAACAAAGTCCCTGAAGCAAGTCTTATCTGAAGATGAGAAAAAATCAATAGAACAGGTTGATGAGGTTTGTTTGGGGTATTTGAGTGCATGGTCAGTTGTATTTTAAATGCCATATATATGTTAGTATCTCTCCAGAGATTAAATTGGAAACTAATTACTAATTTTTAGGGATTTAGTTTAATTTATTGTTTTACTTAGTTTAAGGAAATTATTATTTTGCGTTACTAAATATATCTGGATTACACATATGTATTCATTTTTTCAAGATGAGGTCTGGTGGTCTAAATGTCAAATGTCAGCTTCTGGGCAGACTGCACAAGTTGTATTTGGATGCTCATCTTATCGTGTAGACATGCAGCTAGAGCTTTTACATAGACCTTTGAGATCATCGAGTCCAACCTTTAACCTAACGCTGCCATCCCTCCACTAAACCATGGCCCTAAGCACCTAGTTGGAATGGTTGATAACCATTAAGATGAAAATAGTGTAATAGTGCCCAACAATTTTTAATTTAATGGAACAAAGTCCCTGAAGCAAGTCTTATCTGAAGATGAGAAAAAATCAATAGAACAGGTTGATGAGGTTTGTTTGGGGTATTTGAGTGCATGGTCAGTTGTATTTTAAATGCCATATATATGTTAGTATCTCTCCAGAGATTAAATTGGAAACTAATTACTAATTTTTAGGGATTTAGTTTAATTTATTGTTTTACTTAGTTTAAGGAAATTATTATTTTGCGTTACTAAATATATCTGGATTACACATATGTATTCATTTTTTCAAGATGAGGTCTGGTGGTCTAAATGTCAAATGTCAGCTTCTGGGCAGACTGCACAAGTTGTATTTGGATGCTCATCTTATCGTGTAGACATGCAGCTAGAGCTTTTACATACCTGCAAACCCCTTAACAATTAGGTGTTGTTGATGGACAGCTTGAAATTGGCTTTTTTCAGTGGCATTTAAGGCAGATCTTTTATAATCACATTAAAACCTTTTGGAGTCTTTGATCCTTTGACATTTGTTATCTAATATAAAACAAATGGTCAAATATGCTTTCTTGTGCAGTCTCTAATCTTTTTCTATCTGTACATCTTTTTTCAAAGTGTTTCATTACAGATCTGCTTTTCAGGAGTATTTTTATCACATAATTGGAATATTTCAATGATCAGCACTAGGTTCATTTCATTCTTTGTGATAATCAGCTTCTTGGCAAACAAATGATTTCTAATGTGTCTATGTATGCAAATGTGGCTAGTCCCCTATTTACCTCAGATGATGTTCTCATACTCCCTAAGTACTCTTTTCTCTAGAGTACATGATCTGGTTGCATATAATCACCTTTTTTGCAGTTTTGAGACATTTCAAATATTTTGCCCGTTATCAAATGCACTGTAGTAGTAGTCATTGTTTATAACAACAAGGCATGTGTTAGAATGTCTGAGCAATATTTTCAGATCATTAATACTCAAATGAAACCGAGGACTTCATGAGACCAAAAATATAGGATTAGATGGCCCCTTTCTGATTGTTTTTATTTACTGAAAGAATCCAGTATATAAAGATGAATTGTATTTATACTTTTTATGACATCCAAATTTTCTAAATTTGAAAATCTCCAGAGGATAAATTATTAAAAAAATGTACTTTGTTAAGAAATCAAACAGAATAACACTTACTGTTGGCTTTTTATTAAACCATGCATCTTGATTATACCTCAGTAATGTTACCATTTCTATCTGGCACAGTTTAAAAACATTAATTGAACTTTATTAGTTTCCTAAGATAATATTGAGGGTAAAACCAATCCTGCTGATTGACTGTTATTGCAAGCTGTATTGAAAACTGCACTGGAGACTTTTTCCACTTAACATGACAAACATTAGGCTATTCAGGTTTATGGATTGCTGAATTTTGAAGACAAATTACTTTTTGTCTTTCAAATTCTAAAATGCAAAGTAAAGCTTAAAGCAAAACAAGCACCTTAGATTTGAAGATTTCACAGTGTGCGTGCATGGAAAATTGTTATCTTCTCTTCAAGCTGCAAAATTTCAAAAATTTGCCTTGGGCAAACTTGAAGCTGACTGGAGCTATATCATAAATTCTAAATGTGTTTATAAATGTTAACCTGGTAGCAAATTATCTGTGTGACTTTTGTTTTATTGTAGTCTGAGGAACTCCTTCAGTCTATCATAATTAAATTATTATGCGTATACATAAGGCTTAACGCATCACCATGATTAGGATTTTTTTCTTAATTTTTACAGCCTGGTAATTTTGCTTAAAATTTATTTTATGGTTTAATAAATAATGACTCCAAAAATATTCTTCTACTTATGGGCTTGATATCTTCTTTTTTTTTTTTTTTTGTATGTGCAGAAGATCCCTTCCTCACCTGAAGGAACCTCTTTTCAAACAATACTCAGGCAAAATTTCTCAGTTTATATTATTCAGACTCCTAGGAATTGTTCTTAACTTAAAGCAGAAACAAGTTTCACTGTCTCCTATGGTTTTCTGAAATGCTGGATGGCATTTTAACCAATTGATCTTGGTAAGACTCACTCCATCCAGAGCAATACCAAGATGTTGGATTGTCTCAGTATTTTATGGCTGTCTTTTCTCAAATTTGTTGGCAAAGGAACAGGATAAAATGGAAAGCTGCTGTGTTGGTCAGTGTACTAATTTTTACTTTTTGTCTGTTATCGCCTATATAATGACAAAAAATAAATCACATCTCTTTAGTGTTCTTTGTACTCTGGTACTGATTAAAATGTGATTCACCTACTTTTAAAAGCAAATTTTATAGACTTATGCTTTTACTTTGCATCACGGTGTCATGGTTTAACCTGGCTGGCAACTCAGCACCACGTAGCCGCTCGCTCACTCCCCCCTCCCTCAGTGGGATGGGGGAGACAATTGGGAAGGAAAAAAAGTTAGAGCCATGGGCTGAGATAGAGACAGTTTAATAGGAGAAAATAATAATAATAGTAATAATGAGAATGGTAACAGAATATACAGAATATACAAAATGAATGATGCACAATGCACTTGCTCACCACCCGCTGACCGATGCCCAGCCCGTCCCGAGCAGCGATCACTCCCCAAGCAGCGATCACTCCCCAAGCCGTGATCAGTCCCCGAGCAGCAAGCACTCTCCCCACAACCGACCGAGTGACTAACTCCCCCCGAGGATGATGTTCTATGGTCTGGAATAGCTCTTTGGTCAGTTTGGGTCAGCTGTCCTAGCTGTGCTGTACTCCCAGCTTGTTGTGCACCTGGCCGAGCAGGAGAAGCTCAAAAAGTCCTTGAGTAGTCTGAGTACTGCTTGGCAACAACTAAAAACATCAGTGTGTTATCAACATTCTTGTAGTACTAAATCCAAAGCACAGCACTATCCTAGCTTCTATGGAGAAAATTAACTCTATCCCAGCCGAAACCAGGACACATGGCCTTGCACTAAACAGTGATTCCATTTGCGGCCAAGGCAGTAGGAAGGCTCGACACGGAATGATGGTGACAGCTGTAATATCTGTTTGCCAGAGTTTGGGGCATGACTCAAGAAGCTTTTTTAATATAAGTAATGAATAATAGTAGTTGAATATTCTCTACATTCCCTTACTTTTTTTTTTTCTCTATAAATACCACTGTGTGTTAATGAAATGCAGCTTTTTTTAAATTGAAGTACATAAAGTAATTGCAGTAGTTTTACATTTCATAGTTGTGTGCTAATAGTGAGAGCTCAGAACAAATACAGACTCCTCTGTTTCTTATCAAAAGTTTATGACATTTATATAAGGTAAAAAAAATAGAAAGTTTACAAGAGCATCCTACGTAATATTTTTGAATGCGATGGATTTTGGCTGCTTCTTGAGGTGTTACACAGACAGTGTTCCCATCTGACCACTCACTGAACTGTGAATATAGATATGCGTTACTTGACTTACAGTACATTCTGAATGTTAAAACACCTGTATTTTATAGAATACAAAATGAATGAAGTATCAGGTGTTTCACTGTATAAGGTTTGAATAATTGTTTCCATATGGCATATGATAAAAAGCTGTTGCAACCAAGGTTTGATAGACTTATTGCTTTTATTCCAGATGGCCCAATTTGTGCATCTGCATTAATATTAAAAATTTAAGTGTTTTCTTTGAGAATCAGCTGAACAGTGTCCTGGAAGCCAAGAATGTCTCTTCTGGGCTGATTTTCCTACTGCAGATCATCTCCTTCTGTCTCAATTCCATGGGTTTATTTATTTATTTATTTATGTGCTCCCTCGCAGTGCTTAACTCTAAGTTGGGGAACTGTTTGTGAAGAGATATTAGAAAAAGGAATTTACATACAGTTTACATACAGATTTTGAGTAAAGTTGCATTTTAGATAAGTTTAACCCACTTTATTTCTAGCCAAGAGGAAACAAAAAGGCTGAATAAATATTTAAGTGAATTTAGCCTGAGTATATAGAAAACAGATGTAAATTACTAAGACAAATTGCCTTTGTATTAAACTTTTCTTGCACAAAAGTCTTTTGAGTAGCTCATTAAAAATACCTTGTGGGTAAATTTTCTGATAAACCAATATCCTTCAGAGAGAAGCTAAAGTAGTAAGTACTTGAAAAGTTTCTTTTTTCCTTGTCAAGTAGAAGCTTCATTCTCAGAAGAGGAGCTTGTATCTCTCTGTCTATTTGGATAAATTTTTGTATTTACTTAGTGTGCTAAGGAGAAAAATACTGTTGATTGAGCTGCTATGTATTCTTCAGAACCACCTGAGGATATTGTCTGGCTCTTTCTAAAGTCTATAAACTCACTGGATGTTTCTCTCTCTAACCAAAACCATTGTGCAAAACAGATACTGAAATAATGCCTATAATAAAAGGAAAATATCAGGATTTGTTTATTTATTTTTTAAAATAAGGGTTGTTGTCAGCAGGCTGTTCTTATGACCATCCTTGTTCATCTCTTCTACAAAATAAATATTTTAATGTTATTGTTACTCAGGACTTAAACCAGCAAACATATAAAGGTTTCCTCCCCTATGTGTTTTTTTTACTATCCCACTGTTTAGCCCTGCAGCCTTTTCTGGAATAAGACTTGTCCCATTTGTGCTCCCAACTGCAATTAATATTAGACACAGTTTGAATAACCATATGTAATTGTTCTTTTCCATGCCTTGTTTTGAAAAAAATTCTTAAATCTTACTCTAAATTCTTTGCAAAGAGGCTGTGATACTAATTTTTGGAAGTTAAGCTCATTAACTAACAAGCTTTTCTGCCACCATCTACTAATTTTCCCTCAACTCTTCTTCACAGAGGTGAGAGGAGGCTAGAAAAGGTTATGGTCAACTGAGAATCTTCCAACAAAATGTCTCTGCATCAGGAAAGGTAAATATGTCTATATAAACCATTTTTGCAGTAATAAAAACCTCATTTTTGCAGGGGGAGTTTCTTACATTTATGATGTATTTGTAGATTAGGAGCTTTAACCAACAGAGCAAAGTCTATGAAATTTTGCCCTTACTGTCTTAGGTTTTTTTATCTCTGCATTTATTTATGAAGTCTCATTGAAGTCTTAACCTATGTGAAATGTGTCTGGAGAAGCTTGCAACTTTTTTGGGAAAATCAGCTATAGTTCATGACACTTGCAAGCTCCCTTTGCACAGCTAGCAGTCTGTGTGTCCCATGAGGAAGACAGAATTGTGTTCTTCTCTGAACTCTTGGGTTCATCCAGTATAGCTTCCAGTACAGCCAGCATAGCCCGTATAACCTTTGCAAGAAAGCGTACGGTGTCTATGCTTGCAGTTTGACACTGTTGTTTATATGAGATGACTCAAGTACAATGTTTCTGGATGTGTAAAGAAAATTATAACCTTTATTGGAGGGTTCATGGGAGTTATAACTGATAACAGAAGATCCTGCAGGGGGAAAGAACTTTCTCCTTACCATTGGTCCTACAGATAAATCATCTGTGAAAGATGATGAAAAGACTAAATCCTGTTCACTGTGAGGTAACTCATTGGGGCTTCTTACAGAAAAGAAGCTGGCCTAATCTACGCCACAGTTAAATGTCCGTGGATGACAATGTAAGGTCAAAATGATGCAAAAATAACAAACCATAAGGTTTCTAGAAAAGCAATGTTGGAAAAAAGTGACATCATATTTCTAATAGCTCTAAACTACCAGAAGCTTAGAGAGAAATAGTTTTATCTTCCCATTTCAATGGAAGAGTAAACCCCCCACCACAAACCACTGAAGAAAGCTAGGAAAAGGAAGTTTCTAGTATTTTGAATGTAATTAATTATTATATGTCCTATTTTTTATCGGAAACTTAAAATTTGAGGTTTGTTCCCTATTTTATGCAAAATCAGAATTTATGTCTAGGTATACAAGGACATCCTACTTGCATTACTACTCCTGCCTAATAGTAGATTTGCATAGTTCACTAAGTACTGATTACATTCCCCAAAGCTGTCACCATTAACCCCTGAATATGTGTTAGAAGAGATGCAGATAAAGTGCAGGCAAATAAGGAGAGCAACTCTCTAATAATCTTGCAGAGTGGAACAGTAGGCTGCATAATCTGTTGAATGTATTTGCATATACTTGTGATGTGAATGTACGAGGCTGGGGAGTATAAAGCGTGTGAAAAGGAGACTTATGTTAAAATAGTGTAGGTGGTGCAGTAGGTGAAAAATTGCCCCCTGTGGTGACATATTAAGATACAGTGAGGTGATTATTAAAATGCCAGCGTAAACCTAAAAGACTTCTGATTTAAATTTCTGATGTTTCAATTTTCTAACTCTCTTGAGAAGAGATGCAGCAAAGCCTGTATTTATTTGATTGCACAGCATAGTAAAAAAGAAATGATATTTAGCAGAGTAGTATTTGCAATCTTGATGTCTGATATTGGTCAAAAAGCCTTAGAAGCAACTGGTCTGACAGTTTTATTTCTTTTCAGAGTGTATCATGCATCTCTCTAAACTGCTTGTAATACAATCGGAAAGCACTGACCTATAATCTACAAAAATAGCATAAATAATACATTCCAGCTTAGTGAATCTTGTACTGGAGACAGGTTATAGTGATAATACATGAATTATCTTATTCTGTCCTCTCCATTACCCTGTCAGTAGATGTGGCAAGATACTACAGTTCTTCACAGCTCCAAAGCACTATGTACAATATTATGGATATAGATGTCCGGCTCCTTAGTATTTCAACTTTTTAGCTCATTCACCAAACCAGTAAATGTTCATCACATACTTTTTAAGATTTAAACAATTACAGAGCACAGAGTTGACAGACTAGTGTGAAACAGCATTTGTGAAGATGCAGAAGTTTTCTAATGATCTGTCTTCATCAGTCTCTTGCTTGTTCCATTCAATGAAAAGTTGTCTTGTTGATGAAAGCCATGAGAATAGAATATCTCTATACAGAGAAGGGTAAGAAGCCTACTTTTTGACATTCATCTAGTTTTCTCCCTGCTTCTCGTTTTAGTACAATTCATATTTCAGGATGACTTCTGCAAGGCTAATGTTTTCCTATAAATGTGTGAAAGTGACAGTGTAATGAAAAATGTAGCAAAAATCAAACAAAATCCAGATATAATAAACCAGTTATTAACTTCGCTAACATTGGATCATGAAAATAGCATTTCGGAGTAAGAAAGCACTGCAAAGCATTATTGATCTTCCAGACCAAAAATACTTTATTTCAAATGTCTTGCCCCCACTCCCCTGCCCCCCCGTGTGCCCTGAAATGTGCAAGGTACGACATAACTTTTATCATACTTCTGCACAAAGTATGTTTGCCCTAGAAAAAAGTTGTCATTCCTGGGTGAGATAACTAATTATTTAGAAAGTTAAGATACTCTCACAAAGCTTTGAAGTGGTAAAAAACATGACTTTTTTCACTTTTAACCAAAAAACTAATAAAACTTTCAAAGATATACAGAACAGTAATTAATTATGGTGCCTCTGGGTTTTAAAAACACTGTAATTTTTTAATTACAGAGCTTCCAAAGTCATATATTCTGATTTGCTCTCAGATACATGCATATAAGTAAGTTTACTAAGGTTGAGAGAGGTAATATGCAACTTCAGGAGGGAGAAAATATATCCTAAAAGACTTTCACGTTGTACACATAACAGATCATAATGTATAATAGAATAAAAATATATTCATTTTTTTAATAGATATTGGAATGAAACATTACATACTCTGTGTCTAGACTTTGGAAAAGGCTCTAGTGAATATATCTGAAGAAAGAAAAAGGAAGAGACAAGGAGGGTTAAAAAGTGGTGATCCATCTTAATTATAATTTAGAATAGTTTCACAGTTTCTCTGGTGCTCTGTTGCTGCAATTGCCAAAATAAGGGCACCATGTTGGTCAAGTCCATTCTGTTTTCTCTCACACTTGTTACAGGTGCTACATTTATGATTAAGTGCTCTGGGTGATTGTGGGGAGGTGACAGAGGGCCAAAAAAATTTGAGGATTATTCAGAGCTTATGTTTTGAAAGCCGACTTTTTTTTTTTTTCCTTCTGTTGTGGCAAGAAGGATTATGCATTATGACTGAAAAAAGATGCAAGTAGTTCATGTAACAGTTTTTTTGTAGCTTTAAGTGATATCTGGTGGGTTATTTGAATTTTAACAAAAAAAAGGTATATTTAATCTCCTTCCAAATTTTAAGGAATCCATCAAGAGAAGTCTAAAGAACCCGACTACAGTACTTAATTAAAAGATGTTAACTGAATTTGGTGTTTTGTTAAATGTTTATGTACTTTTCATGTTTCATCAGGATCGCAGCCTATGGTAGATACTTGGAGTAGTTGCTTTTCTGAAGTTTATAAACAGCTGCCACCTCTGTGATACTCATACCGCTAATTACCCAGTGGAGAATGGATATTTCTAACTTCACAACCAATGAATGAAACTGTTTTGCTAGTAATTCAGATGTTCATGATCTGTTCCTTAAGTTTAGAAGACACTTATCCCGTCAAGCTTGATTTGATTCACTGCTGTGTTTCAGGTCAGGAACTGTAGTGTATGAAGTTCTACAAACTGAAAAAGTGAGCAAGAACCACTAAGGAAATCAGATGTGTTCAATGAAAAATGTTCATTTATTGTTCATTAACAGAGGTAAAACTCGTTGCTACATGAGCTGGTCCAACTTGTAACAAAGCTGTCTATCATATATCCTTCTCTGATTCTCTTGGAAGTTGATCTTTGTTAGTGTGTTGTCTCAGTACATTAGTCCAAGAGAAATGCCACAGGATAGAGATAATATCCAATTACTTGTTTGGCTGAAAATAATTTCTGTTCAAGTTGGAACAAAAGGCGTAAGAAATACCACATCATCTTTAATAAATCTTACAATATTACAAAGAATCTTTGAATGCTATGAACCAGCTTTTAATGTGTGCTTCTCCATTGAGGCAGAAAATTGCACTGGGGAAAAAAATACCCAACCTGTTTCTGCTCCATTGCAACAGTTTCACAGATGATGCTTTGCTTTGAATTTGCATTGGAAAAAATTTAACATTACTAACACTTTGACTCTATATGAATTCTGATATAGTATGCTAATTAAAGTCAGTTCAGTTACATATGTATATATGTTCAAGAGGAGTCTGAGATCTTTATAAATTACTATTCTCAAACATTTCTGCTTCTTACCAACATCATGGATTTCTTTGCATATCATTCAGGGAGTGCAAGTGTAATCTTTAGAGAATAAGAATACAGGAAAATGACTTCCCCCCCGCCCCCTCCCTATTACAATCACCATCATAACAGTTTCCTGGTTTACCAATCCTATTCTTGTTACAGTCTCTGTCATAGAAATAAGAATGGAATTTTAATGCTAATTCAGACTGTGAAACAGTAAATGGCTGCACAACTGAGTTACTGAAATGTGATGTATTAGGTCCAGAATGCACTTATGGGTTCTTCAACCTATAACAGAAAAGAAGAATGGCAATCAAACAAGCAACACTGAATAGGGCAGAATGACAGATTTGACTATTGGTAGTGGGGAGCTAAGAAATTCATTTTTGGGGTGGGAATATTTCCTTGAACTCTTCCTTTTCTGTCTTCCCCCTGTTGATTATATTGTGCAAGCTAATATATTTACCATCAGCCCCGCTTAAGAATGATAGCAATAACCATGCCTTTAGAATTCAAGAAACAATAGCTAAACTCCAAAATAAATTCATATCCTATGTGACTTTTCAGTTATAGTAATGAATGGATTTGGCCCGCGAAATGAATTAAACTAGTGTATTCATGTCCTTCCCTAATCTTTTCTCAGTAACAGCTGAATCAGTTTATTTTATATTTTAACTCTTGCTGTATGTTGGGAGATATCTTCAATTAGCTGTCATTGCTAATCAAATACTTATGGTTAGTTACTACCCAATTATATATATGTAATTACCGTTATTTGGGTTACTAGCGTTACTTCAGTTTTCCAGAATGTAATTCAGATACGAATTTGACTGTTTGCTGGAATCCTGTTCTTACTCAGTGGGTAACACTCATTGATTTTTATGGAAGTATCATTTTGTTCTAGGTGCCATAAGCAATTGCTTCATCTAATTTAATGTGTTTAAACGGTTGAAATAGTTCTGCGAGCGTTCCTTGCCTTGTACTTGTCTGTTCTACATTGTATTTAATGCTGTTCCTCCAGTTTATACCGTGACATCGTCTCAGAGTGTTTTATATAATATTGCCTTGTCTTAGACATTCTCAATGGTTTTATACTGTCAGCAGTTGTTCTTCCTCAGATTTTCTGTCTTCCCAATATTTTCCCTGCCTTTGTGAGGTGTTCTTTATTAACTGTCCGTTTTGAAACACCTCAAATGAACAACATGCTATAATCTTAATCTTTAATAACAAATTTCACTTTGCCTGCCCTGGCCCAGTCCTCCACATTTAAAAGAATTACTGCCAAAGCACTATTGATATTATTGATACGGTATTATCAGCTTCGGTCCTGTAACTGTCGCAAGGACAGTAGTCGCAGCAAGCGTGATATTCTTCAGCACTGGCAAAGGAAAGGAAAAAGTGTGCATTTAGAGGAGTCCCATGAGATGTGTTATGGGTGGATGAACCCTCAGTGATTTCACCATTCTAATCTCAGGTGAAGATTAAAAAAAATGAACGATACTTTTTCTGTGCAATTCAGTACTTCAGTGAAGGCAATTTGACAGCCATCTCTATTCAAGAGCAGATGGTGGAAGAATACTCTGAGGTGGATTCTTTTCTTTCCCTCCAGTAGATTCTTTCATTCCGGTGAATAATTGATGCGGAAGGGAAATTCATAGCATAAACTGCTCACTAGAAACATCAAAATTGTTTGAGAGGAAAACAAAGCTTTATTATTTTCAGAGGGGGTTGAATACTATTTAAAAGGTGTCTCTTATGAGCCATTTTGAAGAGCATTTGGGCAAAAGAATAAAAGCTACTGATGTTTATAGTTGTGTGCCCTGTTAGGCTCAAACTCTTGCTGCCGGCAAAAGGTGTCATCGCATGTATGTGTGTGTGCATGTATATGGAACTCGGAGTGTATCATCTGTCCAGATAATGCTTTAACAATTATTAACAATGCCGGGGAGGCAATGGGCACTTGCCCATTATCACAGCTAAATCTGGCTGGGCTCATGGCAGGTCCAGCCCAGCCCTGGGACCTGGCACTGTTGGGCTGGGTCATCACAAAGCCCATGGCCATCTGCTAGGATTGACCAAAATAGTATTTACAAAGGGCTGCGCCTCGCATGAGACTGTGCCTGTCTGACTAGTTCTGTGATTTGGAGCAGCCATGACCACACGGAGAAGAGAATTAGACTCCAGCATTGGGGAAACTAATGAGCTAACTGTGCATAGAGCTTCTTTTTATTTTTTCCTTAACTGTTTGTTTTTGCACTATCTAAAACGAGATGATGTACTCAAACACGTGGAAAGTTATTCTTCTGTTTAGTTTCTCTTTTATGTGTCATTCTCCTACCTCATTCTCATGTGATGCTTTAAAATAGAAATTCAAGATCTGAGAAGGGGTTTGAATTCTCTGAGGAATCAGCAGTAGTGTTAGGAAAGCAATAGGCCAGGGGGTGAACTAGGGCTCTAATGAATCGGTGTCGAGATGGGGGCCAAGGGAAATGCTCCAGCATGACCAAGAGAAGATAAGGTGCTAGATTCTGCACTGATCAAGCGACACCTCGTTTGTGAGACCTGTACACGGCAGCTGGGGGACACATGGAAACACGGCGTGCTCTATCTGGGCACTCAAATTGACTGCTGTTAAACATCTGGGGTTACATCGGTTTTGCTCTAAACTCATGTAATGTTCCTGACTGAGTATTTTAATGCTACCAATACCTCCATAATTACTCAGCCAAATTTAGCAACTCTGACATACAGTACAAGTTCTTATTTAAAACTTCAGTAGTACTCTTTTTTCCTAACTGTGTATCTATAACACGAAGGGTAGACTTTTTTTTCAAAAGAAACAATTTTATGCAAAAAGCCACAAACCATAAAAGTTCAGCAAGTTATATTAATTAGTTGGAACATGAAAGAATGATCAAATTATTCTTCTCAAAAATGAAAATATATGGAAATGATATGCAATGATGAGTTAAAACAAACTATACAAAATCTACTGCTGTAAATTAAATGGGTTTAATGAAACAGTATCACTAGATGCCTGGGCCATTTTGAGAGGAGAAAAAGGAGAGATATTTTCTGGATCACTTAAAAGAACGTGAGTGAAAAACATTCTGTGTCTGAACAAGGGGAAAAATTATTCTTTTGCAACGAAGCAGGAAATCAGATAAACGTACAGTTGTCTTGGATGTTCAGGTATGGTTTCCCATGGTACCAGAAAGACATATTTGGATGTATATTTAGTTCTTACCATGATGTTGATGATTGTTTCTAGATATAAGATATCATTTTTGTTCAGTGTGCATATATGACATTTTGGGGGCTACTAAATAAGAAGAGGTAAGCTATAGCATGAATATGTGAAACTTTGTTTCATAAAAAAAGCAAATTGCTGAATATAATAGCAAAGGTGTTCTCACCATCTTTCATGTGTCTGAGTTTGGAGCACTGTTTTATAGCTGGAAAAAAGAAAGTCTTTCAGCTTTTAAGTAGCTCTTCAAGGTTTAGGGCTTTTGGGGTTTTTTTTTGGCATCCAGCTTGAAAGACTTTTTTCCTTTTGCCCTCGTCCACGTTGAATTGCCAGTGAATTTTCTGCCTTGTTATACAAAGTGGTTTTTTAAAATGCTCAAAATGGGATGGCCTTTAAAGCGTACACCCTGCTGCTTTCTGAGGAGGAGGGTAAAGTTTCATTCTTAATGCCTCTGAAATTCAGTTGGAACCACTGCTTTTTACAATGTTCCTGCAAGCATGGGGCACTGCTGTGTAACCATTAATTCTGGACAGCTGCAAGTTGCTACCAATCAGAACTATACTACCATTTTGGTAACGCTAAGCTAATGTTTTTCCAGTCCGTTTCTGTAGAGTTCTACCCTTTAGGCTGCAGTCAGATCTCATTTGAAGCAAATGTCATGACCTGTGATGCCACAGTGTGGTTAAGATATGCAAACACTGAGGTTTTAATTGAGATCACTTTATTGATGTTAAAATATTTATATGTGTTTGATTATTCATTTATTAGGTCTGATTTAGGCAAAGCTATTAATATTCAATTATTTCAAGTTTGCTTGATGAATCAGTCCCTCCAAACTGGTAATTAATTTAGATGGTGTTCTTTGAACTCTGAACTCCTTGCAAATATATCATCTTTTTGCTGCTGCACTGCACAGGAAAGTGAAGTTTTGGCAATGCTACATGAACCGAAACCATTAATCATCCCCGTGTGATGCCTGTCTATATGCAGCCAAATCTAACAGCAGCTTTACTGCATTCAGTAGTCTAGAGTAAGTGTTAGAAACAAAAGAGTCAAACTCAACTGAAATCTCAAGTATTTTGCCTAAAAATAATTAGTCATGTTTCCTAAAGGAATGACCCTTTAAAATGTGGGGCTCTGCTGCCTGATGGCAGTCATAACTAAAAAAGGTAGTGGTCTCAAGGATACTGAGTTTCCAAAAGGTTCATTAAAAATGTGCCCTCATTTGGGCTAATCTCAGTTCTTGCATGTACTAGAATATTTCTCTGTATGAAAGAAAGAGACTGTGAGAATCCCAGCAAGAGTTAAAAACCCAAAACCTTTCATTCAATTAGCATCTTACCGAAGGAGAATCCATCTGGAAGACACAGGTCTATGGGAATTAGAGAAATATAGCTGGATCTTTATAGATCAAGTCCATCTTCCTGTCCCAAAGCAGGATGATTTAAATCAATGGGGTTTTTTTTCTGTCAGATACTTGTTTAACCTGCCACACCTTTAAAAGACCTGCAAGAATAGAAAATTCACAATTCTCCCAGTGCTTCACTACTTCTCAAATGTCAAAAACTTTTTAACTCCCAGGCACGATTACTTCTGTTGCTTATAGAGGCACTCTGATAAGCATTTTGGTAATTTTATCTTCCTGTCAGTCACTCTCCAGTACAAGGAAGACAACATTTTTTTCCCCACTATGAACCTCTAATGGACCGAGTCATCTAATCCTTTCTGGCTTCTTTGTGTGAACAAAAGCTAGAAGAACACTACAGATAAAAGGGGTACAGAAGCAACTTGTGCTTCTATAATAGCTATCTCCATGAAAATAAAGAAGCCATTTTACAGTTGCAAGTGGATGCTAGATTCTGTGACCTGCAAAGGGGTAAAATAGAGGCAGAGGATACCAGTTCTCTCTTCACAAGCCTTTCTTCTCCGTCTAATGAGGAAACGAATTGGAAATGCAAGGAGACGGAGCACGCACTTTCCTGTGTGGTATCATGGATCCCATGATGTACCAGTAAAGATACTCACCCTCAGATTTTTGTGGTCCACTAGAAAATGAAACATTTTGCGCAAAGGGTTCATCTGTGTTCAAAAAGCATTAGTTTCTTGCTGTATTTTACTGTTTACTGGTTATAGTACAATACCACTGAAAACTCTCAGCTCAGCTTTAAATTGCATTGGATATGGTATATATTTGCATATATATTATTATATGTATTTATCTATATATTAATAAAGCAGAAGCTACTTCTTTCTCTGCAGAACGTGCAGCCAAGGAGTGCCTTTTTATTGTGAACATTTGACTCACGGCAGAACTTGCAATCTTCTCTTGCTGTGCAAACTATCGACAGAATACAGGCAAAACTGTTGCCATTTTATACACAGTGAACTGAAGATGTCAAATGCTTTGCCGTAAAAGCAATGATGAGAAGACCCATGCATTTATTTTTTATTTTTTTAATGCTGCAGTGAAGTAATTTTAGCACAAGACCACTCTTTTGGCATTTATGGAATCTGCGTAAAGGTACAGAGAAATGCATTACCACTTTATGTTTACCGTTTCCATTCGCATATGAGTCTTGTTACAAATTAGACGAGAAATAAATGAAGCTACTGTTTTGCAGTCAGCTTACCTGGTGCTTTTATTGTGACACTGTGCCAATCGTACTTTGAATATATTTTCCAGCTGTTTCATACATTTACATCTTTGCACTCAAGGAGAGGGAAATCACACTGACAGACTTACCAGCTGTTCTTGGTGTTATCTTGACTGGTTATAATGCTCAGTAGGGGAAACTGCTCCTTCATGAATTATGAAACTCTAATACAGTTCGTTGTATTGTGTGATTTTATAAAATCTGCCAGGTGGTTGTTCTGTTCTTGTCTTAGAGCTTTGGTTATCTTTTTAAGAACTCATAAGTGTCTAAATGTATCTAGACTTCAGTAAATAAAACCACAGAGCCTTATCATTGGGATAATCTTTACAAACATTGCATGATCTCTCGTGACCCATAAACTTGCATACTGTAAAATAATGCTTTGCCGTTCATTCTCAGTGCAGGTTTCCCTGCAGTTATGCTTTGAAAGTGAGGTTTCATTTCATATGTATGTGAGTGCCTGCCTGCACAGATGAATGTGTGTGAATAGCAAAGCCATAAAATGAATTAAATAACATTTATCATGTACTTTCAGTTGATTTGCTTCCAATTTGCCCATTAATCCGTTTCGAGAGGTGCTTCTGAGACTATCTTTTTAAAACTACATATTAATGTGCAGATTTCTTATGGATGTGAGGCATACTGTAACCACATTTACATTCAGATGGGTGACTGAAGACAAGAAAAAAATGGTAGCAAAGACAGCTGTGGCTTGATTTTCCAGAGAGATGTTTTCAGGTATTGGGAATGTACCTGTGCATTTTGGTGAATGAAGCGAAATAAACAGTATGAACGTTTCTGGGATCAAAAGCAGTTTTAATATTAAAACATTTGTCATGGGGACCCAAGCCCACAGCAACAACAAGACCTGAGGCATGCTGGGGGAGCCTAGACAGCAATTGCCTTGAAAAGCCTTTTATAAATGGTTTAATTATATTGCCCTCTGCTGGGATTACAAA
Source organism: Egretta garzetta (assembly GCF_000687185.1). Lineage (NCBI taxonomy): Eukaryota > Metazoa > Chordata > Aves > Pelecaniformes > Ardeidae > Egretta > Egretta garzetta. The sequence continues at coordinate 626,278 of NW_009258797.1, forward strand.
AGATTGCAGCCTGAAGCTTAAAACGTGGAGAAAAAAAAAACATCAGCCTGGAAGAAGACCCATGAGCTAGAATTAAGTTGTTGTACACTGCAACAGCAGAATGTTTCTGGGTTTGGAATCCAAAGGGGAGCTTGGGGATTCTTGTGCCCTGCAAAGGGGGTATTAATTACCTTAGAGGAAAATATGTATAGGCAGGAGAGAGATCCAAAGTTAAACTTGCCACGAATGCTGACTTTACAGTGAATTCTGGAACGTACGGGAACAGAAAGAAGAATGATCTCTGAGTTATTGTAGGCAGATGAGTTTATGGGTGATGAAAGATCTGTTGTGTGAAATTGTGAGGAAGAGATCTACTGGGGTCCTGTGCCATAGATCTTTTTTTTTTTTTTGGTTTGCATTCAAAATTAATGCACGCATTTAAAAAAAAAAAAAAAGACAAGAAACTTTTGTCCCCACTAAAATGTATTTGGATTTTTTTTAATTGTCCAGGATTTTACTCAGATCATTTTTCCATTAAAGCTTTAGGTCATTATTCAATGCATTCTTCATGCTACTGAAGTCAGTGGGGAAAAATGAATCCTGCTTATGTGTATTCATATCTTACAATGAGGCAGGAATTCCAATGTTTGGCTGATCTTGTATCCACAGTAAAATCTTCCAAATTCCCCCAGTCTGAATGGGATGCTGTGTACCAATGGCGCTTCCTTTATCTTAACACCATTGTCTCTTTTACATTTCTAGAAAGTACTCTGGCTCTGAGCAAGGCCAAATAAACTCCATCAGGTCTTTCACAGTGTAATTGCCTACCTACTTTCTTCTGTCTGTTCCTCAATTCACTGGCTTCAAAGGAAGTATCGCAGGCACCATAATAAAATGAGTTTGAGTCGTGAATGGGGCCATCGTGTATCATAATGCTAACAGCCAGCTTCTCACAATAATTCTATATGTGATCTATATGCTGAATTAAATTCTGATCCTACTTCTGCTTAGGGGAGTTTACCACATCTTCTGTAGTTTCCCTCAGAGCTGGAGTGAGCAGCAGAAAAAGTGAGCTGAAAGGTCAGTGCCAGTGACCGAAGAGGCCATATATTAAAAAACCCCCAACTTCCTGCGTATTTATTTGTCTCTCTAGAACCTGCGGTAGGTACAATGACTCAACGTTACAGCCAAGATAAAGCTTTTACAGTTTTCTTATGTATCAGTTTTGGAGGAAAAAACAGTTTAATGAGCTCAGCACAAGTGATTTGAGTGTAACCAGCTGTATGTGGACATGGGAAATTTGATTGCACCAAGCAACAAGAAAAATGGCAGAGACTTGAGAAAAGAAGGACAGGAAGAGAGCACTCAGAGCAGAACAAATGGACCTTGTCATATGTTCAGTACCAAGCAAGGCTCAGTGATACAGTGCAGCACAAATGTGTAGCGAAAGCGGTCAGCAAACTAACAGATAGTTTCCATGACCCTGAGGCTGGTTACTGCTGTTGTCACAGCTTTGGTTGAATGAGTTTTATTTCTAACCGAAAACATCAGTCAGGAAATAACAGTCAGAAATGTACCAAGATGCTAACTTTATTGATGTAGTTCTGACATGGACAGATTGACCTAATGTGTTGGCTAAAGAAAGTTTTGCACGCGGTTTTGAAAGGAGTTGATTACCATATAGTTGAGTTCACCGATTTTACACGCTGGAATAATTCCTAAAAGAAAACTTTCTTTCCATATAAAGAATTGGAGAATATGTGAATTATTCATGGCAGCAAGTTGAAGATCAGGTTCATTTTGTGTAAAAGATTAAAGATTAGGTCAGGACTCCTTGGTCCTGTAAGATGAACTGGCAGTAGTTTTGTTCTAGCCACTTCATTCACATTTTGCGTGTTCCCCTTTAACAAGGTCATTCACACTTTGAAAAGCGTAAGGAAAAAACTGACGTGCTGATTCTTAAGAACTAAGCTGATAACCCAAGTTAGTTCTTTTATTTACTGTGTTTTCCACAAATAAGTCACCTGAACATTTCTAATGAACAAATCTATTTAACTGTTAGTTCTTCCTAAAAGTACTGAGCTGTCCTGTACTTCCATTCATGCTTGCTTTGTTTTCTAAACTCCATATAACTGTTGAAAGTCAAAAAGGTTTTGGCTAAATCTGCTTGGTTATTTATGCAGTAGCTTTCAATTCCAGGAGCATTCCTGAGAAGCAAGGAAAAGAAAACTAGAAAAGCCCAAGGGTTTTCATGTGCTTGAATTTGTCATAGAGGGAGCCGTGCTTCTGGAAAATGTTCAGGGAGTTTGCAGATTGAGAAGTTGAAACCCACTGTTCTTATCTTACCTATTGCCCTCTCATTTCACTGCGGAGCGCTATTGCTTCGGTTCTGGATTGCTTTCTGGATTATGAGGACTTCTCTTCTGTAGCTGCTATCCTATTTCTCACCAGTAAGGGTAAGCTGCTGCCATAAGTCTCTCCCTTCCTGGGGGAAATAATTTGCACACTTGATTCTGCTCATCTTGGCTGAACCACTGAACTCTGCTTTTTATGACTTTGAATGAATGAGATGGTAGGTTAGGAGGACTCACCTGTGTTTTTAAGGAAACTCTACTGATACGGTTTTTATCTTAGCGTTTTATAAAGCATATTTTGATTGCTGTGATATCACTGTCAATAAAAATGTGTTAATATGCAATACCTATTTCTGTAATGTGTCAAAAGTGGAAATGTATTTTGAAAGTTCTTCAAATACCTCTGCCATTAGAACAATGTAAAAAGACACGTTGCAAAATTGACTGTAGTCAGCCGTTCATAGAAACAGAAAGGATTCCTGCAAAATTTTGATTTGAGACAAAAATACAGAACTATTTAGATATGCCTAGTTATACAGTCAGGTGTTCGTAGGCATCTTGTCTTCTAAAATGAGGGCAGTGGAGAAACAAAAGGATGAATTAATTCTCTGCTGCTTGAGTAAGCAATGAGAAGCTACTGGAAATAAACTGGTGTGTAAAAGAACACTGACCTCAACTGACTAACAGATGATGTTGCTTCAATTTGGGGTTCTTACTTTAAAAAAAAAAAAAAGAAAAGGTTTTTGTTTTACACTAAATGTTTCTTTTTACTGTGAGCAAGAAGGAGGGAGATAAAAGGAAGTATTTAGCAGGCGAACAAAGTGTATATTTCATGTGATATATAACAAAATCCTATTCTTTTTTCCTTTGATTCTTGAGGATGTTGTTGTTGGGGAAAAATCCTGAAAATCCTGTTTTCACTTTTGAAGTAAGCTTTCTGCTGAAGACTGATAAAATCATAGAACACTATTCAGTATATTTAATAAAATACTAAAATTCTTTTTTGTAATTAATTTTTGTTTTGGAAAACGGTATGTACTCCTGTTCGTCAGTGTCTTTCACTTCTGTAGTCTTACAACGATATAAAAGATTTATATGGATAAGTACATTTATATGTGCCTTTTATTTTTTAACACCCCCCCACACACACACTTAGTATTAAAATGTCTCGAGTAAAGCACTGCATAATATATCTATGCAAAGTTGGAGAAATCTCCAGTGTTTTCCAGCATCAAAGGTCACTTTTTCTTCTGATAGCCTAGTGACCTTTACATTAATTTTCTATTGTATGGATTTTCATAAATTATTTAGTTATATAGTTAAATACTGAGAGGAAAGTTAATATAAAATACTAGTTTTTGTAAAACAGGACTTTGTTTGTGGGGACTAGCAAAGCTGGTTTTGGAAACGTCTGCTAGTTGTGTTCCCAGAAAATAAAAATGGTACCTTTTTATTTGTCGCATACCAATGCAGACCATGCATCCAATGGTATTTTTAAACAGCATGTAATAATGAATAAACAGTAAAATACATGATCATAAACAGGAATAAAAACAAGGTAATTGATCTTCACTATGCCTCTTAGGACACTGAGCTTGGCTAAGGGAAGAAAAGATGACAAATCCAATAATTATTTAAGATGCTGAAGAGAATAGGCAACATGAATGCCAATTAGTGCATGTTTTAGATACACTGCTAGGTGGATGAGGTGAAAGTGTGCATTTGTCAGCATTATTGTTCTTGGGATCTGAGGTTTTTTCCAGCAGTTTTAAGTAGCTGTTTTAGAAGCGATGCACTAATTTTGCAACAGTTTGAGCAGTCTAATAGAGGTTGTGTAGGCACAGCTGAGAGAAAGATTTGGTGGGTTTTGCTTGAGAATAGTCTTTTCTTCATCTGATGCCTATGTATGCTGTTCCTCACGATACCTGGAATCTTCTTGTTGTACCTGAACTTGATTCCAAATTCATTGAAGTCGGTAATAATTTTTCCATAAAGTTGAAAAAGATTTGGCTTAAAATCTGTTTCTAGGATATAATTCTTATTTATTTATTTATAGGGGGGAAGATATATTGTTGTTGTTTATAATATATGAGAGATGAATGTGATTATTTTATGTCAAACTGGAATTTAATTAGAGATATTTCTCACTTTTTTTTTTCCCCCCACAAGTAAGGTAATTCCTGGTTTTCACCAATGTAAATAAGTGGGAAATAAGATTCAACACTTTTCTCTGTCATAAAAATGTTATGACTGTAGATTTTACATGTCTTCAGAGATACACTGAAAGACAGCTGAATGTTCTTCGATGCAAAGTGTAGGCAGCAAACTTCAGGCTGCAGTTGGTTGGACATATTTCACCACAAGGGAGTTGTTGCTGAAAAATGTTTCACTGAAACCATTTGCTTCCTTCTTCTTCTTTATTGTCAATTTGTAAAAAACATATGTCTTGAAACAGCTTTCACTGCAAAACTTGCTTAATCTAAGATATAATTTCTCATCTAAATGGAAAAAAAAAAAAAAGGAGCCACCCAAAACCTGTGTACTTCAGACAGGCACTTGAGACTCTTGCACTTGCCTCTGAGATAAGGCACCCAGCTCCTAGACACTTGGCTAATCTGCAGTAACACACTAATGAAATTTTTGAGAGATCATGACTTTTCCAGATGCAGAATAGAAACATTAGCCTCATCTCTTCCCCCTCCCCCAGGTGGTGATGAAACCACTTAACGCACCAGTCTTCTAAGGAGATTTATGAAAACAGGATAGAAAAAAGAAAACTGAAAACACCAGTAGAACTGCTTCCCCTAATTCACCTCTAAATTATGTTTTCACTGATAAAATGGTCTTTCATTAAAAGAAATACTTAATAAAGGCTCTTCCTCCCCTCATCTTCCCACCCCTTGCCCTCCCCACCCGCCCCCCAACAGGACATTTCCTGCAGGCAGCAGAAGGAACTGCTCCCAGGACCAGTTTTTTGACAGAAATCAAAAGGACTGCATACTAATGAGTTCTTTTCTCTGAAAATGAGCTCATTACTGTTCATTTTCTCCTGCTTTTAATCTGTTCTTCAAGTGCGTGTCATCTTTAAAAATTTCAAAAGGCATTTCATGAATCTGTAACAAAAGCAAAGTTAAAAAAATAGACTCATTCTAATGAGAAACATAGTCGTGCCTCAGTCATGAAGGCGGGAATTTAATTATTGAAGAGAGGAAAGCAGGGATGGGCCACGGATCAGAGAAGTGAACTCGGAAAACAAGTACAAAATTATATAAAGGGAGAGAAAAAGGAAAACTGAGAAGCCACAGGTCTTAAATCTGTGAAATGAAATGCACAACAAACTACAGTGCAGTATAAATTACAAATATGTTTAATTTCCTGATGTAGTGTATTCTGGCTGGGCTTAGATTATTTCTAATATTATAGTTTACTGGATAAAAAATTTAATTCATACAGTGGTAAACTGAAGGATAATTTCTAAATAAATCTGAACTTTAACTATTTCGGATTTTTCTTGGTCTGACTGTGCCTCTGCTGTCCACCCCCTTTTAGATTGAAGGTAACGCTTTTTTTTTGGAGTGTTTACTTACATTTAAAACTTTATATTTACCTGTGTACATGAACAGGATTTGGTGGAATCACCTGACCTGTGATGAAAGTTGCTCATCAAATAACTTAATAAATTCTTTGCAGAATCACATATTAAATTCTAAGTGACTCCGTCTGTAACAGAATACATCCCTTACTCTCTTTGTCATTCTACTGAATATTCCTCAGTTTTTACATACGTCCATCAAATCGAGTTTCTACTTTCTATCAAGCAGTGCATGCTAAGCAGTTTAACGATGTTCTACATACTGAACTTTCTGCTTTCTTACATGAATTAAGATTTTCCTTTACAAGCAGCGTAAGAGTTCAGAAATAAACATTTCTTCTAGTATTCGCTTTTTTGCTGTGCGACATACCTTTGTATTATTTCAGGTGACTCAGCATGAGTCATTTTTATGACACTGAAAGCACCATTTATAACTGAAAAACGGGTTCTGAATCTGTGCAGTTAGCAGAAACAATGGCCTAAAAAGGTATCAAAGCCCTTTAAAAATGTTAAAATAGATACTTTCTAGTAAGGCTTTTTTGTTTGCACTGTACCTTAGCATATAAAATTGGTATAGTGGGAACAGAGTTCAGTAGATATCTGAAGAGGTAAACTCAACTGTAATAACAGCGTTGCGAGGCTCAGCTAGAAGCACATTTTTTTCCCATTGTTTGATCATATTTACATAGCATGTTTTGTATATGGTCTTCAGTATACCTTAAAGTCAATTTCTTGTATCAGATGGGCACACTTAGTGACTGGCATGCTTCTGGTATTCATGGAAACAGATTAATGGTAACCTAAGCAATAAGAAGTGCAGCCCTGTCACGAAGTTACTGTGTGTGCTATGTGTAATAGGATAAGTATCCTTACAATAAAAGGTAAGGGCCGTACTTCCTGGAGGTCAGAAATTTCATATACAAAGAATGTGAATTAATTTTGCTTCTGTGATGTCTGCCAAAAATCTGAGCTTATCGGTGGTTCTCAAGGGTCTCCTCTATGCAGTTTTGAGCAAAAGCATGTGATAAGTTGCTAGGCTTCACTTGCATGCCAGATAATTTATATATTTGAAGGCTCGTTTCCATATGTATTACAATGTAATTGTAAAGTGATGTAAGTACACTCAAGTTGGCGTTCTGATTTCTCAATTATTTTCATTTCTAAAATTTTGAAATGTGGGTACCTTACTTCTTCTCCTTTTAAAAATAATTTTAAAGTCTTGCCTGCTTTCTGTGAGGTATCTTCAACAGAGAAACTGATCTCTTAATTTGAAAATCATGGCAGATGACAACTAGCCCTTTAAAAGCCTAGAAAATACAAAAAAAAATTTCATCTCACTTGCACTTTCATGTGCAGATTAGCTGCCATTGCTGCCTTTTAGCTCATCTTAATATCAGGGCTTCTGCATACTAAGCATCCACTTTGTTACTGATTACTGCAAGAGCCTGGAAGTGATGATCCTCTTCCTGTTGGAGAGCTGCATAGGGACATATATCCGACATCGTCTAAGTATTTTGATAGCTTCTGCATTTCCAAGGTGCTAAAATAAATTCCTAACTCATACTTTATTTAAGGGCAATGTGACTTCTCAACACTCTATTAAAAGTCATGATGTAACTGAACATTGTGGTGATAAAATAGGACACTATGGCCTATGACAGGGCAATACAAAGGGCATAAAACTTCATTTAGAGGCTGGATTCTAGTAGAATCCCAGGGAGGTAATGATTCGTGGGATTTATGTGGTTAAATATAAACACATTTTATATTCTTTTACTTCAAAGGGAAGAGCATGTTTTGCATCCACTCGCTACAGGTGAATATGCAGGATGTTGCAGTCAAACTTCTCATGGCCTGGAACAGTGAAACTCATTGGAGAGCTCTGTCTTCAACCAGAAAAAAAACAGATGTTATTGAAATAAAGAATTCTTCCAAAGGGGGTAAAGTCAGTTCTCAACTTTGGCTTCTGAAGAGAAGCGAAGTTATCAGTTTTACACTGGGTCAAAAAAACAAGACAGCAATTCAGTTTAAAATTGACTTTTGAGAGACATTCCTGTTTTGAACCTTTCAAGCTTCGTATTGAAAGAGGGATAAATGCAGATACAGTCAAATATGAAACAGCCAGGAGGATTTATTAGACATTGTGTTTTGTAACCTTTAAAGAAAGAAGAAAACCTGGTGTTATTGTTAGCTTTCATAGAATAAAATGAGAAATGGTAATAAGGAACGCGTAATACTGTGTGTTTTTATAAAGAATTACACATATCCTTTTAAATAAATGTTTAAAATAATCTTAATTGTGAAAAAAAAAAAGGTTACGAACTGATTCTAGCCCATTTAAAACAAAGATTACAATAAACATGCACTCACAAGGTTACGAACTGATTCTAGCCCATAAAACAAAGATTACAATAAACATGCACTCACAAGGTTTCAGGCTGAATACTCTAAAGGTCAATGTCTAGGTTATAATTTTCCAACTGAGATATGTTATCCTTACTGCTTTTTTGAAAATCAAGCATGTTTTATTTGAGATACTAAAATATACATTTAACCTCTAAGCACGCTCTTATTTCTGGGTGGTGGTTTGATTTATTTAAATGTTTTAGGCATCCAGTTTCACCTTAGTCTTCCCATTTCCTTTTGTTGTTTTAGAATCCACATTTTCTATTTCAAGTCATTTTGGCACCCAGGTTGAAATACTTGGTGCATGCTGCTAGGCTGAGCAAAATAGCTGCAAGTTGCTAAAAGAAGAGATGTTTTCTTCCTTATGTAAATCTGCTGAGCTGAGCAATAGTGGTGCTTTCTTCCGAGATTTTCCATTTGGTAGCACAGCTGATTTCCAGCCATTCCTATTTTTCATGCAGTATGAGTTCAGTTCTGAGCTCATACATCACTGACCACATACTAAAAATGGAATTCCATTTACATTTAATATATCTTCATCCCATTTCTTCTTTCTGGAAGGCTTGTTAGGCTCACATCCTCCTCTTCCTAGCACTCCTCCTCCTTTATTGGCTTGGGGCGCATTTTAAGAGCATGGACATAATTCTTAATGGAACCCTTTTTCTCTTTTTCTCCTCAACATATAATTATGTGGTGGGCTTTTTAAGAGGCTTAATAGCCCTTTCAATGTGCAGACAAATAGTTTAGAGAAAGATATCTATGCCTAATTAATTAAAGGCTGGCACTTCAGCATCATGTATCATCTGAGCATCACCCAACTAAAAATAACATAAAAAAGACATGAATTGTGATGTCACCTACCCAGTCTTCGTCTGGGTCATTTTGACGTTGGCACAAGGAGTTGTCTTTCTTTGCTTGAAGCTTGTGTTAAAAGCGTAAAACAAATGGGAAAAAAAAAATCTGACACTTTAAAGATTGCTTAGATTTTGAAGACATAATCGTGTGAATATTGACAACCTTTAAACAGGTTCTCTTTTTTATTTTTCTTTTCAAATTTCAATGATGCATGTCAGCGTGGGTCATTAGAGTTTTGTCTTCTGGAGCCTTACTGGGGCATAGCTGTTTGGTAGGCTAATAACAGATAACACATGGCAATCAAAGGTAAGAGCACAATCCCTGGCATTCTGTCAAATTCTATATGTGTGTCTCAAAGTTCATTTTACATATAAAGTTGTTATTTGTTTACTATAGTGAGTAATGAGTATTTACACTGAAAGCAGTTAAGATTTAGTTGAACAGTGGATGTGATCGGTAGACAACGTGTGGCATGTTTGGTTTTGCATGGACTGTATTCTCTGAGCCAGAGGTGATTTACACTGCGAGAAACTTTTCAGACCTACTGATGCTTAATTATGAAGATGAAGAGCACTGTGCATTACTGCCCCTATTTGTTTAGCAATTTTGGAAATACAGACAGTTAAAGAACAAGCAGCATAGGCTGAAGCGGGGTTAGATGCTGGCTCCTGTTCCCTTGTCCCAGACCATGTACCTTTTGGATTATGGCAGCTGTAATAAGTGACTGAATCTTAAATGCTGTGAAACTGGAAAGGAGTGCTGGTTGTCCTCTGTACATTGATAACTATTTTTGAGGTCCTGTTTTCCTTGCATTGTAATATGTAGTTTTGATTAAAAAAAAAAATTAAAAATTAAAAATCCCTTTCTTTGGGTCATCATGTGCTGTGATTTTGCTTCAATCTGAACAGTCATTTTCTTATATTCCACAGTTTTGGGGATTTGGGGGGAACAACTTCCTAAGAGTTCAGCAGTTTTGAAAATAATGATGCTCACAAGGATTATTGCACAGAAGTAATCAATCTTGTCTAAAGGATAATGGGTTGAATTTAGTAAACTAGAACTGTGTTGTGAAGCTACTTATGCAATTTATATCAGTGTACTTTTTTTTTTTTTTGATGGATTTTGGTCTGACAAATTTCCCAAAGCCCAGTTCAGATCTTATGAACAATTCCAAAATATGACTGACCCTGTATGACCGTGGTAGCCAAGTTCAGTTCAGACTGAAAATATTATCTGCCAAATGCACAAACCAGCTGCAGCCACTTGCAGGGGTTTTGAGCAAAGGAAGGGTTTGGCTGGAGCAGGGACAATTTGGAGCACAAGAGAGTTCATGCAATACTGAAGAATGTGGAAGAATAGTCAAGGAGTTATTTTTCAATTTGATTTCTTTTAAAATTATGCTATTGCACAGGGCATCGTACTTGCAGAAGAAGAAAAGTGGTTCTGTCCTCATTAGATGTTGTCTGGTCGCAGCATTAAGGTAAGAGTGGAGAGGCTTCCAGGCTCTCCATTCAGAACATGAAAAGAAAACCAGAGGCACTTCAAGGTGTGTTACAGAAGTCAATCAGAGCCTTTTCTCTGATCTCAAGAAGGACTAATCCAGGCCTTGTAGATATCTTTTGAGGGATGGAACCTGTTGCTTACTCTAAAATTATTTATTAGATCAGGGTATACTAAGGAGGCTTCTCACACAGTGAAGAGCTGCATTCACTGCTGTCTTGCCTAGTGGTGAACCTTTCTTTTCCCGGTGGCCATTTGAGGGGGCCATGGAAAGTACTGTTAACTAGATGTTGGCATTACTCTGTGTGCACACTCATGCTTGTTCCCGTTAGGCCATTTCTATTTGTGCTAAGAAAAACAGTTTTCCACCATATATATTAAACAGTTTAGGAATTATCCTTTAGACACTCTGCGTTATAAGGATCAGGATTTTAGCCAAATGAATAAACTATTCAGAAATTTGAAAGCGCCACTGCCGCGGCTACAACCTCTTGATTGGCTCATTTGAAATCTTTAAAGAAGTCATACTGAAAAAAAGGGGTTTTTGGCCTAGGTTTTTCTCTCAGTTACACCTGATTTTGAATTTGAAACAGATGGGACAATTTTTCAAAAATAATAGCTTTAAATATTTGCCCGCCATGAAGTTCAGCATATTTTGTCTTGGCTGTTGAGGCACAATAATTTGTTTGTTAAGGAAGAAGGTGTGCTTTCTAAGTTTTGAAAACACACAGAAACTTAATGATCTAAACTTTAGTAGCTAAAATATATATTGGTATTTGAAGTTCTATATGAAATCAGTTTACTTAAGCCATGTATTTTTCAGCTCTGTTTTTTATTGCAGTGACTCTTCACACTCAGCTTAAAAATAAGACATAAATTGGCCTGGGAAGAGGCTGAATCGCAACCAGAAGCATCGGTCTTTCTGGTGAGTATTGGGTGTTCAAACATTCAGACTTTAGATTTCTTGGTTTTCATGTTCTGGGAAAAGGTATCAGTTTGTTACATAAAAACAAAAGGTGTCTGTGAGAGAGAGCACATTTCCAGATGTATGCACAAGAAAGTGAAGTTTTGCTGGGTGTTCATACCATGTTAGTGTGCATCATATGTTCTCTGAGAGAAAAATATATTCACCACTGGAATTTAAAAGACAAATGCTCATCCATATCTTAAAAAAGGAAAAAACCACCTAAAAGTAAAATGTATATTGATTTTTATAGGTTTATAGATGGTGGAATCCATTTCTAATAAGTAAAATGAAACTGCACTAATGAGAACTATTTTGTGATCCTATGGATTTATGATAGCATTTAAATTTTCAGCTCAGTCTTGTTTTACAAAATATGTGTCTTCAGCAGAACCACATGTAATTTAATCTGGAGTACACATTTCTGCAGTATGGGAAACTTAGTGACGACTGGAAATCTCCACTGGTGAGGTATGTTCAGCTGGTGAGGTGTGCAGCTCAGCAAGCACGTAAGAGACATCCAGCTCCTGAAATATGCATTCGGTTAAATAAAGCTTTGTAAAATGTGAACAGTTAGTGTGTAACAGTAACTCATCCTGGAAGGTGCAGTCAGTTGAAACTCTAAAAGAAGAAATGGATCAACAAAACACAGATCTTTGCTACTAAAATATGCAAAACAAAGGAGTAAATTATGCACCCTGCTTATTAAAATATGCAAATTGATCTATCATATGCATGATAATTTGACTAGAAAAATATGTACATAAGTCAGTGAAGAATCAGCAGGCTGTGCAATTTGATGTATGCATTATGTAACTTGATCACAAAAGTAAATGAAATATTAAATGACAAAATACATTCTTTAGATGAATCATTAAAGAACGCTAAAAAGACTGAAGATCTGCTCCTTTAGAGGCACTGGTCTTGGTGGCACAATAATTGTTGTGGGGATCCCGAACCTCACACCTGGTCACACTTACTTGCTGTTACTGGGAGCACTGTTTCATTCTGTACCTATGCAGGAGCATCAGAACCTGGATTTGACAAACTTGATGAAGATAAATAGCACGCATCCAAGAGTTACTACCGGGGCTTTTGTTCGCTTTGCTTTCCTGTGCGTTTTTGTTCTTTTGTCTGCTTTTGTGATGTGGCACATGAGTCTCCGAGGACTGTATGTACTCTTAGAAAACCAGCTGAGTGACTCGGGAAACTTCTGAAAGAAATCAACACTCGATCACAAAAGCAAGATTTCTGTGCCCTTGGTTTGAGGAGGCAAAATGCAATGTCTCTTGTTTTCCATTTAGCTGGGGTCGCTCCCTGTGGTTTTCAGTGCCCTTTTGATTTCTACACAGTCTGCAGGCTGGATTTTTCTCCCTTAGAAGTGAAGAAAGCCCGTACAATAGTAGTAAGCCTACTTTTGGGAGATTGCCAGTCCCTCCCATTTGAGAGGAAGGCCTTTGAAGTCCTTCAAAAGGGCTGTTTGCTATTTACCAACCTGTTTGAAGAATTTTCTAGGGGAACAGACAACTTTAGCAAGATTTGCAAAACTCGGATTTCCTTGCTGCTCTTTGGTTTGGTTTTTGTTCTGGGAGTGATATAGAAATCATATGGGTTGTATTAGACTTATTTCCTAGTGAGAGGAGATTATATCCTTTTCCTAGTGATAGAAGATTATATCCGTGCCTCCTATGAACTTCTTTGATGCCATTGCCCCCTTCTGGATGGTAGGATTATTTTTGTATCTTTGCAGATTGATCTTCTTTTGGGAGTATGCACAAGGAGTCTTGAATATCACTGCCTTGCAAAATGTGCACCATCATAACTCTGAAGTGAAAAATCAGCAGTCTCATAAAGACACCAACCCAGCCCTGATTTTATATTATACACTTGCTTTTCTCAGGTGCTGGGCTGGGTGATTTGCACATAGGCTATCTTTGTGCTCCAAAATGTCCATTCAGAAAATGTTATTTAAGGAGGCAAGAAGGAGCTATTAACTACTCAAGGCACTTGTTTTGCTATATAGGAAGATCATTACTCTCAAATGTGTAAAACATAATGAAATAATGTCATTGAATTTCAAAGCATGAGAACAGCAGATGGGATCAATGGCCTTCTAGGCCATTCTGTTTCTTACAGTAACGGCTGGCTGTTTGGGAAGCTAAGGGAAGACTGTAAGGACAAGACAAGCACAGAGTGATGCTCATTGAATATTCTCTCATCTTCTAGGCTTCTGTAGTCAGAGGGGATGCTGTTGTGTTAACACCCATTCCTAGATAACTATTCCGTTGCTTTGTCTAATTGCTTTTTGAATCTCTGCCGACTTCTACAACTAAATTGATTTCTGCAGTGTAATACATATGGCCTGATGAAATAGCTCATTTTGTTTGTTTTGAATCTACCCCATGTTAATTTGTTTCATGCCTCCTGGTTTTTGTAGTAAAAAAAGATAGCGAGCAGTCCTTATTTCATATTTCTTTTCTGTTGTCTCCTTTCTGAGTTATAGTTATTTCTTGCGTGGCAGACATTCAGAATTCATTGCTGTAATTTCTTGTATCTACATCTAATTGTAATCTATTCTTTTTTGGCTGTTGGGAGTAAAAGTGAGTCACTTAAGAGAGCTCCTGGCAGTCGGGATCGTTTCAGAGCCCTTTATTGATAACCCCTCCCAGAACTGCCTGATACTGCTGCTCTCGGAAGGGAGTTGATGAGTGCATCATACTTTGTACCCCCTGCTCCTGCTCACAGATGCACAGACCAGTATGTAGGAACTGGCTTTGAAATATTTTACTGAATTCGAACCTTTTGAGCTTTCTCCCTGTCTGAATGAATTCTCAATTCTTCAGCCTTCCTCCCCATCTTCCCTGCAACAGTTAGGAAACCTTCTGGGGATGGGAGATGCTGTTTCCGAGGTCTCTGTGCAGCACAGAATCTGTCTCGCTGCTGGTGTGGTATTTATCAAAAGTAAGATGACACTACCTCAATATTCTGTGGGATATGCTTTTGTCCCGTTATACAACTTTCTTTGCTTCCAGGAGTGCCTAGGACAGATCCTGCATATCCAGTGAGGATGGATACGTGGATTGGTCTACCTGGGATGGCCATTTGCACAAGTGGTCAGTCAGGTAATCGGCACCGTCTGATATCTGGACGGACTTATCAGAAGTACTGATGGAGGATGTGGAGGAAGATATTGGACAAGGGAAGTGAAGGCTGAAGAGTAAAACAGTAGGGAAGCAGAGTACTGAGGATAAGGAGATACAGTTAAAGTACGACGGTGAGGACAGAAGGGCACAGCAGGAGGGAGGAGAAGGGCAAAAAATCAAGTAGCAGTGCTTCATAGGAAGCTGAGATTGGTAGTGAGGCTGTCATTTAATTTTCTGTACTAAGTGTGTAGTCCTTCTAGTGCCAAATAGCTCGTTCTGAGGAAGAATACTTCCCGAACCTGCAGAAGGCAGTTGGCTCTGGACTAGATGATATATGAATTGTGCACTAACTTTAGACAGTCGCAGATAAGGTGAAAATATATGTCTTCCCTTCCAGAGAATGCTGCCAGCCCAGAGTCCACCTTTGGCTGTGATAAAGTCTCCTGTACCTCTATATTAGGGACTTGCAGAGGATGGTTTTCTTGCGTGGGCTCTTTTCAGGCTGCTTTCTTGGGTTGCTGATCTTGCGACTGCTTCCACACAGAGCTATACTTAAAATACAGGACTAAATCTATTCTATGTCTTTACACAGAATAGCATTTCCTGGCCCTAAATGATTAGTGTGGTGTGTTTAAGAATATAAAACCCATTTTCTATATTTGGAATTAGACCAGAATAAATATAAAACAGAATATCCCTTGTGCTGCATAGTTTATAATTGAGTTTGCTTCTTTTTTCAGTCTTGAACATATAGCTTATAAATTAGTGGGGCAGCAGCGTGAAACAGAGTGTAAAATATTGCAATAAAACTGAACACTTTGTATCTTCCTCTCTCACAGTTATGATCATTACAGAAAATAGTTATTAAATCTCAAAAGATTACTTTAATTGAATTGCTTGTGTAATGATAACTTACTGTTTCTAGAGTCCCACAGAATAAAGAAAAAACCAGTAATACTGCTGCTCTTCATTCAGAAGGAAGCTGCAATGTTGAATTTTCACATGAACAGACCTTTTATCTGTTAGGTACAAAATAGAAATACTATCATTCAACGTCTTATATGCAATTCATTTAAAATTTGTTACATCTCTATTGCCCATCTATAAGCTTAATGCTATTTTCCTACCATTAATGAAGTTGATGTTTCCTTGGTGGTATATTATGTTTTGCCAAATAGTTTAAAAAGCAGCAAAACCCAACAAAACCAGTCAGCATGCTTGACATTTGAAAGGTAACTGGAGAATCAGAGAGTATTACAAACTTGATCTTTCCTCCCTTATTTATTAATGTGTCATAAACCTTTTGTCAACCACGGGTGGTTCTTGACCTCCTGGTTTGTCAGGCACGCTCACAGGCAAAGATATTTTTCTCTTCTTTGGGTCAGAGATTGACCAGACCGGTATCCTAGTGCTTACAACTATTCCTTTGGTTATCTTTACCCTTAGCTGCTTATATATATTTTCTTGAAGTATCGTTTATATATATTACTAACCATCCCTGCTACTGCGGCCTTTTTGCAGTTGCCGTAAGGTCTTAACTGCCTTCCTCAGGCAGCAGGTCTCTGGCAAGCTAGTGGAAAGGTATCCTGCCATGAAGTGATGCTCTAGTGTCCGTGCTAGACCTCTGTTATGTATTTCAGTCTTTAGCAAAAACCGTTTGCAACCCAGTGGTGATGGTCAGGGCTCTGGTTCTTAGTTTAGCTCTTATTTCCCGTCATCAACCACAGTGTTATGCAGAGTCCTGTTGCTTCCAGTTCCCCTTGAAATACCTGTCACCTTATCTGGTGTTTCTGTGGTGAGTTCACAAAAACCTGGATATCATTTGGAATGTGTTTTGCATCCAAGGTATGTATCAAAATTTGACTTCAATCCTCTAATTAAAACAGCAGTAGATGAAATAGAAGTAGATTAACAGCAGCACATATGACATAAGTAATCAGACACTTAGTTAATGAATCGTTGCAAATATGATCCATAGACACATTATTGGCATATACACTGGGCACACCATGGATTTTAATGAGATTTGATAGGCTACTTATATCAGATTCTTGACAGGATTATCCAAATATGTTCAAGCTGAAAAAAAATCAGAAAATAAAGTAATTGCAATATTTCTGGTAGCGAATACTTAGGATTTCTAAAACATAAAAAATACTACACCACAGAACAGTTCTCTGTGATGAGGATAACATCCTCAGTTGAGAAGGGTTCTATAAAAATTACATCTCTTGTAATGAATATGAGGTCCGCAATGAACAATATAGTAGCAAAGGAGAGGAACTAACACAGTTTGGGTATGTTTATGGATCACTCAGTCCTTAGTAAGATGACATTTTAGACAAAGCTACTATAACAAATAATATCTCTAACAAGAGCAATCAGTGTGGGAAGTGATGGTGCTTTCCTCTCCTTAAAGGGGGAATTGCTATTAATGGTCTTTTTCAAAAGGCAAAAATCTCAACTTTTCGGTCAATTTAACAAATTAGCAGTGGTTTAGCATTCAAATCAAATGTATTTCTTCATTTACGGTGTCCTTTATTTTCATCTCTCAACTGACACCAGTAAGTGCTTTCACTGTCCCAAGTAGCACTGGGTTCTTTAAGTGTTAGTTCTGGTTTTCTGTACCAGTCCGACATCCAAAATAAGTAATTTAGTCATCCGTCTTTCCTCGTTTCTCTAAGTCTTACTCAGAATTTGTTTCACTCTATAAATCTGTTAACTGTCTCTGCTCTATATTTTCTAATGTAGGAAGTCCCAGATACCGAGCATTTAAAAGCAAGTGTTGCTAAGTCATAGTCCAGGAGTTTTTCAAGCTAAGCTGGAATAAAATGTCAAACTGTAGTTCCTTGCTTTTGTGAGAAACAAAGCTTTCCACTATTTGCAGTTTTGTGGACAGAGTAAATTGTAATTCTGTATGATTACCAGGGGAGAAAGATAAAATTGATATGCATCTCAGAGAAATATGTGCTGGTTTCATCTAATAAGGACAGAAAAAGAATAATCAAAGTCATTCTATCTTGGAAGTCTCCCTCCAAAAATATTTGTATTTCTGTCAAGTAAATGGATTGCCTGAATATGATTTGTTCATGGCCAGCATATTCACTTAGATTAAAGGAAGTTAAGTGTCTTTGATCTGTCCAATTTGGGTCTTCATGAGATTTCCAGCAGGATTATCCAAATCTGTTCAAGCTGAAAGAAAATCACCCATAAAAAAAGTTCTTTTAACATTTATGGAAACAAATAATGGGAATTGCTAAAACAGAAAAATACAAAAGTGGTGCCTTATCAGAACAGTTTACTGAGCAAAACATTCCCGGTAGAGAAGAGTTGTTTAATTTGAAAGAGATCATCTAATTTTGGTCTTCAGAGAAATTGGCAGCCAAAGCAAAGGTACAGGCTATGCAGTGCTCTCCTGTCATTACTTTTGCATTGGTTGCATTGCATCATTATGATTAAAGAGTGCAGCCTATTCCTGTACCTCATATGAGGACTAAGCCCTTCGTTTCTCCCAGATTTTAAGCAGCTAGAATTTGCATTTTACCGGTAAGACTAGGGTTTCTGATTTTCCAACAGTTTTTTGACATAAGGCATAAGAAGGGATCAAGTACCCACTCGATTTCTCCCGCTTTTGTGCAGGTTAGTTTCTCATACTATTTTACTCACAATCTAACTTTCTGTAGAACGTATTGCTCTGTCTCCATGTATTTAAGAGAGGAAGATGATGCCTGTGTGCCTTTTTCATACTCAAACATTTGATTTATAAACTTATTCATACCCATAATTTAAGAGAAGTCTAGAAGGCAAAAAAATAATCATAATTTAATGTACAGCTTATCCTAAAATGGACATCACTCCTGTTGGTGCCATGCATTTATTGATACTAATGTAGCATGTGGGAATCCATTTGGTGAAAACCTGTTGAAAGTATTAACTTTTTCATGAGTGCATTCTTGCTTCTACAAGATTCACCTCTCTGACATTTTATCTAACAAAATGAACTTGTACTCGTTTGGTTTTCAGTTGTAGAAGCTTCCCACTCGTACTTTAGGCAAGGTATGTATCTGTAGTGTTTGTTTTTTCATCTGCCATTTCAGATGTGAAAAAGAAAGTCACTCCAAAACAGATGAAACTTTCATCCTTCACCTCTCCTAACATTCACAATAGAATAATTTAAGGTCTTGAATTGGAAATGAGTATTTAAAATTGCAGCGATAAAATGTTTTCCTGAAGTTGGCACATAATTAAAGATAGATAAATTTAAAGACTCCATAAATATTCTTTTATACTTAAAGATATAATGCCTGCTGTTGCTTTCATGCAGTTACTCACTTTCTGAAGGTCATAATACTTGATTTCATGTAGCATAGTTAAACAAAATGTTAGAGAACTGGGATATCTGGAGCCCCCTGTAGTGCTCTCTACCAGACATATTTTTAAGTGTTTGTGCAGTAGCCAAATGTAAAAGAGGCATTATGTTTCTAGTAGCTGTTTAATACCTTCAGAGTAAAATACAGTATAGAGATTGTATATAAATACAAGCAATAAAAAAATGAGAGGTTTTAAGATTAAACAAAGCAACATGATGTCTCTCAGCATGTGTAGAAGAGTTTGATGTCATAGTTTGTAACAGAAAAGTGCTTTTGGTGTTTCAGTTTTTTTATATGTATTACAGAGATACACAAGGCTGAAATAAATGTTATTCCAGTTTGAAGTTTTAACAGGGTGAATACTTTCACTCTCATCTATTGACGCTTTTGTGGAGTGCAGCTGAATAAAACAGTCACTCTTTTTCCTTAAAATTAAATACTTTGCCTGCACTGGGGATAGAGATCTTAGGATTTTGGCTTAATCAATGTCCCATTGAGCTCGCTAAGAAATTTCCTCCTTCGCCTGCTTCTTATAATTAGCCAAGAAGTTTAATGTCTCTTAATGGAACATCGAGCATCGCCTCCTGCTGCAGGTAAATTGACCATTCATCTTTTGCTTTTGTGGTAATTCCTGTTTTACTTGTACCTATTTCCAACTCCTTCCCTCAAAATATATTACTTAATTAGTATTTATAACAATGGCTTATTGTAAGATGGGGTTCAAAGGTTTGAGAGTAGTTTAGTGAAATATTTCAGCTGCTGACCGGTAAAGCCATTATCGCTCTCCAGAGGGGAGCTGTAGACTTTATATGATTCACTTAACAAAATGGACCAAAGGTGAGCGTGAGGTGATCCTTAACAGGGTTATTGGTACTGAAGAGAGCATATCCAGGAAATAGGATTGTCTACAGGATAACAAGATTATCCTCTGCCAAATTCACCCTCTAAAGAAACAGGCGTGATACGTAATAGAGGAAACGAATGGGACCGCTAGAGAGTTGAAGCAGACCTTTGATTGCAGCAGTGCTGCCTTTTAAGAAAGTTGGGAGTTTGGAAAAGTTAGGGAGTTCGGGGTTGGAAAAGTTGTAAAGTGTCAAATAAGATGAATAGTAAAAAAAGGGTTTACTAGATGTCAGGTAAGATGCAATTTAATATTAACCTTTATCCAGCAATATTTATTTTGAATGCTTTCAGCAATCTGCGATGAGATTTTTTACGCAGTCATTTGATCAAGTGTACTTGTCAGACATAGCATTTTAAATGTAACGCTTTTTGTATTCGACTACCTCCATCAGATAAACTAATGTCTTTCTGTCTCCACTTGTCTTTGGTTCTATAAGACCATCTCAGGGTCATTTATACCGTTGGGTATAAATTCCGCTAAATCTATCTTCTGCCATTTATCTCAATACACAAAGGCAAGTAAATTTGTTAATGCATGCCATCAAGCATAGTCATTCCTGACTTCTTCCAAAACAGTCACTAAACCTCTTACTTAAATAGATAATGTACTGTATAATAAGCTCCATGCTTTCGAGGAGTCTGTTTTTTACAGTGGTTTCTGCTTTGGGCTTGTTGTTTCTAAACAAAAGCTTTTGTGATGCTGTCTTGGTACGTTACAGGGTGGAGTGGGGACACATTCATAAGGATTTCTGGTCTAATCCTTGTGAACTGCCATTGCCAGGAATCGAGGACAAGATATTAATGGCTTTGGGTACGTGAGGCATATGTCTTCATTTTGTTCAGCATCTACACTGTCCCAGAAGAAGCTCTGGCTGTCTCCTCCCAGCTCGCCGTTCCCCGTGCCTCTGGAGGTGCACAGAGGGACGGGTTAGATACGCTGAGCGCATGGAGTGCAAGTATGGCTTTATGCACTTTGCACAAGTTTAGAAATTAGATTAAATTTGCATCTCCCTTAATACATCAGTGTAAGCTCCAGCTAGCATCTAGCACTCCTTCCAGAAAGAATTTATCTTTCTGAATACCGTCATCCTCACCAGAACTATTTCCTCTTGAGCTGTAACGTTATCAACAGTGACAAACCAGTCAAGTACGCTTTTTCTTGGCTGATTTGTCCCGCTCCAGCACCAAACAGTTTAGTCTAATACAAGAAACCAAGGCACCTGCAGTCACTCTCTAGAGAATCCAAATAATGCTGTCCCCTTTTTAGTTGCATATAATGTCTTAACAGAGGACCGCAAAGAGATTCGGTCATCAGCACAAGAGGAGTACAGATCTGAAGGGAAGGTTAAATAAATGACTCGTATCCGACAGTCAATACATGCCACCGTTTCTTCACGGGCCAAGCACTAGGATTAGGGGCAGAGGGTTAATCTGTGTATTGGGGCCAGCAGGTGGTGAGGGAAGAATAATAATAACACTGGGTGTTGGTCAAGGCTACAGCAAGAAAGAGCTGAAGATATTGACAAATAAATCAGGGAAGGAAAGCAGAGATTGTGAGAAATGAGCCACTGGAATGGAGCTGAAGGGGCCATTTAAATGAACCAAGGGAGAACCAGAAAAAGAATAACACTCATGTTAGGCAGCCATACACAGGTACACCTAGCCATGCCCCCTCCACATCTCCCACTTTAAAAAAAACAACAAAAGTGAGCTAAATCAGTTTTAGAACTAACAAGAATTCTAGCCTGGAGGTTTTGGCAGCCCTTATCTTTTGTATTGAATCATTTACAAGAGGAAAAAGCATTTTTGCTGATCCAGATCTAAAAGCATTTAGAAACAGGGGGAAAGAAATCCTCCTCGCTTAGACCGTCGGCCAGAGATACTGTCAAATGACAACCTGTATAGCAACATACTGAGAACTGGAGCTATTGCCGGGGAGGGCATCGTAGCTCAGAGACGTGCAGCTCCTGCCTCAGAGTGGCCGAGATTTGTGTTGCCACGGGCCTGGAAACAGCCTGTGCAGAGAGCGCACCGTGCCTCCTGCGCCTGGTCGTCCGCATCAGGGTACGCCAAAAGAGTTGGGCGCTTCTGTCCCCTTCTTTCTTCTCTGTGTGAGGTTCATCCTTACAGTACCCAGACGCGGGAGAAGAAAAGACGCTAGTCCAAACGTAGAAATGGCCCATGGCTCTTCAGTTCGGACAAGGTCCGTGTGGGTAGGCAACGGGCAGGGCACGAGCTGCTGCGATCCTTACACTTCCAAATTGTGCCAAGCTCCTGCTGCCTGTGCTTTAAGCAGTGGATCCTCTCCGTTTCTGGTGACAGAAATACCTTTTGTGTACTTCAGGAGCTTCTTTCACTTGTTTGGCTGGGTTTGTATTGCTATAATTATGTCTCAACTAGTAAGACATCTGCCTGGGAATTAATCCTGTGGTTTCGATTAAGCATGACTTTTTTTTACATCCTCATTCTCCTTCAGTCCTGTTTTTAGAAGAGGGAGAAGAAAACTCATGGCGGAACCTGCCCAAACCTTGTAAAATATCACTGAACCCTAAACAGAGAATCTTTCATGTAATGTAGCAATATAAATGAACATTAGATGCCATAGAAGTTATATTTAACTATATCATTGAGCTCTTCACATGTGAAAGAACATTGTAAAGGGCAGCAGATAAGACTGTTGTCTTAGAACTCTTCTATAATTAATTATCTGAGTGAAACAAACAGAAGGCCTGGCAGTTCCAAATTATGATATTGCCCCCATTTAGATTATAAACATTCTTCAGGTTTAGCTAATTTATGGGCCATATCATCTGCAGTAGTTGCATGTTGTCCATACCTTCATTATGGCCAGTGTAACTAGGACAATTTACAAGGGTGGAAGATCTGACCTGATGTCAATGCAATAGAAAAAACAATATTTTATTCTTATTATCCTCACTGTCAGCCCATACGGCACTTCTGTGTGATACAATTCCCTTAACAGCCTGCAAATATTTACCAAGCTCCTCTGTTTGCTTGAGCTGGACTATGGATGACCAACTGTCATCATCAATCAATTCATCAACTGAGATGATTTGATCCTTACTTTATAAGAGCCTCTCATCAAATAGGTTTCTTCCTGAGGCAGTGTCCAAATTCAACAAACTGATTCTTATGTCACTTGTAGTACTTGGCAGTAATATTTTACAGTCTCTTGGAAAACCACCGTTGTCTGATATCTGCTGCTGCAAACCCCGTTAAGAATTTCAGTTTATTTTGGGAGGAGAAACAGTGCTGAAGGATACCTTGCCATAAGCAGGGTCAGTATACTTTTGAATGTTATTGTAAAAAGCATTATTGCTTTCATTTCTATTTGAAATAAATATTGAATGCCAAGTACACCAAGGTGCTATCACTGAGATATGAGACCCTTCATTCTGATGACAGTAATAAAGGCTATTCTTAAATCTGAAAGACTTAATGCCTTGAAATATTAATTCTTCCAGAGTTTTGTTTTATAAAACATATATAATTCAAAAGCACTGGATGGTGAAACTACAGTGGCAAATTACAAGAGTTATTAAAAATTCTCTTTCAAGCTAATATCAAGTCATCAAAAAATTGAATACTCCTGACCCTTTTACCGAAGTGTAAATTAGCAGCCTAATGGTAATATTCAGATGGGCAAAAGAAATATAAGCTCCTTTTGATGAAAATAATATAAGAAAGTGCTTCCCTACTGTGAATCATCTCAACATGTGAAATAGCATTTTGGTACAATGATCTCTGCAAAGGGCACAGCAAGCTGACAAATATGGAAACAAAAGATAAAAGCAATTTTGTGCATCTCTCACCAATGTTTTATTCCCTTTTTAGTTATTATATAAACCCTGAACATCTCAAAGCACCTCTGTACGTTACTTTAAAAACAAATGACTAGCCCAGCCAATAAACTGTTTTCCTTATGAAAACACTAATTATGGATGTAAATTAAAGCTAAGGTGTATAATATACTGACCACGTTTAAGAATGTTTCTTGTAAATATTTTCGTGTACCAATAATAGCTGCTTTTACTTCAGAATTAACATTTACATGTTTAAAAAAAAAAAAGCTGTGCGTTTGAAACAGGATTGTTACAAAATTGTAGCGATGTTATAATTTTCTTCCATAATTGTATATTGTAGGAAAACAAATTTTTAACAAATGGAAACACAGGTTAACATAGAGAAAGCAGAATTTTTTTCTTCTGCACACCCACCCATGCTATTTGTTAAGACCACCCACAGCGAAGGTTGTATAGCCTAAAATTCCTCAGTGGTGGGACATCCCTCCTTCTGTAGTAAAAGCTTGGTTGTATTACGCTACTCACTTTTGCTCTGTAATGGAAATTGGACCACTCTTTGTCATACGTGTTAATCTTAATATCTTTCATGGGCACGCAGATAGTTTCCATGTATAAAGCAGACAGCTGTGCCCTTCCCCCCATTAATTTTACTTGCTTGTTTTCTTTCTCTTTTGCTGTATACAGCTCATGTCGAGCCGCTCTGCCCACAGGCATTTGTCCAACAAAACACTTGAGCGTGTGCTTAACATTAAGCAAATGAGTAGAGTCATTGAACTGTGTTGTCCTACTTATGAGCGAGGGTGCTGTAATGAATTGGAGCTATGGATTCTGGTCCTGCTCTCATGGAAATCAGTGATGTGGGCAGCACTCGTGTCACTGAGAGCCTTGAACTAACCCCAAAGAGCGAAGCTGTAGCTCTACTCTCACATTCAATGCTTTTTTAACTATGCACATTGTACTATAGTATAAGGTAACACATTATAACTTACTACAGAATCATTAATTGCTTTTTAAAGAAATGAAGTCCTTACTAAAATGTATCATTTTCATCATACGTTATCTCATGTTGCCTCCCAAGATTTCTGACAATATTGAAAAGCATTACAGTAAATAAAAAATGGATATTCATTTTACATCTTTATCTTGGCAATTCTGAGTGAGAGGTGAGCGTATTGTTCATGATGATTCATTTAATTACCTCTGCAGTATCTTTATCAAACTTAAAAGCTTGTTCTCCTGAGGACAGATCTTTCCACCCACAGATCTCCACTCAGAAGTGCTCCTGAAGTCAAGGAGCTTATGCTTCTGACTGAAACTCTCTTTGTTTATTCCTGCTAAGGTAACCTTATATAGTTGTTGGGGTAACATAGACTGTTAAAAATGAGACTTTACAGCAATTAAGAGAATATGTGTTGGTTGTCACTGAAAGCTGTTTCATAGCTCTTAAAATCTTCCATGTTTTTTAGTCCGATATATTCTGCACAACAGCATAATTGGGGCAGGGCTGTAATTAGCTTAAGGTTGTGATCCAAAATAAAAGCAAAGAATTTGGGGGCAAAAGACAAGAACCAGGTTAGCTGAGAACTTGAACTTGGAATCAACCATAGGCTTCGCTCATTGGCCAATGGAAGTAACTTAAGGTAGATGCTGAATTGAACTGATGTTTCTCCTCTTCACCTAATATTATTGCACTCGTGGTTCATATATTCTGGCTAAAGTGCTTTGGTAGTCCAGCAGTCACTAAGATGCTAGATGATATGAACCTTGGTAGGATCTCTAAAGGCTTAAACTCTCATTACTGTTGAGAACAACCCTCCAGAAAGCTCTAGGCTCTGTGCTGCTGATCTGTATACATAGACGGTTGAGTAAGCAGTCTCTGTGTCCTTTAGAATGGGGACTCAACACCTTATTATTTTTCAAACTGAATCTTAGATGTCTCTTAGCCATAATATGTCACTACGCTTTAATGATGGTTAAGCTACTTGTGCACAGATGTTGTGGGGTACAGTGAACAGGTATTGTAAGGATAAGGGCACTGTGGATGTTTACATATTCATTTTCTGTGCATTAAGGTTATGTGATTGACTGATCTAGGAGGTTTTCTTATGATTTAGTCCATTGTGGTGATAGAAAGAGCTTTTGTATCCTAAAAAATGTGACAATCGTGTTTCCGAGAGACCTGTATAATTTAGCCTCATACTAAAAATAACCAGCTACCTATCATGTATTTTATGTTGTCCATGTAGGAAGGTTGAGCCATAAGTAAATTCTATGAGAATGCAAAGAGGGGTGAGAAAGTCTGAAGAGAAGTGCAAACACAATTTAGGCCCAGATTTTAAAGTGATTAGTTCAAAACAAGGCATATTGACGTACATCTGGCTGTCACTTGTAATATTTTTATCATTCTCCTTCCTTCTCTCTTAAAACAGCTTCTTTCACAGAATTACCTCTTCAGTCTTCATTAGCAAGCTTATTTTTCCCATTATTTAACGCAGCTTTCCTTGGGACTGGAAGCTCATTTGTAGTTAAAGGACACCTCTTACATATTACAGATGACGAATTCAGTCACATACAGTGAGAATGTATCGGTCGCAAGGTTTCAGAGAACAACTTCACCTCTACTGTAGTACAAGATGGGAGGGCAAAGTCCAGAAAGAAGCATCCTGCTCCAAAACCTTTCCTGAATCAGTTCATTGGGCATTATGATAATTAGATCATCTGTCTAAATAGGGTCCATATGGTGATTTTTCTGTAAATGTTTTCTTTATTTGAACACAGTGTATTAATCTATTTACAGCTCCACATTGAAATTAACCTTGGAGACTGGATAATTAGAATCTGAGCTGAGTAGCAGAACAGTTTTTTATTACTCAGGGCAGGGGTGATGGAAATATTAGACATATTATCTCTGATTCTAAAGTCTAAGAAACAAGTTAGAGATAAATGACATTGAACCTGGCAAAGGAGTCATATTCTTGAATTTGTTCTATTTTAGTTTCTCTGAGTAGAGCAAAGGAAAAAAGTTCTTTTGGGTTATCATCCTTTATTAAACTTACAAACTTTTCTTTCTGAGAAAGACAGTTGTGTTTGATTGAGCAGCAGCTCAGAGTATGAAGCTAAGGGAAAAAAAAAATTATAATTGCAGCTTGAAAGGATACCAGTATTGCTTTATTTTTTTTGGTGCTTTTTGAAATTTTTTCTTAATGACAGATTCTTATGGCCTTGAGACTGAACAAAATTATTTTGAACATAGAAATAGTTAGAAATAAGGTAAAAAGAGTATTCTGCTTTTTCCTATTTATTTGATTCTTTGTCGTCTATTTTTTGCTTTTTCTGTGGCATGCACAGCATGTGTAAGGATGAGGTTGCACTGAAATGTTTGGACAGACACCAACAAATTGCAAGCTTCCCATTTTGTATAATGGACCAGATTTTCAGAATATTGTCTGCAAAAATGTGCCAGAATTTTCTGCACCTACATACATACTTAAGGGCTCTGCTGAATTACAGCCTTCATTTGCATAATGACTGATTGTGTTTGCAGTGTTGGACTTGCGCAAATAATTGTGCCATTAATACTCCAGCTGGTTCCCTCAGCCCCAGATACCATGGTAATGGGTTTAACATAACAGCCTCAGTCGAGGAGGATGGTTTCTGAAGACAGAGTCCCTGGTGATAACCAGCACCAGTCCTACCTCAAAGCAAAGACACGGGACAACAGGGGAGTGTACGCTTCATGCAACGACACTGGAATTGTTTTAGAAGTGCCTGCCTGCTAGCTTGTCCTGCTGGTAAGGAAAATTGATGCTTTCCTGCCAGGACAGTCCCTGAAGTTTGGGCATGCCCAGATCAGCTCAGAGAGACCGGTGTCGGACAGTCCCCTAGAGGTTTGCCAATAGTGATACTGTGTTTTGTTTAAAACCCCAGCAAATCAACAAAACACCCTGGTCCCTTAGTCCAGGCGCCATAAGGTGTGCAAATCTTAGTTATTGCTCCGTACGAGCAGCCGGCTGGAACACAGGAGCAGGGTGTTTAAATAAACTTGAATCCCACAAAACAACAGCAACATCTCACCGCAATTTCAGTGGTTTAATGAAATTGTTATTAATAGTCATCACCTTATAAATAATCAGAACATAAAACTGAGAGAGGAATCTCCTTCATTTGCCCTCAATACAGTCACAGTGTAGGTAGTGGAAGCGTTCAGAGATCATTTGGGAGCCAAGCAGCCTGGCACTGGGCTCTTGCATCCATTCTCCGTGTCCGCACTGGAGGTCACGGCGGTGGCCTCGTTGGGCGTGACAAGCCACCAGCCCCAGGAGCTTCTCGGCAGGGTGTCTGGAGGATGGGCTGCACTGCTTGTCTGAGGCAATGTTACAGTGCCAATTAACAACCAGGAATTCCCTCTTTGTGATCCATGGGTTAACGAGGATAATCGCCTTTCATTCGCTTGCAAGAGGGCTGAGACTTTTTGGGACATCTGCCCCCCTACGGGAGGGGTGAATTGAGTAAATGAGGGTGCAGGGCCACCATGGGCAATAAGTAATGATTTCATGGATAATGAATAGTGAGAATCTTTAATTACTGGGATATCTCATCACAAGACCTCTTTAAGATTTTGTGTCTGAGTTGCTGGATTCGATTCTTATTTCTTTATGTATTTCACTGTTTGAAAGAGTTTTACATGCTTTCCTTGCCTGAGGTAGGCATATTTACGATGATTTCGGATCACTACTGCACTTGACTGTATTAACTTCTGCTCTGCATGGTTTTGCTTTTTAAGAAAATGAAAATTTAAGACAATTTCCTTTTTTTAAAGAGGTTTAGACCTGCAGTCTGGCTCTTTCTTGGACTTGTAAAAACTTCCATTCAAGCTTTTCTATTGTTTCTCAAAATACCTTATATGTAGAACTTACATTCTTTTCTTTTTTTTTTTTTTTACCACAGTCTGCTGAGTAATTGTATGGTCTGCTCAATAGGGAACTGATTACATCTCCTTCACCTCTTGCTTATGGTAATGATTTCTTCAAGAGAATCGAAAAACTGTGTGATACAAATTTTTCCATAGGAAAGGTCAAAGTAAAATTCACTCACAAGTACAGTTTATGTCTGGGTCTAACTCCAGCACTTGAACAGCTCTGTGATATGCTGCTGAAATGTACGTAACGGAAAAACTTGGATATTGGGAATAACCCAAGTTGTAGTCAGAGCAAAAATTACTTCAAGTGGTTTTAAATGTACGGTAATGTAATTAGGGCTCCTCTGGTACAAAAGAAGCATTCAACAAAAGTGTTTGCTATACTCTGTCTTTCTCAGATGCCTGAGATTGGCATGTAGGTGAGAAGATTTTTTTTTTTTTTTCTTTCTCCCCCTTTCCAAAAGGACCAGTGTTGGTTGTTCCTCTCTGCTTGTGACTTCCAGAGGTGGGAGCTTGTCCAGCTTCTGCATCAGCATCTGGGCCGTTCTCCAGGAGGCACAAGATAGTTGAGAAACTGTGTTAAGAAATGTCTTATGCATGAAAAGATGTTCTCCAATGTTCCCATCTCTCTTCTGACCCTCTGATTGATTGTTAAAGGTAGAATTAGGAAACCAAGCATATGGGCTACATTTTCTACCCAAGAGCACTTTTCTCCTTAGTATCCTGTGTTATTTGTTTACCTAATATTTTATTTTCATCTTTCCTTAGAAGGAATTAGCACCTTTGGTTCACCTAAATAGTAGTGTAGCTTTCTTCTTTGTATATTCTCGGCTGCTGGTCCCTGAGATTTCTTTCCCATGAAAGGAGAAGACAGGAAATTCGTCTGTAGTTGAGGAATCAACACAGTTGCCCTATATACATACTGCATCCTGAATTTCACCATTTACTGTCTACTTTTGTGGTTTTCCACTACTTTGGTTTATGCCCCATGGTCCTTTTCTGCCACTACTTTGGCTTATGCCCCAGGGTCCAACTAACTTGAAGATTTAAGTATACATTTGCTTCCAGACTAATAGCCAAATCATCTTATGTTATAGTTGCACCCCTTGCTTCTATGAAAAAAAAATCCTCTGACAAATGATCACCCTTTCTGTCCATATTGTGTCATGCTGGCCTTTGCAAAGTCTTGCAATGAAACAGTTCAGTGAAGCTCCTGGACTTTGTTTTTCTTTATTTTATTTTTTTTTTCCTTTTTTAAAAAATTTTCTTCTTACATATCAGAAATTTCTTAATGACTCAGGCCTCTTTTCATGTCTTAATAAGATTCTCTGTAAGATTAGGAGTATGAAAACACTGTCAGTTTGGACTGGGAGATAGTATGGTAAAGTCAGTTTTCACTTAGATATTAGTAGTGCATCTTTCAGCAGCCTAGGTATTTTGTCCTAGAAGCCAATGAGTACTCGGTTTCTCAGTAGGAACTAATCACCCCCAAATTTAAAGACTTGTTCTTAAATCTGAAAAATTCAGCAATTTCACATTTCTGCATGTTTTCCACCTTAAGGGCACATTTTCATATGTGCCATTTTAATCTAAATTATCATCTTAGTTTGAGCGAGAAGTTTCAAAGTCTACCTCCTCTGCATGAATCAATTAAAATAAGAGGAAATTAAGATGGACCTGGTGCCAGAAAAATGTCAGCATAAATGGTTAGCACTGCACTGCCTTGTTGTGATGAGTGCTTGGTTCCAGCTTGAGCCCCCTCGCTCTGCTTTTCCAGTCAACAGTGATTTTAGTTGCTGTGTGGTCCTGACCCATTTGTTGGCTTTCTTTGTCTCATTTGTTAAGAACGTTTTGAAACCTATTAGATCTGTTCTTTGTAAATGACATTCCCTTTCCACACACTATTCTTTTCTTCTAAAAACTTTCATATTCAGGTCCGGTTTCTCTGTAATTTTCCTTTCTTTAATAATACTTATTAAAATGTTACTGATGTACAAGAGTCCAGAAACCACTTCTGTGTGTCTGTGGTGGACCTTAAACTCCCTAAGGATATTAAATAGGGTCAGGAGTACATGGAGAAAAAGAGCTGTGAAGATGTAGAGTAAAGGTAGCTCCTACTTTTGTGGCTGAGACTGAATCGAAGAGTGGCGGAGATATTCCAGATGGACCAAAATAAAATTAAATAGCTCAACTCTGAAGAGTGCAGATATGGGGGAATAAATGGAAAGAAGAGAATGGTGAAGAGCAGGGAGAAAATTACCCATTTTGCATATAAATGATGTAATTACCCCCTCAGCTTCTCAGGCAGAAGTTGACATCCCTAATTAAAATAATTTTATGATCTTCTGGGGACAGATATACAAAAGCATAAGGAGAAGGAAAAAATAACAAATACAAAACTAACCAACATCAGCAGCCATTTTTACAAAATAATTTTGCAACAGGACTGATGATGTACATGCAGTCTCAGCTTTATAACAAATTATCAGGCTTGTATTTTATTTCAGATGATTCACAGGGCTTGATATAAAAGGCAGAAGCTGAATAAAACCTTTTCAGAGAAGAGAATGATGAAACCACAATACGAGGACAGGGAATTGAAAGCCTACTGGACTGAATTTCATTGTTTTCTTCTGATTAATACTGGAAATTGAAAGCCACTGTGTTTAACCTGTGATGATGCTACAGTTGCTGTAACTAAGCATGAGAATATGTTCTTACAACTTGTGCATGCTGATTGTTTTATACAAAGCACCTGGCAAATTTGCCAGTACATACACTATTAAATCGACAACAGAGGCGGCTGGCCACCAAAGGCTGCCATTGTCATTTGTATAATTGATCCATAGTATTCCACCACATCTTCACTCCCCACTTGCCAGGCAAGAAAGCAGTTACGGAGCCTTTTCTAGACTGCGAGATAGCGAGTGTAGGTTTAACCATGCGGGAAGGAAGGGGTTGTGCTACTAAGCAAGATAAAACCCAGCAAGTGTAACAAATCTGGAAAATTCCATTATCATATGCCTCGTTGTATCGCTCGTACCATCTGACTGACTGATTTAATGTTGCTAAGAGACTTGACAGACCAACTTGTTAGCCTTACATACTGCACAGTAGCGATTGATAAATCAATTGTTACCACTAATTTTACTCCAACAGGGTGATATTTCAGTAGTCAGAAGTTGGCTGAAGGACATGTTGGTGTATGTGCAATTTCTTATATTTTTTTTACCCCTGCAAGAGCTGGTTCTCTTTTGCATTTCCTAAGTTTTTTTGGTGACCTCATGGTAAGGTGACAAGCTAGAAGCCAAGAGAATAACGTTATCCTCAGGCACAAATGCAGAAAATCAGGCTAGAAATTTCCCAAGAACTGATGTTTTTGTCCTATAACCACTACTTACGGTAGTGACTAAGTTTTGAATAATTTAGAAAAATTTAAATCTTTCTTGAGGTATTTCCATGTTGAGTCCTGATTGATTAATTAATAAAAGCAAACAAAGTATTTTAAGCCTCAGAAAAGCTTTGGGTTTGGTTCTGCTCAGAGGACAGGCACGGTGTCAAGTCCATTAGTTCTTAGCTGATTCATCCTGCCCTAATTAATAGGATTCACTCATAGACCACAGAATCTGCAATAACCATAGCGGGTTATGAGCTAATTAAATATTATGTAGTGCACCACGTGCTTAGTTCTTCAAATCTATTTACATAGGTGAGAAGGGGAAACATATAGCAGTTATAGTATCAGACAAGTAAGTCTCAAATGTCATAAAGAAGAATCTTTCCCTTCCCAAATCCTGTTATTTTGTTTGTGTTTGTTTTGCCACACAAAGAAGGACCAGATAAAATGACAGGACCAGTTTGATGCATTTCTCGGGGAGTTATTTTGTGCGGGGGGCTCTGCAGCAGGCACTGGTGGGGTGGGCAGTATGGCATAGGGGTCTTTGGCGTTATCCCAGCCTGAGTCGTGGCTGTTCTGCATAGCAGCACCTCCCGAATTCATGGCTATCGAGGCTGGGAACACAAATTATTTCCCAGACAAGCAGAATGGTCTGTAAATGTTCCTGAGTGAGAAACCCTTTGCAAACCATCCTTATGTGCAGGACTGTTAAGGAGCTCAGCAAAGGTGGCAGGCTGCTGAAACAAAGTAGTATGCTTACAGGCAAATAATGGCCTTTAGGTTTTGCGGTGTGAGTGAGAGAATAACGCAGCTCTACTCTTCCTGAGAGAGAAACAGAAAACCAAAGGTAGAACAGCTTAACATATTGTACAGAAATTATCTATAGCACCAGTACATGTAAGAAAACTGGCAGAAAGGGACTTCTCTGGATACCCTGGGTATCACGATCCTGAAAACGCTTAGGATATGGGATTGATTCTTGAAAAAAGGCTGAGGTGCTGAAAAACACGTGGGAATGATCTGTCCTTGATTGAGCTTCTTCTGTCAGTGAGGGAAGGGTGCTCAATGTTGTACCCTCCTGCTGGAACTCCTTTCACTCAGAGAATCAAGATTTATTTGTGAATATTTGACTTGAAAACAAATATATGGCTTTCTAGCTTCTTTTGTAAAGATGAATATATATCCTGCCGAAAGTAGTATGCAATTGGTACCATATAGACATTTTGTTTATTTCTGGAATTTAGCATGTGTATAAATTAAGCTGCCTTTATCCCTATTTCTCAAGAGACGTACGTAGCTGTCCATATACCAGCATTTATCTTTCTGGTTAGTGCCACTGTGTGCATAATACATCACTAGAGCAGTGGTGCTAGTTATGATGTATGACACCAACATATCATAAAAACATTGCCACTTCTGTGATGTATTATTCAAAACATGGAATTAAACAGAAAGATCAATATAATACAGGCCCTTAATTTTTTTAAGGTGGGTCAGAAGGTTTTAGATTAAAGAATATAGGCTCCAGAGGGTTTACATAGAGGCTCAGTATATAAAAGAAACAAATCAGAATAACTGTTATTTCATACATGACCCAGTTTGTACCAAAAACGATTCATTCTGCGGCTGGCAAAACTTTTCAAGTCTTGCTCCCTACATGTTTCAAGTCCTCAGTCCTCAGCTGCAATGCATCCAGCTTCCTACCACATTCCTCCAGAATATCTTCCACAAAATTCTGTCTTTGCTGTCTCCACATCAGCCGGTTCCCTCGTGGCCTCTTGCATCCCTGGACCACCACCTGGTAGATCCTTCTGTGCCCAGCTCTGAGCTGCCTGAGGATAACCGGCCGCCTCATCCCTGTTGATCAGCTGCCTGGCGTGCTGAGCGGAGCAGATAATGGTGCATTTATTTTCTTGCTTTTTGCACAGTGAGGGCACTTATTTGAGTCTCTCTTCTCTACTTGGCTGCTGATTACCACTAAACTTACTGAAATTTAGTTCCTATTGAAGAACTACCTCTTCATGAAATGTGGTTGGAATTATCACATAGTTTCAAAAGTTAACAGGGAGATGATGGGGTAGGGGATAAAAAAAAGCCTAGACATTCATGTTATTTCCTTTGTGGCTGACTTTTGTTAAGAACACTATTATTTTAATTAACTCTTACCGTTTTCATAGATTTACACAGATAAAAATTGTATTTAGTAACACTCATTTGCTTTTCCAACACTGCTAATCAAATGCATTCAAGAATCATAGCATAGTCAGAATTTGAATAAGAAATGGTTTGGGGTTTGTGTTTCTGATTTTATTTCAGTTCTGCAAGTCCTTCCAAAGTGCTTAGACAGTATTTTCCTCCTTTTGCTCAGAAAGGCGAAATGGCAAAAGAGAGGCTGCCACGTCTTCACATATATAAACTTTAAGAAAAAAACTCCAGATATTGCAAAACATTATTAAAACTGTAACAGCTGGCACTTCTGGGCTTCTCCATATCTCATGTAAAGAAAAACAATCCCACAGCGAGCCACAAGAACTTTCTTAGGTTCAGAAGGCCCTGCTCCTAAATATCTTAACAGAATAAAACCTGGGCATTGGTATCAATTCCCTGCTCTTTGCAGGCTCCTTTTATTGCACAGTTGCAATCAGTCTTTCCATCGTTCTATTTTCTTATGGTTGTGGTGCAGCCACCTCACTTGTTTTCTCTGCTTGAACATTCCATTTTTTTCTGTTCTCTAACCAAAAGTTTCTATTTTTAGTTTTGGGATAGTAAATTTACTAACCTTTCTTAGGTAACGTACAAAATCCTTTTCCTGCCTTGATATGATTTTCTTGAATCCTTGAAGATGTTTATACTGTTTTATATCCCCTTAATCTCTTTTTCTCTAAGCTGTGTAAATTAATTCCCTTGCTTGCTCTTCCTCTGTCATATCTACTAATCCTTGAATCGTCTCAGTTGTCCAAACTACCACCAAACCAGCATATACACTTCCTGGGGCTCAGAACATGGAAAGAAATGAAGAGGCGCTGGTCTGCCACAACATGCTTCTGTGAGCAAACCTCTTCTGGGCAGCCTTAGCCAAAGAGAATGGCAATTCTTCTTGCACAGCGTGGGCAGTTCTATTTATTATATATTTTTACCAGGTTTTGGTAGTATTCACAGAGCACCAGACACTGTTTATGCATCAGATGATGTGTTCCCCAGCCCAAACAGCTTAAAATGGATGATTTTCATTGTGTGTGAGAACATCCTAGCAGAGAGCCCTACAAAGAGAGCTACACATCAAAACCCCTCTGCTAGTTCAGTTCCTTTAGGATCAGTATTTATGAAATATAATGTTATGTGATAAATGTGGTTTAGATTTTTAATGTATTTTGTCCTAAGAATAATATTTCAGTAAGAGCATTTCTGGGACAGTGAGTGAGGAGGGAAATAGTTCAGATTGTGCAACATCCAAAACCACTGCAGTTTATGGAGGTCATGGCAGTTTCCATCTCTTATCCCCAGATAATACACTGAGAAGCTCGTTCAGATCATTCAGATATAGATAATTTTATCTAAGTCAGAGCAAGATTATAACATCAGTCCTCTAGCCGGTGATTTACAGTAACTGTCTTCTCTGTGAGGTAAGATACTAAATCTGCCAAAAATGTTTTTGTCTGTCTTCAGGTTTGACTCTAAACAAATCCATACATGTGGTCAGAGCACTTGTGATGCCAAGGAGAAATATGTTTGTGTAGGTAGGCAGCTGAAGATGCACATCTCTCTTCAAACTTCCTCTCTGTCTCGGTCTTGTCATTGTAAACAAATTAGTACTATGGGCCCAATGATGTCACTGGTTACGTTCTTCCTCTCTGACGTCAAAGCAATTCAGTGTATATAGATGTAGAATTTCTTCAAGAAATGTCTATAAAAAACGTGCTAGTTTGGACAGAGAACAGAATCCTGTATTGCTGTAGCATAAAAGAGAGTGACTTAATATAGTGAAAAGAATTGGGTTAGGGCTGATTATGCTATTGAATACATATAAATGTGAATAGAAATGTAAATGGCCAGTGTGATTGATTGACACTTTCATTTCTAGGTTTCCTGTGTATATGCAGAAGTACATATACTCTAGTAGTTTATATGCTTGTGTACTCAACGGTACCACCAGCTCTAGAACAAGCTGGTCTTCGGAAGCCTTTTGAAAAAGGTCTTGTGCAGGCATACAACAGAATGTATACTCTTCTCAAAAAAAAGGTCATTTATCTCAACATTACTCTGCGAATTTATGTAGTGTATTAGCAAGAAATCAAGAACAATGGGAGAGTCTTCTATGATAGTAAAGAAACATTAACTTTTCAGTGTGGTTTAATGCAAAGCTTATCTGTAACACCATGTATCTGTCCCTCTACCTTATCTTAGCCATCATCATTCCCCTTTTCTACAGTTACAAAGAGCCCATCCCTTACATTACCCTTGGTAATGTAATGACCAACAGTTGCTTCAGATATAAATTCCCTTTTGAGGATCCATGTGGGGTTTAGTTTGGTGTATACTAGGCACTAGTAAGATATTTTACAGTGAAGAAGTTACTTCTGGTAATGTCAGGAGCATTCCAAACCATAGCCTTTTAAGATAAATATAAATATGTGTGTATTACATCCAGAAATATTGAATGCAGTGAAAGCTGGATGTTGCAATTATTGGAAGAGCTGCATAAGAAGATACAAAGAGAGATGAATGCAGTTCAACTGACAATCATAAGTAGAAAATATAATTTAACTTCTTTTTTTAGAGCTGCGTTGAAGGTAAAAAGCTAGATGGGAGCCATTAGCTTTTAACGATTTATAATGCTTTTAAGAGCTTCCATACAATGAGCAAAGAAAAGAGGAAAGGTATTGGTCTGTAATTGAGAGAAGGTTATTTCCATTTAGGCATAGAAAAAGGATCCTCTGAGGTGTTTATCTATAAACTATTTACAACACAAATAGAGGTTTGATCGAAGGAGTAGAATCATGCAGAAATTATGGAAGGTACACAGTTAAATCCTGTGCTTTTCTTTCAGAAAAAATACCAGTAAATATCAGTATGTTGATGTGCAGAAACACATTTTTAGAAAGACTCATGGGTTTCTTTGGGGAATTTTTTCATTAGCACCTAGTGCTATCAAATTAAGCTTAACGTAAAGTAAATTAACGTAGTACATACATTGTTAAATTTCAAAAGAACAACAATGTCCATGAATATATAAAGAGGAATCTAAAACTGAAATCAATATGTCTCACTTCAGCCTAACTCAGAACAAAACTTAATATGCAATATTCTTTGATAAAGGGAGCATGAGCACTAGGGATTGATACAAGGGTTTTAAAATACTGTTATTTTCTTTAAACCTGTATCCTTGCATCCAAATAATGTTGTTATCTAAGGTAACGAGACAAAAGGATGAGGAGTGTGCATTTGGTTGCAGGTATTAGTGGTTATGCATCCGTACTATCCAGAGAATCCCTAAAGGAATTGCAGAAACCAGGCCAGCTCTGGTCAGGTTTTCTTATTAGCAATTAAAGAAAGAGTTAGAATCATCTGCACCTACAGTGCGCAGTCATCGGCGCCGAGGTCAACCACTGCAGCCTGTGGTTTGACCGGCATGGGGTGCTTCCCAAGGAGCCGCAGCCTGGCCACCCCCTCCTTGCCCAAAAGGACTGGGCTGCAGCTGGGAGCCACCCACTGCACCCAGTGGGTGCTTTGCTCCCTTCCCATTGAAGTGGGCTCATTGGGTGGCTGGGAAGGACAGCGTCAGATGTTGGTCAGGTAAGGAAGGGCTTAGGAGCTGGGGCACTCGAGCATCCCCAAGGGGAAGAACAGGCTACAAGTGGGCTTCAAGCGTGTTTAGGCGGAAGACAGCTTGAACCCACCTTTATTCCGCTTTCTGTAAAAATGCTTGGTACTGAATAAGAACAGGTTTTATTTGTGTTTACTTTATAATTCTTTCTACTTTATTTTGCAAAGAGGAAAAAAAAAAAATGGTGGTCAGCCCTTGAAAGAGGCTGGGGAGGTTCTTGTTTCAGCCAGATGCTGTTCATTATTCAGTGAGCAGCTGGGCTGAAATGAACAGAGGTCCTTTCCATCCCTCACAAGTATTTTCTCTTAACATTTTCTGAAATACACGATTTTGATAAGTGTTGCTTTTCTGCTAGGTCTTGATAGGTGGCAAAAACAATGGTTTCAAATTTAAAAGGTGAGCTAATAAAACTCTGGGGGGACCTCCTCGCTTTCCAGAAACACTGGAAAGAATAAGATTTCTAAACTTCGTAGTGCTCAGGATGAGCCTGCGCTAGCATTTTACCTCAAAACAGGCATGAAGTTTGGAAGTGAATCTCCCCTCCACTTACTGCATTGTGGTTTACTTTGAAGAATGAGCTCAGCTCATTTGAGTTGGTTTCTTTTTGAGATAAACTCAGAGCTGTGCTCCCGGCATCCACCTGTGTGCCCCCAGTGCTTAATGAACGTCACCCCCCGAAGAGCCAGGCTATAGCTTGTCCAAAGTAAAATCCCTGGAGCAAAGGGATATCCCATGGGCATGGGGTTCTTAGCATCAACTCCTCCCCTTTCAGTTCTGCCGTGCTACTTACTAATATAGCTGCAGTGAGCAAACAGGCATTTGGTTAAAAAATAACATTTTATTATGGCGGAAAATAAATCCACAGTAAACTACGTGATACTTAAAAATACTGATGACGTGACACTTAACTCCTGAAGTATAACTACTGCTCAGTCTTTTCCATCACTGAGGGAAATGCTAGGACAGATGGTGCTCCTCTGCTTGTGAAGAGGGTTTCAGTCATAACAGGACTCAAGGCTTTTGTATCCTATCCTGATGGGTAACAGAGCCCAACTTAAGGTACCTTTGATTTTGTGACCTGAGGTGCATTTTCTCTTGCTCCCTTGCTGACTGTTTCTCATCTGCTACCCTCTCTAGCTAAATATTTGCTGATGATTTTTATTTCAGCTGTTGCGTACAGTAATGGTTGACTCTTCTTTTATAAGATGGATTCTACAGTTCTTCTCATACTTCATAGGTAATTCTGAAACAGGTTTTTCACTTCATAGTGTACAGTAGACTGGTGAACAATTAATTGTGTTCCTAAAAAAAAAAAACCCTCTTGTATCTCAGTACTGGAAGCAGACTCTAAAGTATAATTGGCCCAGGAACACACATTACATCTGGTATGACTCAGATTCTTCTCCACTTTCCCGCCTTTTCTGTGGAAATGGTTTTTAAACATAATGAGAAAACTTATGCAAGTAAACAATTCAGGTGCTCCCATCGGGTCTGTTCAGTTTGCTTTCTCCCTGCTAATTCTTTCCTTGTCTCACAGCCTCTTTCTATCCGTAAATAGCACCCATGAAGATGACAGCAAGCCCTAGACTTCTGTGGAAAGGGTGAATTGTGTTTCCACAGATGCCACTGTCTTATATTTTGTCCTGTTAACTAGGCTTAGTCTGCTCATATTTAAAAGCTCAAGCCCCTTCAGGTTGCTTTGGCCAGTGTTTAGGTGCATGCCGGTCTGTCCCAAACATAGGTGATTTTTGGGAGCAAGTGGATCAGACTAGGATGCTTCAAAGAAACTTTTGCTACTTGGCTGGTGCTTTGCTCAGACTTTGATTGTCCAGTTTCAGATAGCAAGCAACCTGCTTGGCTGCGGGTAACTGCTTCCCAAGAAGATGATTTGGGTTCTGTAACGTGCAATTTAGTTACTGTCTTTTGAACCGCAATTTCCCTTAGCCTGGCTGGTTTTGGTGAACACCCCTCCCAGGTACCTGATATTGAATATGGATGATTTAAGGTCCTTATTCTGCATTGTCATTTTAAGCACTGAAGCACTGATCTGGCTCTCATTGCCTTCTGAGGTTAGGTATTTATTATCAGACCACGATGCTGTCAGTGTCTTTTATGTTGAGGAATGTAATTCAAATCTGGAAAACAGCATAATGTGATGCCATGCACCTTGAAGAAACCTATTACATGACTTTGGGTGGAGTCCTGGAATTTGACAACTATATGGACTCGTTCCAAACAATTAAATGAATCTCTCTTCAGAGCATATGGTGTAGAGAACACGTCATGTTTGAGAAATATGGTTGGCTTCTAATCTTGATTTTTAATTTTGCGACAGAACAATAATTTGGCACAGCATATAAAAAATCCAGTTTTCCCTTGCATATCTCCTAGATATTACTTTTTGTCTCAGTTCTTTTGAACTACAGTTTGGAATTAATGTGGCTGTTTTTATTTCCTATTGATACTAAAAGTGTGTGATGGAAATTAAAAATCCAAAGACTCAGCTATTCAAGATTTATCTGTTGGTCTATAGGAAGGATCTGGTCGGTATGGTTGTTACTAAAAAGATGATGCTGGAGACAAAGGATTCGTTGTTTGCTACACCCAAAATTTAGCAACCTATCCTATTCCCCTGCCTGAGTTGCATGCTGATGTTTAATAACCACACCAGGGTCCAGGCTGGGTGGCGGGGAGGTACGGCACTGTTTGAGCTGCACAGAAAGCAGCAGTCTCGCTCTGTTCAGGCTTCTGGAAACACTGCGGGTGAGATCCTGGATCCCACCATACCAGGAGGGATCTGCCATCAGTTTCGGTGGGCTGCCCCTCCATGTGCTAAGCAGAGAACAGTGGCATTACCCCCGACGGCTCGTCAGCC
>NW_009258797.1:667242-700009 GCF_000687185.1 Egretta garzetta
GGGCCAGTCTGGATGCCGTGAGGAGCAGAAGGCTCCTGCCCACCCGGTGCAGAGTCCGGCCAGGCTGCTTAGCTCTGCCGGGCGCTGTGCCACAGCCTTGCCGAGCCAGGGTTTTTCTCTGAGGAACTACGGGGATTAGGCTTTTGAGGGGAAATTTAAGAGGATTGGAGATTTAAGAGATGGCCAAAGGGGCACATTTATAGCTTTTTAATTAAAAGATATTTTGGCTCGAAGGCCAGAAGGATTAAGGAATCAGTAAAACCAAGTTAAATGTCAAATGTGGGGTTAAACCACAAATTAGGCATATTTCTAATGGATCTTTAGCTTCTAACTTTTTTTTTTTCCTGAGATTAAACAATCTGTAAAGCTTATTAAGGTCATTTCCTATCAATCTTCCTCTTTCACCACTCCTCCCCTCCTGCTCATATTTATGGCATTACAAATACATTTAAATCCAACACAAGAGTTCGGACGGCTGGTAGTATGAAAAGGAAGACCTTTGACAGACTATGTCGTGCTCACATTTTTTAAGAAAAAGCCTATATTTTATGAGAGTAATAACTGAATCTACATTTTCTAAGCATAGCTGTGTTTGAATATTTAAATGACCGGCCTTTTCTTTATTCCTTTTATGTCTACTTATTTTAAATGATCCGCAGTATATGAAAGTCAAAGGGAGAAGCAAAGTATTGATCAGATTATACAAGAGAAATTCTCACAGGCCTAATGTGAAATAGCTGTTCCTAATTTTCTCCGTAAACCTCTTGCCATTATACAATTGAGTCATGTAACATTATTTTGAAGTGAAAGTGAAGGTGTTAAGTCAAAAGAAGTCATTTTAAGTTTTTAATTATTCCACAAGTTATGCCCTACAGCACATTTTCTTAAAATTGTACCTTTTGTTCAGCGCTAAACTACATGAATTACTTATAAGTCAGGCAGATCAATATCTCAGAGTGTCTTACAAATAATAATTTAATTCAGCTGGGATTTTTTCTGTTGTTGCTGTTCATTCACCAACATTTTATTCTCACAGCATTAATAGCAAAAATCGGCGAAAGGGAAGGTCGCTTATGGAATGAACCGGTGAGTTCAAGGACACAGCTGGTAGTGGTGTGCTGATATTGCCACGCAGCTGTTTCCAAGCACAGCACCCAGGACTTTCTTGAGTTGCGTTGTGGCGTGTGATGCCTAGCATCGCTGGAGATGTCACGTAATTTCTCACCCGTTGCATTGGTCATCAACTGCACAATGATCGCATCTGTAGTGTATTCACCATTTCCACAGGGGGGCCACATGCACTGGACCTGCTGTAGAGCTCAGTTTTGATAAAACCAGTAACAGGACACTACCCGCGAGAGAAGCACCTAACGCCTTAAGGGAATTTGGACCGTTGCAAACAGCTTTGTCCTTGGGCATTTTCATTATTGCAGAACAGTGGGGAGACTTCTGGTCAATATGCTGAACGTATTGACAGGCGCCTCAGGTACTCACCCACACATGCACACATGAGCTGTTCTGAATGCAGAGTTGCTAGCTCTATGACCTGACTGGAAAAAGAAAAACTATTTTCAATACCTAATGCCTCTTCATTTGCCATCTGATTTACTACAATCTAATTTTCTCTTTGGAATGAAGGCCGTTGACAACCTAATGAAAAATCATTTTAAATAATATTTAACAGCTGCTAGCATCTTGACACTTTCAAAACATGAAAGGGGATAGCTGAATATTCCTGAAAATGAGTATTTCAGGTATAGCATTGGCAAAATTTTACAGGAAAAGTGTCCTATGTATGGCAGATGTCTGTATCTGCTTGAGGTTTCAGTAAACTGTATTATATTGTGTTAAGGTAAATTTGTTAGGCTATGCTCAGTCAGGAGCATCTGTAAAATCATCTGCTTTGAATATCTTTTGAAAGTATCAGCACAAGGTTAAAAGTAAAAAAAGCCACCCAGGAACAGAAGAGGTAAAACACTAGTTTGGCAGTCACAAAATCCTCTGTTTTTCTGAAGTCCAAGCAGAAGATAAAATACGGTGTTGCATGCTTCCTTAGACTTCCACCAAGGGATTTCTGTCAGAACACTGCCATACCTTTAGTGTTCTACTGTCTGCTTGCATATGGTTTGATCCAGGACTTCCATTAACTCCCTGGAACCAGCTTTAACCCATGCGGCCCCACTGCTTGCTGCGTGGCAGAGGGTAAGTCACTCAGAGCTGGGCAGGGCGCTGCTCTCTCCGTTATGACATTGTCCATGTATCCAGAGCGATGCTAGGTTTTACCCTGCTGTCAAGGACAGTAGTTTTTGACCCTATCTCTCTACATGCCTCAGTTTGTAAAATTCTCATATCAATTCTAAAGCAAAAATATTGTTGGACGCCTTTATTTGTGAAGTTCTTTGACCTTATGGAATGAAAAACATCTAAAAATATGTACATCTACTATTTGCTCTCTCTGATGTTTCGAATAGATGGTGCAGTCAGGCTCACTGTGTTTTGCTTTCCATTTTAACGCAGTTAGTTCAGATTTCTGTTTACTGCTAGCAGGCGAAGGTTCTGGCATTTCAAATACAAGTGTTCCTCCTCTTTTAGTGTCAGCACTTCAGTGTGTAGTCTAAGGACAGAGCTGGCCTGAAATGGTGTGGAAGTGTTGAAAAGCTTGTGTTGTTAATCGCAGCATTGCTGTCTTGGAGGAGGGGATCCCTGGGAGTTGTCTGCCCAGGCTCTGTGACTTTGGAAATGCAGTATCCCAGCAGGACAGACTGCCTGGGCTGGGATGCTCCATCCCCTCCAGCGTCTGGAGCAAAGGCTTCCAGCCCCACCATTTCTGAAGATGGATCTTGTATACTTACAGGCTCTCGCCTGGGTTGTGATTTGGCGCTTCCTTGTTTTCCAAAAGAATCCCACTACCTGCGACCAGCCCAGTGGGGTTTGTCCCAAAGCATTTTTCTTCTTAAGAGAAATGATAACAGAAGAGCCTTCCCTGTGTGCCGAGTGTCTTGTCTTGCTTTCCAGTCCGGCGGGAACTTGGGAGGCCTGAATCTTGCCCCAAGTTGTGTTTGCAGATGCACAAGTTTAAGTCATTATTCGGGATTAATTTAGATTTATGTTGGTACAGCTGTGTGGTACGCAATTGAACTTTGCATGTTTTCCCTTGATCAAAGTGTTACGTGTGCAGGTTAGGGTGCTGCTCGGTTCTTCCAGGATGTTTTTCTCCATTAGCTCCTGCCACGCTTTTTGAAGAATCATTCATTCCAATATGTGGGAGGATAATTTTGTGTTGATACCTGATTACAATTTTTCTCTTTATGTTCGTCTGTGTTATGACATGATACATATAAGTGAAAGTTATAGTACCCTCCTACTTTCTTTAATAATTTCACCCTCTATTGATAGCTATTACTTTTGTATTGATCTGTGCCAGGCTTACTTTAGTTACAGTGCAATGGTTTAATACCAATGACATCAGTCTCTGAAACGGTCAAGCAGAACAACCTAAACCGCATAAAAAGACCTGATTAACATTTTTTACAACACTCTCTTCTGAAGTAAACAGACCGTACTGCATTTTAACATCTGGTCCCCAACAATTCTTGCAGGGGTGATAACTTTTTTTCCTTCTCTTTGCAAATGCTGGCCATTTTTTCAACTTTTTCATCAGGGCACAGCTGTCGCTGCGGAGCACCGTGTATTCGCGTCTGAAACGGGGCTGCTGCTCACGTCTGTTTACTTCTACCTGAGATCGTTTTGCATTGGGTGCAATTCGAAAAGACAAACATCTTCATGTGCTTTAAAAAGGCATCTCATCACCATTTAGAAAACAGCCTTTTATTCGTGCTTGTATAATAGCTACAAAAAATATGCTTCAATGCTGTCTCCTGAACAGAAGTCTGGAACAATTTCTCT
This sequence comes from Egretta garzetta, assembly GCF_000687185.1. NCBI lineage: Eukaryota > Metazoa > Chordata > Aves > Pelecaniformes > Ardeidae > Egretta > Egretta garzetta. Next base: position 671,149 of record NW_009258797.1, read on the forward strand.
TCTTAAAGGGACGGACAATGGAACAGCCTCCCTTTTAGGAACTTGTACTTTCAGGCATTATGTTATTTTTTTAAACCAAGCCTTCAACTTCCCAGGGTAGCTGCATTCACTTAAATTGACCCAAAGAATGCAGTCTGCAACCATTCACAAAATGTTCTTTGGGTTTTTTTTTTTAAGTACCCCAAATACCTTGTATTTTTAGAGTACCAACTATGCTTACTTTCAGTTAGCACTATGAATCTTTGTGTATCAAAATATATACTACAAAACCATGATCTAAAACACAACTTTTTTTTTTTTTTTTCGGTCCAAAACAACAGCTGTCACCTTTTAATGTTGCCTTTTGAACGAGGTTTCAGTATACTGAAAGATAATAGTTTTCAAAGGGTGAGTGGTTTTCATGTGTTTAAGTGTTGTTTTTTTTTCATTGGAACAGTAGAGAATTATATATATAGTTAAAGCTTCCCAGGCCTGCATACCTGCAGCCTGCTAGTTTTTGCATATTTTGAAATGATCCTTTATGGCACATTGAGCCTTATTGCACTGTGGCTCTGTACTGCAGGCAACTGAGAGCTATGTGGTTTTGATACTTCTGATTTGGCTTTCTGCAAATGCATAAAAATTCTGAACTATGCAGTGAACTAGCATTAGGTGAACAATTCAATTAACTTTTCTCATATGCATAAGATTGAAGTTTAGGTGGCAAATTTTGTTATACCTGTTTCTTCTCAGCATAAGGCAACAGGTTTCCCTGCCCCTTCTCTCCTCCCTGTTTCCCACAGGCTATTTTTAAGAAAAAAAAAAAAACAAACAAATAGGAATTTGTTTAGCATGAGCCTAAGTTAGATGAATATGAAGGGGAAAATTATAAGAGGGCCCCATTCCTTTAGTAACCATTTCTGCTCGGATTTTTTCAGGTTACCCAAGGATTTAATTTTATAAATATTGTAATTTAATGGTAAAAATCATCCAAGAATGGACTTTTTACCTTTGAAAATACGTGTAAGAGGCAGCAGTGATTAATATAAACTTTAAAAACAGAGTAGCATACTTTTCTATAAATGGGACATTAATTACCTAAATTTGAGATGGAAGACCTGAACTTTAGAACATCTACTGCTTTCCTCATTTTCAGTGAGAAATGAGAACCCTCTTGTATCAGCCACCACTTCCCAATGTACTGAGCTTTAAAACAATCGGTCAAGTAAGACTTTTAAACCAAGCTCTGCATTCTGGAAGTTTCTTCCTGTGTTAGTCAGCCTTGGATGCCCTCCAGGGCTCTGTGGAATAACGTCTGTTTAATGGACACAGACAATGTGGGGATCCTTGGGAATTTTGCCTCAGACCATGGACTGACTCTTTTAGCCATCAACTGCGGTGGATTTTCTTTTTATTGCGGATACAGCCTGGATGCCTTGGAAGATGTAGAGGTATTTTTACTGCGTTTTGGTCTCATTTGTAAGACGATGTTTTTTAGCCAAAATGGACTAAATCCTGTCTCCGTTACCACTTTCCCAGGTAAGTCTTTGGATACCCAAATTCTCTTCTCATCTCATTAGCGGAGGAGAAGGAGGTTGGGAATTTTTCAAGGATACCTTCCCATTATTCTCAATCCAGTGGGTTTCCCCAGTGTTATGGGAACTTTTTTCACTCATTTTACAGTGTAGCTAAGTATTAAGGAAGCTGTGACATCTGCATTTAGCTATTCTGCCAGCCTAGCAGCTCAGCATCTTCATACCCAACCTGCTGCAGTCTTTCAGCAGAAGATCTTCAAGTACTTTGGTATTAACTAAACTGCAGAACATGCCACATACTTTTATTCCAATTTTACAGAAGAGGAAATGAGCTATCAGTAAAATTTGCACAATGAATTCAAGTAAAAATGCCTACGTGCAAAATGCTAGCTACCTTAGTTGGGATCCTTCTGTTGGGAGAGTTTTTAATAATTTATCTGTAAATGCTCTGGGCAGAGGCAAGGGAACACTGACAGCCATGAAAATACTTCAAAATTATATTTGATGGGGTGTACAGTGTTTATCTGTTTATATTTTGCTTTTTTATATAAGTATTCATCTGTTCTATTTTTTTGGCAATTCAAATTAATTATTTTTCATAGGTTCCCAAGATGCACTACACTCCATTTATTTGTTATACTACTGACCATGATTAATGACCAACCACAGTTTGAATATCTCATTTTTAATGATCATGATAAATTGTAGCCCATCATGGCAATTTAATATGCTTATCATGCAAGATCTGAGTCAAAAAACTTAAATTATATCATAATTAGGAAGCACATCTTAGCTGGGAAGCACAAGAATAGTTTGCAGTTATAAAACTTGCGGTCCCATGCTTTCGCTGAAAGGGGTTTGTAGCACATCAACCTAGCTGTTCTGTTCTTATGGGAATATAGGTCATGAACTGTCCCATGCTTTCGCTGAAAGGGTTTTGTAGCACATCAACCTAGCTGTTCTGTTCTGTTCTTATGGGAATATAGGTCATGAACTTTTCCATATTGCATCTCATACTGCAGGAGGGTCTTTTTGCAAACTCTTTGACTGCAGTTTTCTCCTGAAGCCAATTTATGATAGATGGGGATAAGAGGAGCTCATGAAACAGGTCAGATAAAAAAGCCTGTCAGGTAGCAAGAGGAAACTTAAAAGGTTCCTCATACGGCCTAGGTTATATGAGATGCATCACAGCCAGACTGGTGTTTAGCTATGGCTGTATGCAATACGGTGGTGCGTTCCCCAGTGCCCAGCATGTCCCAGCTCTGTAGCGTACTGAGAGCTGGTGACAGGTACGACTCCCCTTGTTCTCCTCCTTTGTTTTTACATACAGGAAAGCTGTGGGCATGTGGTCTAGAGAGGAGCTGCAGCACTTCCTAACACAGGCTTTGATATGGGTGACTGAGACATCAAGCATCACCCCGTCAAGTAGTCTAAACTTAGCCTCTCGGAATGTCACATTCTGTATGACACTTTTTCATGCTTAGTTTCTTCCTACTGTGATTGCCTTCCCTCGTCCTGCTGTCTTTCGTCATCCTCTGGGTGACAGTGGAAGCTGAGAGCACAGAACCATCAATCCCAGTCCAGTATCACCTGTGGCTACACTTGTGGTAGAGTGAATGTTTAGCAGATCCCTTGCAGTTTATGACTTGGATTTTAGTTTTTAAGACAACACCAAATAAACACAGTAATGAAGACGGTAATTCATCTTTTTAATGATTTTTTTTAATTACTGCTATAACATTTATGGTTTCTCTAAGTGCTTTTGTCAAATAATCTCTGAGTTAGCATCACTTGGCAAAATGTTATTTTGGAATGGTCAGTGTGTTTGTACTTCACATCAAATAACATCATCCGCTATAATGACTCCAGAGAAGCATGATCAGCAATCAGTAAAATTGAAATTAAGTTGTTCCTTGGTTATAAGCAAAAGCAATCGATTCACAGGATTTTTAAAATTTAGTATCACTTTTGTTAGTAGAAGTCATTGGGCAGTAGTTCTTTAAGACTGGTCTCGGCTGTCCCTGCTCTTGCTGTGGCCAAGAGAAGAAAAATCGTAATACTCTTCATCACAGGGGAGGTGGATCCTATGAAGTGTTGGTGGGAAGAAGCTGGAGAGACAGCAGGGTTGGACCACTCAACTGTCGCTGCCAAAAGAGATCTCTGTCAGGGTAAGTTTTCTTGATTTAATAGAGTCAGTACACTTGATTCCTAAGACGCAGATGACAGAAATTGCAAAAGGCCTCTAAAAAGCCTCTTAATAAAAGTGGTACTTGACAGAACATCTTACAATGGACATGATTTAACCACAAAACCCCGTGATTCAAAAAAGAATATTTTAAATGTTAAAAATGGTTTTGCCAATGGAGATAGCAACATCATCTTATGCACTGGGATGCAGAGAGCTCAATACTCATTTCAGATATGTATATATATTTTAAGACTTATTTATGGGGTAATTTAAAAAATATTCCATTTCAATGCCATCAATGTTGTCTTAATGTTTTGTAATCATAATGTTGAATTTGCACCGCTTTCAGAACTTTAATTACAAAGCTAAATTGTACTAATATCCATTAGGTACCTCTTAATTGAAGCTACATCATATGTCTGATGTGGCAGTACTAATTGGTATAATTAAATTCTAATATGCATCAGTAGGCTATTAAAAAGAGACTTAAGAACAGAGGAAGGAATAAACCAGTTTGTGAAACTTCTCATATCTAAAGTATTCCTATAATGAGAAAGAGTGCTGACTGTACTTCTTGCCCATTTTATTATAATTACTATATGCAAAATGTACTGGTTTCACTGACTGAAATTCACTTTTTATGAAGCCTTACATCAGCATATTTGCTAATAATGTATTTAAAGCTCTTGTTATTTATTGTATTTTCCTTATGATTTAAGTGTCCCTAAAGTGTTTCGGATGAATCTTAAACTGTGATTTGTCCACTTAGGTTTGGCTTTAGACTAACTAACAATTTGCTATACCGGAGTATGTCTCTCTCCTTTTTCTGGAATGACTGAAATGGATCTTATCATAGCAATTTGCCACATTCCTGAAGTATGTCACCTTTAATCACTACAGTTTAGAAATCAGGATGGCCAGCACTCAGAGCTACAAATGAAAATCTTCAAAAATCTGGGATTTGCAGATGTGGCATGTATCTCAAAAGGTGCAGGATCGGGCTTCAGTTTCATGAGTTCACAAGCAGGAAATATCACTGTTCAGGGAAACCAGTCTTCTTCCTTCTGAGGTAAAGCTGTGGGTTCAGCCGGGTGCCAGGGCACCAATACCAGTGCCACTGGTGGAGAACTCGGATATTTCTAGCAGCCTCTATCCATCGGCGTTCCTACAATCTGGCTCCAGAACGGCAGCTCCACTTGAATTCCTCAGGAGCTGCGTATAGTTAAAAGGCTACTCCTTGGCATATAGTTTTTATAAGCAGAAATACCATATCAACTAACATACAAGAAATGTATGTACTAGGCACTGACTTTATGAAAATTAAATTAATTCTATTAATTAGTCTGATTCTTCAGATAGTAAATACTGTAGTAATCAAGGTATATAACGTGCAATTTGCTTGCCAGCTAAACTTGCTGTCAGAAGGAAATTCTTCAGTCTTACAGATGGGCTAGGTGCCTTAGCCAGATACAGCAGACATTTATTGTCTCCTCCTTCAGGTAAACCACATAAGGATGTGGTTTATCTTCTTCTCTTAATATGGTAATCAGATGTTCGGTGTCAATTAGGCATTCTTTCTTTTTTTTCTGAGGCTGTTTCACCTTTTTCCTCTATAGATGAGACAGGATACTAGTACATCTTTGTCACTTAGCAACCATTTTTGAAAGTGAAGCTCTTTTTTTTTTTTTTTTTTTTTTTTTTAATACCAGTCTGGTGTTGCTTGTAACAAGGGTAGGTCAGTGTTTTGGGCCATACAGACATGTTTTTCAACTGATCCTTTAATTTCATAGTTCTAACTATAATTTTACAGACTGAATTTTATTTTGTAAATTTGTCTTTTAGAGACTGTCTTGTAGATCTAGAAATCTTTACTGATTTTTTTATCTTTAGACACAATATGTTTTCCCACAGAATTTAATGTCTAGCTGACAACTTGAAAATTGTTCAGGAGGGCCTTAAAATATCCAAGCAGAACTTCTATACGCAGTATCTGGAGGGATAAGAGATTTCAGCTTTGAACTCGACACAAGAATGGATTAACTTTCAGGATTTTAAGTGAAGCAACATGCAGCAGGAAGGCCCAATCAATGAGTTGTTTAATCAACTGGAGAAGCAGTGATGAATACCAGGGATTCTGTCACTAACTTACATCATTTTTATTTTTGGTTGGTTTTTTTTTTTTTTTTTTTTTTTTGTTACTAAGTATGGAGGATTTTGTGATGTTTTCCTTGAAAATTACTTCTTTCCAGACGACAGAGCTCCTGCTTTGTTGGGTAGCGAAATCAGAAGGAACGGTGTGTTAATGATAAATAATGGAAAGAGAAGAATTCAGGATGATAGCTTCTAAAAATTTCTTTTTTACTCTCCTACTACTTATAATGCTGTTTCCATTTCTCTCTTTAATGTTGCCTTTCATTTGATAACGTTATTTCATTCTTTTATTTTCACTTCTTTTTCACTTTTATTAGTTTTCTCCTTTTTATTTTCTATTGTTAAAAATTTTATAGTTTTTCCTTTTCAATCAAGACAAACTGGGAAAAACCATGGCTTTCCTAGCGTATGAAATCAAAGTCGGTGGCCACAAAGTTCAGCAATGTGGAAGATAATACAAAGGCAAAATTATTATAATAATGGCAGATCTAATAATTGAAATGCCAGAAACAGGAATATCATAGGCCTAATGAAAATTAGAGAATATAAAATATTATTTTGCTGATGATTTTTCCACAGTCTATAAAATCTGTCACGCATCTGGAAACCACACTTGACACACACATAATTTTTTTCCTTCTATCTGCATCAGGATTGCTTTTGCAGAATTGCTACTGATACTTTAATGAAAATGCAGATTGAAAATCCCAGTCAGGATTCCAGGTTCACATCAAATGCAATCAGGAAAATGATAAAAGTAAATTTGGTATGATTAATGAACAGAAGACTCTAACCCATTTTACTCTTTCATTTGGTGGTTACTGTAGCTGATAGCTTAAGACCATTAAATTGAGACTTTATGCTTTCTGACATATTTTCAGAAGTACTCCATACTTTAAATATTACAAACATGTTAATGTAAATGAAAATTATGTATCTTTAATAGAAATACAGTGCTATATCCAGATGTATTTAACCCTAACCTCAAGTGCTATTATAACAGAAGAATTCCTGGTTCAGCTCTATAGCTGTCTCCTGACCTTCACTGGCCTTTTCTCCTCTTGGTGTAAGTTGACCCAGAGAAACAAGACTTTACAAGAAAGTCTATGTTGAGGGCGTTCTGACATATCATGTGTGGTTTGGTAAATAACACCAGAAATGCTATAAACCTGTTGACTCCAACAGCGAGTAAACAGTGGAAAATTATACCCGCATGTGTTTACCCACAGTGTCTCTATGCCTGGTCAGAATTTAGTTTCTTCAGCTCTATCTTCGTAATGTAAGATGTATTTTGCAGAATGACTGTGTATGATGATTCAGTTGCATTTTCATTTTTTGAAAATTGTAACCATCCTCCTTTAAACATTCATCGTAATAAGTGATGTTCAAAGAGCTGGACCAACTGTTTCCGACCTTCTCAGGTTTGAGCCTCCCTACCTTGGGTTATTTGCTGGATGCCTATGGTCAGCACGCAGTGAAAGAGAAAAGGAACTGCATGGGATGAACAACAGAACTGTTGAGTTTGTCTTCTCACAATTTACTGTGCAGGTGTTCTGTGTTTACATGTTTCTGTGTTGGGTATGTGGGGAACAACTGCAGGAGAGTTAGGCTGATGCTTTCCTGTGGGCAACTGAAGATGTTCTGGCTGGAAAATATTGTAGAGTTCATTGGAGTCACTGAGAAAAACTGGAAGAGCAAGATGGCAAGTAGAGATTCTGCAGCATGATTGCATGCTGTTGAATGACTGAGTCAAGCAGTCCCAGTGCCAAACCTGGCAGAAGATGGGTAGAAGAGATGAGACTTCTAGAGTCACAGAGAAAGTTGTGTAGCATTTGCTCCATTCAGAATGCCTCTGAAAAGTATTTAATAAAGCAGAAAACAAGTCCTACTTTACAAGGAAATGATTGGTAGGGGAGAGATTTGTTTTCAGTTCTCTTTAGTAGTCTCCTGTCTATCAGATTTTGAGTTTTCTGTGTTTAAAGAGCATGCGTTGATCTGGTGTTTTATTTATTTCTGTAACTTAAAAAACCAACAACCACCAGTTTTAGAATTTTGAAGTCTTTTGGCACGTCTCCTTCCAAAAGATGTTCTGCCTTGAATCTTCTGCCAACTCAGGATCCCACCAGAGTAAGCTTTGAAGAATTCACAAAATAATAGTTACTCCCCAGAAGATCCCCTGTTTATCACATTTTTCTTGCCTGAGGTCTTCTTTATAATAAGAAATTCAAAAAGTGCTCATTTTTCTATAATCCTTCTATTAGCAGATTGCTGAAAACAGATTTTTAAAGTAATTAGGCAAAGTAAGTAATAGATTATTTGAACATCAGGTAAAACAATCTCCCTCTTCTCTTGGGACGCCTTATTCAGTGTTAAATGGTGAATGCTGAATTTGGGTATATGACAGCCCAATATATTATACATATAGTTAGTCCTGCTAGGTGCTAAAAAGCTGCCTGCCCCATTTTAATCCTAATTAATGGAACAGAAGCATTCATAGGACGCCTTGGAGCTCAAACATTAGATGCTAGAGGGAAGTGAAATGAAGCTTTTTATGTACAAGGTTGTGGATGGATCACATCACTTTCAAATATTCATGAACGAACTATGTTTGGCTAATTCCAGAGGAGTAAAAATAAGTGGGTTTATTCATCTTTTCATCATTTCACATTATAATCTCATTACATGGAAGACCATTGCTTTTATGTCTTTTTAATTTTTTTTTTAAAAAGTAGTTCTTTTATTGCAGGAGGAGTTCTAAGGCCTCTGCAAGCGGTTGTGCTGCTGTTAAATTTAATGGGCTCCAGCTGTGCAAGGGTATTGTCAGGAAGAAAGAACAAAACCCCTGGAAGAATAAACAGGAAAACAGGATACTTCTAATGGGTTATTTGTTTATTGGGAGGATGTATCATTGGAGAGAGAGATGGGGGGTGGGGTGGGGGTGGTTAAGAAGCACTGAAAGCATACTTAATTACATATGCATGCTGTATATTTTTGTTAAACTGAGACACTGTAGTGATGCGATAAAAGATCTATGATGGAGTGACTGTTAGCAGTTGAATTCCTTTCACACATTCTTTGCCTAAAAGGGAATTCAGAATCATGTTTCCCTATGCATTAGTCAACTTGCTTTAAGAAGTGGGCTCGAAACAGAAAGCCCTTCAGCCCCTATCCACGGACCTACAAGCAATCTCCTCCGCCACCCTTGCTGCCACCACCCCTTACTTGCTCACTCTATGCACAGAGCTGCATTGCTGCCCGTGCCATTATCAGCACTGCTGGCTACCTAAAGGGCAAATACCAGCTTCTGTCTCCTGTTACTCACTGTGCTGCCCTACTCCTCCATTTCCGAGATATTTTATTAATGTCTGCTGGTGACATCTGCCATGGACAAGATATTCATGACGTTCAAGAGTGTCCATCATGCTCCAGTTCCAGACAACGTCTTACCTGCATCCTCAACCTTGCTGGCATTACAAGGAATAGTTGATTCAACCCAGTAGAGCATGAAAAGTGCAGTGAGAATAGAGAATGCGTATAGGAGGGAACAAGTAAGATTTGGAATTTGTGTTACATACAGATGTGCTTAACTCCAGATGCTGATGCTTTAAAGGAAGGTACTGATTGCCAATCTTCTGAAAAATCAGATGCTTCCTAGCCTTTTAATAATGACCCAAAATGTAAGCTACTTTCCTACTGCCTTCTCTCTAAACATGATTCATTTCTTCTACCTTACTGATTGAATAAGCTGATCTTGCCCAAGCTGAATATGATTGAGAGAATAATGGCCTAATTGAGTGTTCCTTGTTTACAAGTTAACTTGGTAATACCATGAAGTATATAGCTTTGGTTTTTTTTTCATATAAGCATTATTACATTCAAAAGGGCAGATACAAGTCTTTGAAAAGAAACATGGAAAACAAAGCTCCCATGGATGGAAAGTGGCACTGCAAGACAGAATTGGGCCATTTGGTAGACCAATATATACTTCTGCACCTCTGCTTGATCAGGTACCTCAGGTCATGAGTTAGAGCCATTACACCTACGTACCTGCACATGACATTCACAGACTGGTATCTAGTGTTCCATAAACATCTTTGTATCTGGTGTAATTTCTTTTTTTCCCCATTGCTCATAGTCTAAGTCTGTTCCAGTGTAAAAACACTGCATTAATGAGATATGAGACTAAGACGAGCAAGCACATTAAACTTATATTTAAAAATTGATTTTTCCTGGAATTACAAATATCTATTGCATTAACCAAAGTACCACAAATTTCCTTGAACTATTATCTTTTCTATGTAATGATGTGACTTTGAATTTACGTTTTAAGAAATACTCATCATGAATACAAAATGTTCATCTCCAGACATCATCACAAAAAGATACATTATTTCGGTATGTTTTCTGTCTTTCGGCTATGCTTTCTGGTTATTTTTAATGCTTAATCCATCATTTTGTGACCTTCACCATGGGAAAGGTAAATGTAAATCTTTCCAATAGCAAGAAAACAAATGGAATGAAAAAGAAAACATTTTGTTTTGACGGAAATGCTAAAAATTAAAACATAGAATGCAAGGGTAAAGCTCTGCTCTTCAGAGGACTGTATGCAGACTTCATAGTAATTATTCATTTTATACGATTATATCTGAGGCGAGGTAAACAAGACTACCTTCAGATTTTTAAACTGTGTCAAGGGAAAGGTTGCAAACCCGTATGAAACTTGTGATTTATTGTTTTTTCTACATCCTTAACCTAATGGGATTTTTTTTTGTAATGCAGGCAGAACCAGATGATCGACAGGGTGCAAGGAGGGAGCAGCCAAGACCCTTGATCATCTCAACAGTCCACCTCACATCTCACAAGATGAGGCACTACTCCATTTTGCTGTGTTCGTCTTTTGCCTGCATACTGCCTTCAGTAATTGTGTTTCTTGCTGCTTTTTCTCCCTCCTGCCCACTTTTCAAGGTGAGAAGCAGGGGATGTCTTACACTGCCTCTGACTCTAACCGCTGAAGCCTGTTTCATTAGCCCTGTCCTGTCTCGGAGCAGACATGTGGAATTGAGGATGGGTGACTGGGCCTGTGTGAGGGCTTTTGAGGGCTGATAATTTGTTGTCTGGATCTCTCAATTGACACAGGCTCTGCATTTCATTCCCACCATTACCCTAAATATTGTTGGCAATTGAAGAGGCTAACTTCTCTGCGATTTGTGCAGCTTTGTTGCAGCAGATGCGGTAAAACATGCACATGTCTTTCAGACTAAAGCTCCTCTCATCTTTGGTGTGAGGTTTCTCAGCACTGACCTTGGCCAATGAGGGTTAGAAAGGATACAGTCCCCACACTCAGACTCTAGTCATTACTGATGGTGAGTGCCACTTGAAAGTGATGCTGCATCAACACCGCCGGTACTAGTAGTTGTTGGCCCAATTCGATAATACTTTCTAAATTATTTCTAATTGGACATTCTTTGTTTTCTGTACACATGAGAAAGGAAAGGTGATATGATTATCAGATAAAATCTAAGATGACACTTTTTTTTTTGGACCTGTCAGAAATATTTCCTTCTGGCTTTGCTTTAGTGTTTATAACTCTGATTCCATTGCCAGTCATTACCTGTGTTGGTCACTGATGGGGGTGCAGATGTGTGACCATCGTCCTGTTTACTCACAGCAGACTTATTTCACTGTAAACGGCCTCAATTACAGAGGAGATCTTTGAAACTTTGTGCTTAGCTTTGTAGAGCGCTCAGGGAATCATACCAGACCTTAGGCATAAATAAGGAATTACTCATTATTCCTATTATGCTTGCTTGTGTTAGCAGTTATTCCAAATAAGGAAGCTGATAGGAAACTGGTAAAAGTGAGAAGCCAGCTGACTTGTGTGTGTGTGTGTTTGAGTGGCATTAATATATAACAAGGGACATGTTTCTCAGGAAGCTTGCTCTGTAAAAGCAGTTCTCTTTGACTAACAGAAATAACTTCATTTAGTTTTAGATGTGTGAAGGTGCTGATGTCTCAGATGAAATTCCCTCAGACCAGTATACTCAGCTAACACTGAATTCAGGCTGAGACTACATAATATAAATTCTGTCTAAGATGAGACCAAAAAATTGCATCACTAAAGTCAACAGCGTTGTCACTGAAGTTTAAATGGTGTGCATTGCCTTTGAAGCAAAGGAAAACACGAAAATAGTTGCAGTAGTAGTTGGATAGTGTCCATCATTTCTAATAATTTCTAATTTTGTTACAGAAATGTTCATTCTAATATTCAGCCTTTTTTTCCAGAGGACAGAACATAGCCTTTGTGGAGCTCGTGTCACGAGTAATGTTATAGAAGGCTTTCTAGGACCTGTTTCCCAATTCCTACACTTTCTCATTTTAGCATATTAATGTGATTGGGTGGAGAAAATTCAGTATATATATTTTCAAAAGTCTCTGCTTAATGTAGTAAGTGGGCTTTTGTTTATGTTATTTATTTTTTACATCACCCTAAAATGTCAGCTACTATAACAGTAAATGCCACTTTAAGTATCTATTTCTTTAATTAATTTGGTTTTCATTTTCTGGATATACACCACCTCTCTTTTTCTCTGAAGACTGTCACAGGTGGAAATGAGATGACGTGGTTTGTCTCAGGTGGAGATTAGAAGATATCATGGTTTTTACCGCTCATATGGATTCAGAGTAGGAATTAATCATTCTCATATCATCTCTGAAATAACAGGAGGAAATTTGAAAGTCAAAATTAGTTATGTATTAATAAAATTAAAAGATCAGGGGGAGGAGAGCTAGTTTTAAACAAGTATCTTTATGACACTTCACTGAGTAGCTAGTAATCTGAAAGAGGAAGAAAACAAGAAATCAGGTAAATGTCAAATAGAGACTTCAGATGGAAAATTAAAATAGCCGCAACTATTGTAGCCTGGATGGGGGTGGGGGGGGAACAAACCCCAAACAATTAAATGTTTAGAGTATGAATCAATTTCCACCTACCCAGTTAGTAAGGTGTGTAAAGTTCTGCTACTTCCTATACTCAGCATTTTCCCCATTTGTTGAAGCTAAATATCTTGCAATATAGGAAGGTCTAGCTAAAAATGATTTGAATTAATCTATTTTAGCTTACATGGAATTATATTAGGTGTGCTCACAGAGGCATTGATAATATCTCAGCTATTGGAGGAATAACTTTTCAAACTTTAAATGTTTCATCTTCACTTGCCATACTACCGTCTCCAGTATCACCTCCTATGTTCAGCGATTATCAAATCATACATAGAATTGGGATGCCTTAATTGAGCTTTTCTATACCTGAGATTTTTAGAGGACGATCCAGCTGGTGGTTTTGAACTTCCTAGTATACCAAGAGCACTGTGTTTGGCACGAGTTTTTGTACAGAACCGTGGGCTATCATGGTAGATAACAGTGATAGTGATATTAAGCGCTCATTGGGCAGTAGGACTTTTCAGTTGTAAGTGGCTGAAGAAGGCACCAAACTTTGATGGATGCTTAGCTAGATGCTTACAAATTAGGGCAGGTGATGCTCAGTCTTATCTTTGTAAGCTCAATTTAGGTTAGGGTCTTTAATCTACATACCCTACATTTGAGAGTCTGTAAGCTTGTATGGGAGACGTGGGTTCTTGCAAGTTGTCTCACAGATAGGCTTTTCCTTCCTGAAATACATTTAGTGTTTCATATTTCTTGTGTCTGAAATAGCAGGTGTTTAATCTTAGCCATAGGATGGGTCTTTCTTCTTGTACCCGCAAAAGCAGCAACCTTCTTTTTTGTTTCCAGAGATGTAAGCAGGATAGAACAACTCTCACTTCCAATAACTGTGATGACTCAATAACATTTAGAAACATAGACTCATAGAATCGTTTAGGTTGGAAAAGACCTTTAAGGTCATCAAGTCCAACTGTTCACCTAGCACTGCCATCCCACCACTAAACCTTGTCCCTGAGCTCCACATGTAACCAACTTTTAAATACCTCCAGGGATGGGGACTCGACCACCTCCCTGGGCAGCCCATTCCAGAGCCTGACAACCCTTCTTGTGAAGAAATTTTTCCTAATGTCTAACCTAAACCTCCCCTGGTGCAACTTCAGACCATTTCCCCTCGTCCTATCATCCATTACCTGGGAGAAGAGACCGATCCCCACCTCGCTACAGCCTCCTTTCAGGGAGTTGTAGAGGGCAAGGAGGTCTCCCCTCAGCCTCCTCTTCTCCAGGCTAAACAACCCCCGTTCCCTCAGCTGCTCCTCGTAAGACTTGCAAGGAAAGAAGTTGTGTATTATGAGAACTACATTAAATGCAAACATCTCTTTGAACTACTGGGGGCTTGTTTTCATAGGAGAGTAAATACTAGTCCATATTCACCTTTTTCTATCATTTGTGATTTTACAGACGTGTCATGTATCATCCCTCAGTCATCTCCTTAATATGGATGTCCTATCACTCCTCTCACCATGCTGTAGGGAGTCTCCTTCACATGGACTGAGCTGATGCAGAACAAAAACTCAAATTCATTAGTGTTACAGGTGCTAAAAGAAGAATCACATCATTTTGAGGCACTTAAAAAAACCACCTAGCTCTTGTCCCTCTCCTACCAAGCGCACCAGGTTATGAACCCACACTTGCAGAATATCAAGTAGCATATGTTCAGCCGTTTTAAAAAAAAAAATGCTGCCAGGGACTCAAGTCAAATGTACATTTATTTAATCTTGTCAGCATTCATTTACAATCCAACATTTAAAGGAGACAAGATTAAAATCATTTTTCCCCACTGCACAAAGCACCAGATAAAAGAATCTTTTCAGTAATAGTATTTCATTTTGAGTTTCAGCAGTCCGTTTAGTTTTGATATTACAAGAAGCCTATTAGCTTTATATTCTTGTACTGAATGGTGATGGATTCTGACAGCTGTCACTGAGAAACTGAAAGAGATGAGATTTTCAAGTTGAATATGAATTTTATTGAATAAAGGTGAAATTTACTTCGCTCACATAAATCATCAGACTCAAGCTATGGATGGATGAGGCATGGATGGCATGAAGTACATGCCCTTGCATCTACAGCTGGTCTACCCCATATTATGCCACAGTCACTCCACACTGCAGAGAAATAAGCCCAAAGCAGGTACTTTCGTGTTCAGGTGGGGGCCATATGAGACTTCAGTAACCCTCAACAGGCCTGGTCTTGTCTTCTAATACTAGACAAGTCATCTAGAAAATACTTTTCATAATGATCAAGGGGTGCAACAGTAACAGAACTTAATTTCCAACAACCTGTTGAAGTATTTTATGTAGTGTGAAGGGCTCCTTTGGACTTTCTGTTATCCTTGTTATCACTCCCATAGACTACAGAAATAACAAAAATAAACCCATTTGTTATCTCTCATGTATGTTCTGGAGACGGCATGCTTCCATTATTGACCACTAATTCATTCACCTGAATTCATCATTGTCTAAAGAGCTGCCTTTTTTTTTTTTAAGTATATTTTTTTATTATATTTATTTGGTACTGAAGAAGAGTTTACAAAGCTTGATCCTTCTCTTGATGTTTTTGCAGTGATGGTCTCAGATGATGTATCAGCATTTTTAGCTTTACTCTGTCTCCTATTACCTAAACACCCTACCAGAACGTGTTTTGTCTCTAGCAGCAGAATGTTTGGTGATATTGATTACTCTAATGTAATATTATTCTAATTAATTTTTAGCTGAGTTACCAAGGTATTGCGTACTGTGTAATTTTGATGAATTAAAGTAGTTTTCAAATCTTATTTGCAAACCAAGTCTCCCTGTGTTCTGGAGGGCCAAATGTTAGAGAAAGCAGCTGTGGTGCAAGTTCATAGGCACGAGAGTTCACATTCTTACAAGCCAGTAGGAATGAACGATTTGCAGTGACCTTGCAAAGGTGGTGTGTTGGCTGGCGGAGAGATGAGTTTGGGTAACTCGTTTAAAGCTAGTTTATGAATTTGCCAGTTGAAAGCTGAGCTATTTAGCAAGGTATTGCGATGCTACATCTTTTGGGTGCTTTACCATGGAATCTCAAGCATATTTTATTTGGATTGTATGTTTCAGTAGTTGTTTTACTGCAATCAGTATTTATTATTATTATCAGTAAACAATACAGTCAAATACTTAATAGCATGACATCTTAAAAAGTAAAATGAGTTTCTTAGTATTCTCTCTATAAATATGTTTTCAAAAGGATTTTCTATGGTTCAGCTTCATTTTATTCTGTTTGGCTCATGCCTTTCGAGGCAACAGTTCAGTTCCTGCAGGGCTACCTTTAAAAGGCTGTCATTATTTAGAATGGATCATTTAATTAAGCTACCACAGGGTCGGTAAGTAAAATTAATCAGTGTAGGTATATTGCTTGTATGAGTCACAATTACCAGGCAAATAGGTTACTGCCCAATAGAGTTGCTGTAATCCAACTGTACATAGCCTCGTAGAATTTAGGGACAAGCTTTGTTTACTCTTAATTATACCTAATGCCATTTCCTTCAGCTAGGCTGTAGCCTTTGTTGCTACTAATTAATTTATGTAGTTGGTAAAATACTTTATTTTAATACCAGTGTGTGACACTATCTGAGATGAAACTGCCTGTCCTATGACTGGAGGGAATAATTACAGAGAAAATATATCAATTAAAATGAGCTTTATTAAACTATATTTGTATCATGAACACGGTTGCCAAAACCTCCAAAGATCTGATCTGTATTCTTGGCTGTGGGGCACTTACTTAATAAAAACTTAATAGAACTTCTTCAGTGACTCGTACATTATGTAGCAATTGAATCATCAGGAAAACAAAGAATATTGATCCTTCATGTCATGATCTAAACCCAGATATTTGGATGACAGATTCTAAAAAAATATTATGTATCATTTGATATAGTAAAATCAGATTTGTTATCCTGCCATAAAGAAAAAAATTATATGTATAGTCAGACAAATAGGAAGGATGTTCCAGCAGTGAATATGCTAATCTGAGCTGTAGTAGACCAGAACTCAGTTTAGCTGCTGTTGCAAGAGTAGCTAGAGAGGTTCTTTAAGACAATTCCAGTTTAGAATGCTAATTTTAATATAACAAAGAATACAACCTCAAGATTCAAAGCACTGGCAGAGTATAAATTCATGTTACCAATGCAACTTTTTTCCAAAATATGTGAAATATGACTTTAAGCTGTCAGAAATTTTGCTGCTTCTGTTCTTTAATTTGGTTTCCTACAGCAGCCCACAGGCCTTTTCTCCCATCTCACCCTAAGCCCTATGCACATCAGTTTTGATTTCTGGATGTCTTCTTTATAAATCCATACTCTTCCAGCTGGATACTTGCGTTGGACCACTGTGGTGAAGACTGCGCAGCCTTCTATCAGTAACATGGCCTGGATTACAGCAGCTGATCTGAGAGGAACGTAAGTGCAACCGCTGCACATGAGTAGAAGACCCAAAATTGTTCCGAGAGTGTTTACCCTCAAACAGATAACGCTGTGGGGAGAATAAACAATGACAAAGTTTGCTTGTGACCACCAGCCAGATTAATCAGCAACCAGTGGGTTGCCAAAAGACTCTTGAAAACAGGCAACAACTTGAAAAGAAGCATGAAAACTTGTGATTGGGACCTTAAAGTGACAGCCCAGCAGTGAAGCTGTGTTTGACCCTGTCAGGAGTCACGCTGTGGGCGCTGCCGCCTTTTCCCATGGCTGAGAGCAGCTGCCCCACCGGACACCATGCGTAGCCTGCACCCAGATGTAAGCCCATGGAGAAATAAATGGGGACCAAGTCATTAGGTGTTGGGGGGGGGGGGTGTGGAATTTAAGGGGTGCTTTCACAGCAGGGGACAACTAGCAGACATCGGAAGCAGCACAAGCACACACAAAGCTGGAGCACCCACACCTCCAGGAGGGGTGTGCAGATGGGGGAATGAGCGCTCCCAGAAGTTGGTAGGTGTGCTTGTAACCCCCATAGCTTGCAAGAGAAGGGGTTGTGCACATTGCTATGTGAATGTGTGTAGCTAGAACATTTGGGATTATAGAAGAGGGTTTAGAGATTTTTAGGTGTTTATTGATTTTAATTTTTTTTACGCATAGACTCTATTGTGGCTTATCTGTTGTATTCCTGATGCTGATCCTGGGTGTGTGGTTCAGTGATTGACATTTAATTACTCATCCTTACAAAACAGATAAACCTGATCCTGATTTGATCCAAACCTCTTGAGCTGAGTAGTTTCTCCCCCCAGCAGACCTCTGCACTAGATTTGCCCTCCACCAGAATGTTGCTCCCATCACTGCCCCAAGGTTGTGCACTGGAAGGGCAGCGCAGCGTCACGGTGGCTTAGCCTCTTCTGGGACTGGAGGCATGGCTGGCTCATGAGTCAAAGGGAGCTAAGGCAGAGAACACATGGCCTGTGCAGAAGATGAAGATGGTGCTGATGTCTTTGGGGAAGTTCATACAAACCAGCAGGCCAACCAGGCTGTGATCTCTTGAGTGAGTTTAAGACCAGAATTTCCTGAATGGTGTAGTAAGATCCTGAATAGCCACGACTCTCAATTCCCAAGCAGACTGGCAACAGAGCAGTAAGTGTTAAGAAAGTCAGTATCAAATGAATATATCAATGTTCTCAACAGTCTCATATTGGTTGTCTTCTGCACTAGGAAAGGATTGAGCCCAGCACTCTGAGTGTCACCTGCTCTACCCCAAAACTATCCTATTGCTGGCAATCTGTGCATGCTTGCTGTAGGAACCAGCAAACCCAGCTGCTGTGCAGAATGGCCAGATATTTGATTTTAGTAGACGTAAGAATTTTAGCAATATAGCGATTCATTGAAAATCAGACATAGAACACGTGCACTCAAATCAGGTCTCAAAATCAGGTCTCTTGAGGTTTAAACTACTGTCCTAATGACTGAATGATGTTTTTCTTCAGTTTCTCTTATAACAGTATAGGAGAGTAGCAACTTCCAGGGACACCACTACTTGGAATAGGAGCAACGCATACAGGCTAGTAAGGGATGCTACGCGTCCTGTACTGCTGACAATTACAGTGCAGGCAATTAAGAAATTAAGATTCCAAACCTGAAGAGGTTAATGTGCTGGGTTTATGCAGCTGTATTTGAGAACCACTTTGTGTATTTGAATACTGTGGGACAAAAGCGTAAATTAACAAGGTACTATTCAATCTTCAGTACAAATTTCTTTGAAAGTTAACATCAGCCTCTGGATATTGTGCATGCATTTATCCTATAACTGGTAATGTTTAGTTCTGTATGTCACGTCTTTTCTTGTGAGAGTGTGAAGCCCCTAGGCTTTTGGTTAATAAAGGCACGTACGCTGGAGTGAAAAATGATAACATGGTAAGTATCCTTCAGACTCAATCACCTAAAATTTGCAAGCTCAGCAAAGAGCAGCTGTTCAGATGTCTGGGCTTCACATACGCGTGTGAACTGTGGTGAAAACAAATCCAGTTTTTGACAGTTCAAAATAGATTCTAGATTTTACACAATTTATGGTTAAGAAGCAGCTTCAGAATGTTCCAGTATTGTCTGGTTAAGTGTTTGCTTTTGCTTTCCAGTTTTAAGGATTTATCATTTGCCATGCTTTTTGGAATTCTTAGTTGTGCCAAAGAAAAATCTTCATGGTTTAGATCTTGGCACTAACCAAATGTCAGTAATTACAGCTAGAGGTTAAAAATTAAAAGAGCTGATTTGTCAGTGAAGGTTTCTGATAAAACAAATGGGCTTATCCTGATGTACGATGATCTGGGTGGTTTTTCTGGCAGGCCTGCATAAACTTTAACTGGTACCTAAGAAACATACACTAAATTGTTTCTCCTTTTCATTACAACAGGTATGTCCTATAAATTGATAAAATTCAAAATGGGTATCTACAATACAATTTCAGGAAATAATTCATTTTTATGCACAGACTAAAGGTCAAGAAATTTTGTGGTGATATTTTCTAAAACTACAGTTTTGCTAGCATTACATGAGGTCCTTCAATCTTCTGACCAGGGATTTATCCCAAGTAACAGTGTACTTGGGGGAAAAGTGACATATTACACAGGAAGAAAACGCATGTACTTACAGCAAGTAAACAAATTGTTCATTTGTTAGAATTTCATTGATTTTTAGTTGTAATCAACTGAAAATGCCATATATGGCTAAGAGAAAATATCCATTTTATTTGACAACTTATATTTTTAGCACTTACACTATTTATGGAGAAAACATCTGTTGTTTTTACAATATTAGTATATTTGGGGACACCATTCACATCAATAATATTTTTGGTTTCCTATATTGCTTTACATCTCAGGGAATCCAGAAGTCCTTTACAAATATTTACAATATTTACTTAATCAAATAGTTTACAGTGGATTTTAAAAAGATGTATTTCACAAAGATTAGCAGCTAATTTTACCCTTTTGGGTAAATTTTACCCCGTTTTAGGTAGCCAGTTGGCTACCTAAAGATACCACTAAATTTAAACAATAATTTTAAAGAGCACATAAAATACCATTTATTTTCTCTTACTCTGCTCAGGTACTTTGCTGGAATTGCAACATTTTTAAGTAATTTTTAATAGTTTCCATAAAAGTTTTTGTGCCCGTAGAATTTTGTCTGTACACCTGTGGTGGATGCAGAAGGCATCCATGCTTCGCTGAGGACAGCACTCATCTGGAAGGATTGGACAGCTTGCTTGGCAGCGCTGGAAGGCACGGTTGGGTCCTCTTCCCTGCAGCCATAACCGGGTCATGGCGCTCCGTGGATGCTCCTGGGCTTTGTCTTGATTCAGCTCCTGAGGCCTCGTGGCAGAATACCAAGTTTTGTGGACTTAGTCGAGTCTCAGTACAAGGTAATCAGGCATACACTATCAGTGGGCTAATATCAAGTTAGGAACCCCAACCCTAATATATGTCTCTTTTTTTTTTTTTTTTTTTTTTTTTTTTAAACCATGGAAATAGTATCCTGTTGGTGAAAACCCCAATGTGCAATGTAATAGTGTAGATCACTGAACCAAAACAAGCCTCAAAAACCCATGGGTAAAATGTTCTCTATTTAAGAGATTCAGTTATGAAATAGGTTTAAATGAATAATATAAATTCAGAATCCTGCTAGGAAAAGATGAAAAGTGTAAGTAGCATTTATATTTAGAGCATACTTTTAATGTATTGATCATATATATTCCTGCTCCTTATGTGTCTAGATATTAACAAATTCTTCATGAGAAGCAAAGTTTTGAACCCGGAAAAGAAGAAAGTCCTAGAAATGCCTTAAAATTAAGGATTGGGGATTTCACAGCAACTTCCCACTCACACCCTTTCTGTCCTGTTTTATTAGCGAGCTTAAGCTTTTCCTGGCTCAGTTTTCTAACTTGTGAATCCCAATAGTGTGCTTATAAATATGTACTTAACTGAATGGGGGCCTTTCTGTTCAACATACTCTTATTGATTCCCATATCAGAACTGGATATTGAGTAAAAACACCCCAAGCTATTTTTTGGTCTGACCTTATGATTTTTTTATATGGTGCACTGCTAGATGTCTATAAGTAACTTTCTGGTGTGTTTCAATAGCTTTATTTTTAAAAAAACAAAACACAAATTAATAAACAAACCAAACAAAAAAAAACCCCACACTGTTAAAGTTTTCAGATAAATTATTCCGTGCGATGATCTGTTATATTGTTTAGTGGATATTTTTCTCCAGTGTTGAAATTCTTATCTTAGAATTTATCAAATTGCAATTAGAATTATATAAAACTAAAACAATATAAAACTCCAGTTCTAGTTTTATATTGCATTTTCTTGGCTTCCATATCATATTGTTAGCTCATGTTCTGCTTTGCTAGATTGAATCATCTTCCTAAGTAGGGATTTACAGAACGGGTAGCCTTTTAACTTGAGGACTAACATGATTTCCAGAGTTCCGTGTATTCTTGAAGCATGTTTCTGAAACCCCTTTAGTTTTCTTTTGCTCTCTCTGAAGTGTAGACAGCAGAAACGTACACAGCAGTTTTCTCATCAGTGCTGTACAGAGATGTCTTCTTACAGAACAGTGTTTTGCGTGTATACCTGGAAAATATTAGGGTCACAGGGTCATGTTGGAAATTCACAGCAATTCTTTGCAAAGGTACTCTTTTCTAAAATGTCCTCTTTTAACATGACAGGTCTTACATGAATTTCCTGTCTTGCTTAAAATTAAATGTGCATTCACACATTTCCCTAAAATGTGGAATAGATTTAGCAGTGCAATACAAAGCCCTCTGTTATCCTACCTACCATCTTAGGCAGGGTTTTGTGCAGTGAGTGAAAGAACTGTGCTTTCAGGGCCATCAAAGAGAAATGGACAAGTAAAAGGTTGTGGAAAGAAAAAATGTTAAGTTAATACCTCAAAGATGTGTTTTCTTGTTGATTTCTTTTTCTATCTGTATCGCTGTTCTTTTTCTTAGATCTTATTAGATCCAGTAGCTGATGATGGATAGAACGGCATTGTGTCCTCAACATCACTATGGAAATAAAATGAATCAAGAAAATATTTTCTTCTGGCCAGAAAAAAGATAAGTGTATTAGTTTTCCACTTAAATCACAAGAGAAAATCTATTAGGTTCAAGTGATTGCTGCAGGAACCAAATATTTTTTCAGGCACAATCCACTTAATGTTATAGCAGCAGGTGTTGCAATCTACAGCAAGAACTTAAACATTTTTTAGTATATAAAAGCATGCTGCAGATTATAGCATAGGCTTTTGCTGTTCTAGAAAGACCATTGAGATGATGTCCATGCTGAAATCAACTCCTGTGGGAGCAGAAAACCTAAAATTCCCCATGTAAGATTAAAATGCTTACAATTCTCAAGCAGTTCAAATGCAGTTGCTAAGTTAGGACTGTATTACGTGACCAGCTCTGGGGATCGTGCTCCCTGGAAGACACTGATCTGTATCCAGGCTGTGGGAAGTGCTAGAGCTGATGCACTGCTGTTGTCAGTGCTGTGACCCAAGCCGTCAGCCCCGTGACGTGGTGCGGTAGCAGAACGGCCTGGGAGCCGTGCTGGAGTTCAGCCATTAGCAGCTTTCAAAGTTTCCTCTTAGCTCCTGCTTGCCTGTGTTCCGTGGCTCTTGATTATATGAAGATCCTGATAGGATAAAGGCAGGTTGACAATGCTGTAATGGTCAGAACAAGGAAAGGGCTCCCCTTGTGTTCTCTGTTTTTGTTTTTGTTTTTTTTTTTAAATTTCTTGATTGTTCACTAAATTTTTTTTCCCAGTCATTTTCCATGATAGTACAAGGTATTTGCACAGTGCAGCATTCTAGCATTTAATAAGTTTTATTGTATTACAATAAGGATGTTTAATATTAAAAAGTGTATTTCAAACGATATCTAGTACAACCTAGTGACATAGAAAATTTATTTATATAAGCGAAATGGAAAATACAAATGTAGAAGTAACGTTTAATTACATCATTCCAAAATTAAAAAACCTAATCAAATTCTGTGATACTTTTGTGAGATAATGTTACTCCTAAACTAATCACAGTTTATAATGTTAGAAGTTTCATATAGTGTCAAATAGTATGAACAGAATAGCTGGATATTACAATATCTTTATCATTTTGACATTTTTCAACCAAGTTAGAGTCGAAGAAATTCACAGAGTAACTGACTTGACTGCTATTTCACTTGTACGTACATACTGATAGACAGATAGCTAGCTACGTTATTCTTCCAAAAAAGCTTGCATGGCAAAAATTTGCTCTTGGTCTTCTTCCTTTCTTTAGTACTGTACCTTCTTGACATTTGTAATTCTGCAACCTAAACCACACATTTTAAGATGCGTAAAACACAGTGTAGAAGTATTTATGCAGTCAAATTGTATTTTTTCTAGTTTAAGGAATTAAGTATCTGATCAGTGTGGTTATTGTCTTTTAGTTTATCTGCTTAGTAAGTGAAACCACAAAGTCACAGAATCCCTGTAATAAAGGATATAATAATAAAAAAGCAAATCTCTTATAAGATTTAAGATGCTTTATTTATTTGGGGGAAAACTGACTACCATTTTCCACTTAAGTATGAAATATCCATCAAGGATGCTATCTGCTTTGTTAGTTTGCTTATAGATTATGTTCTGTTGCTGTGGAATTCAAAACAAAATTGACACAGAATTCTTTGGGCATTGGTCTCCGAATGATCTTTCGCCTTTAACGGTAAGGTAGCTGGAAGAGGATTATCTCCGCTAACATTTTCTCACACTGAGGAGTTTAGTTCAGGTTGAAGAAACCTATATATTTTCACAGTTATGAAAGGACCATTCTGATAATCTAATGTGACTCCTTAGCATAGTCCAGCGATTTCTTCATCACACCAGTAGCAGGTGGCTGAGCTATGACATTATTTCAAGTCCTTAGCTGATGTGTGGGATGAGAAAGAGAGATTCTATTGAAATCGGAATAAACCAAAATATACAGTAGTAAATCCTGTATTTTTTCATGAATACTTAGTCTCATGCCCAAATAGTTTGGAGCATCCTACAAACACTCATAGTCCTGTAGCATCAAGATAGCTTAACGTCACAGGGCTTGGCCCTGAAAGATTCATTGGTGTAAATAATTTCTAGTTCCAGTAGTTGGTACCCTGGAAACAAAAATGTTCATAAGATACTGCTTTGGCTTTTGGTAGGGTTTTTTTTTCAGTTTGGTGAGAAAGAGCTAATTTTTGAGGGCCTGCCAGAAGGCCATCCAAGACTGCACAAAGTGACTGTAAGGTCAAATGTGGAGGTAGAGTAAAAGAAGAAAAAGAAAAAAAATCCCTGAACAATGAGAAGTGTCCAAATAAAAGAAGATGATAAAGGTCATAAATCAGACATCACCATCACCCTTAAGTCAGCAACTGTCAAAAAAATTTTCCTTTGCCAGAAACATGCTCTGTATTTGTCAGTGCCCTCCATGCGTGGGCCAAATACATCTCGGGGAAAGGAGCAACTGGAAGCCAGAGAGACTCCAAGCAGAAGCTGTGAGAAAGAAGGCACAATTTTGTCCGTGGGACTTACCAAGAATAGTATTTTAAAGCTATCCACTTAGGACTGGCTGCAACTTTCCTGATAAAAATTGTTTCGTTTTTTTAAATAATAATTTGATACACTGATTTGTTAAGGGTGTCCTGAATCATCCTGCTAAACGGGATATTCTGTGAATTTAGGAGCAGCAGAGCATTGTCAAAGGGTTACCCTTCCCATCACTGATAAAGAGGACAGGGAAAGGTAAGCATAGGTGGGGTGTTTCTGCCTTCTAGAAGATGGTAACGAATCCTTGGCATAATTTGTCCCAGGGAAACACAGAACAACCTTTATGGTTCTTCGGGTTTGTGTTGGGCTCTAGAGCAATGGATGGCCACTGCTATCTTTAATTAGTCTTTCCTGGCTGGGGTGGGGGGAGTGTTGCAGTTTTCCTGCTGCTTACAGCTAAGAATTAGCTGAACAAAGATGCCATTAAGAAGAATGAACCATTGGATCTGAAATATAGTACAAGCAGGGAGTCACAAAGTGGTTTATAGGACCAGCAACTTCCCTGCAAAAAGGTTGGGGGCATTCTGGTACTGTTGCAAGCCTCATCTTGCTTCTGTAAGAAGCTCTGTTGCAATATACTGCCCATTACTGCTTTTGCAACACGCTGCTTCCAGTCCCATTCTCCTGTTAATCTTTTCCTTTGGAGTTTTTAATGCATATACAAGGGTGTCAAGTTAGAGGCTGCTACTTGCCGGCTGTCATCTGAATGAGCTTCACGGATCATTCCTTTTCTTCGCAGCTGAAGATCTGCAAGACGATTCAAGCGACTACCGACATCCTTTCAATTTGCCTTAGTCTCAACAGGGTTTTCTCTTGTTGCTTCTTAAGTTCAGCAGAGCAAGGAAAGAATGGGAAGCACACTGTGCACTTGAAGTCACAAGACATGTGGAAGGGAGGAGAGGAAAATTATAGGAAGCACACTTCAGAGACATCAGTACAACACAAGAGAGAGGTACATCCAAACGTTTAAATCGTATGTAACTGGTGAGCTACTGCTGCCCTGTTGTGTCTTTCTCCTCATAGCAGTTATGTTCTTTTTATCCACGATGCCTTTGAAGCACTGACTGTCCTCCAGCTGACCAGTCTACTGTGCTGTCTTCATTGAAGTCCTGACTATAACTACAACTCAAGTTTTGCAAGAGTACTGTGGAACTGGAAGCAAGCATCTAGGCTTTATTTAGATACTAGGAGCAGGGCAGCTTGTAAGCTGATGAGTAGAATCAAATCTTCTGCAAGAATACATTACGGGAAAACTTACATTTTTTTACCCTACTTACTTATGTTCTTTTGCTTTTAATGTTGCTTCTTCCTAAATAGAAATTTTACTAGTGGCAGTCAAGGATAATATCCAGAATGCATAATTTTGCCATTTAAAGAAGATTGCTAAAATAACCTTTCTAACATTATTGAAAGACAAGGACTTACTTTATATCTGCTGTAATCCTATTGACTTCTTTTTATTCATATACATTTTCCTCGTAATGTTGAATTCACTTTGGAAACATATTTTTCCCAAATGTAAGTGAAGGTAACTTCACTGAAATTGGCCATCAAGGAGTTATGAGCAATTTGCACTAAAATATAATGTATGTCTGAATCAAACCCCATGAGATATTTGGAAAGATTATTATCACCTTCAGTGCGTTTGGGCCAGGCCCTTTGTCAGTAACTGAAGGTAAATCTCCTTCTGACTTTTCATGTCACTTCATTGCAGTAACAAACAAAATCCTCTCCTTTACTGCGTAGGAGCTTCCTATTCTAACAGGATGGAGCCGTCAGGCAGGGTATGGTAACATAACTTACTAGTCTTTGAGTTCAGCAATCGTTTATTTATTATGCTCTAAGTATTTACAGAAGCTGTATCTGATTTATATAAATCTCCAAATGTACACTCCTTTATGAGATTCTTCTGGTTGTAAATTCCATATTCCTCTCATTGTGTTTTCATTTTTAATTTACTACATTCCCCCAAAGGCTTTCCTTTAACTAGTTTGCTTGTTGTAAATTCAGCAGTGATATTCTTTAAATAAACAGAAGCACAGAACATAATTTCCTGGTAACACTGTTTAGAAAATGGATCAGAATAAGGCCCCAAAGCTATTCTGATGATGAATTAATTATAAGATTCCAGGAAAAACACAACATTGACATTTTACAAGTTTTGGCGTGCAGCCTTGTATAATGGTGCACACTTAATAAAGTTGTTTTCATGCTTATAGTATGACTTAGAGAGTTAAGTCTTAACTCTCTAAGAATCAAAAAGTATTTTGATGTAACGTAAACTTAAATGGTTACCTCCTATACTTATTTCTCCATTTAAATTATGGAAATCTATCCTTATTACACAAACAGAACAAAAGCACAGATCTTAAAATGCTGAGCCTATGTTAAAATATCTTGACTGGTCTTTTATCTTGTGTATAAACTTTCAGCAGCTTTTGCTTTAACAGTAAAAATTTTCTGGTCTTTTATCATTAGAATGATCAAGAAAAAGATCATCTAGTAGTTCATGTTTTTCCTCATGCTATTTCAGTAACAGTTTGTTCCTTTTCTGCTTTACATTTATGCATTTTCAAGTAGTCTGTCTGTAATACTCATATGCTTATGTGTCTGCAGTTGAGCAACTCTCCAATATTTAAAACCCTCAAAATTCCTGTAAAACCAAGGTACATTATCGCTGTTTTGCAGTTTGGGAACTGAGACAAATATACCTAAACCAGGAATATCCATAGGAATGCAATTCTCATTGCAGTTAATAGAAATTAGATCTCTAATACACCTTTCAATATTTCACCTAAAGAAATAAAGCTGCTGACGGTTCTTGGCTGGAAGGACAACAGAAAACGCAGATGAGAGCTGCATGTAATGAAAGTAAAGCCCTTCAGCACTTTTAAAATTTTTACTAGCTGCTAGAGTTCTTTTGAGAAATCTTCACCACTAAAGATGCAGATCCTCAAACACGCTTCTTAAATATCTGCCTCCCAACCTCTCACTGCAGGAAAATTACTTGAATGTAATACTGGAAAAGTAAGTTTTTAGTCTTATTTTCAAGGGGGACTCATGTGTTGTGTGCAGGTGGACCCAGGCACCTCACTCCTTCAGTGTGACTTTCCTTCACTGTCTGGGGAACGGCAACCGGTGCCCCCGCCCCTATCCCCTGGGCCGCCATCTTGTGGGGCCATTGCCTGTGGGGAGCCAGTCACCTACCCGCTCCTCCTTTCATGGGGTGCCGGCCGCCCAGGCCCATTGGAAGGACCCATGTTGGGGAGCAGAGGCACGCAGGAGCTGCCGCCTTCCAGGGCCGAGTGAGCTTTGTCCATGTGCTTTGAGCTCGGGTGATAGGTAATGTGTTAAAATGACCCATCTGCAGGGGGCCCGGGTTAATAGAAAGTTTGGATTGTGTCAGCAGCTTCCTTGTGTCATCCTTCCACCAAGGGTCCCAGACCAACCTGCCCAGCCCCATGCTGCTGGGGGACAGGATTCTTGGAGCCTCTCAATGGTTTGAGGAACTCTGTAATGATGCCAGTAGGAAAATTTGAGCACAAGGTTGTGACTGAAGAGAAACCTGACTTACAGTTGCTGAGGAAGCTGGAATTTAGGATACAGTTGCTGTCTTGTGTTGTTTGCTTTCTTCTTCCTTTCTCTGAAGAGAGCAAGATGGAGTAGTCACATCTAATTTTGCCACCTTTGATAGCCTAGGAAACATTTCTCATGCTTTCTCAAGTTGTAGGCACAGTACAGGTTCATTAACATTACGCTTTGCCTAACTTAATCAGCTCTTTTGAGAGCAGGAACGTATAATACCAGGAAGATTGCTGTGATATGCTGATACGTGTTAATCTGGTTAATCCTAGCTTGGCTGTCTGTGCATGATTTTTGTGATCCATAGCCTAAAAATCTTGGCCATACCTGGACTGCCAGAGAAGTCCTGGCCTCACCGAAGTCTTTGT
>NW_009258797.1:700021-713798 GCF_000687185.1 Egretta garzetta
GAACCGCTTGAGTGTGACCATGTAACACCTCTATGATCCTTGCTCACATTCAGCACCATAGGAAAGGGGGCTTTATAGTAGCTCAATATTCCGGTGTTTCTGCGTCTAGCCCTGGCCAAGGAAGCGCCGTAGACTGTGAGTAATAAAAATGAATTTTCTAAATTGTTTAATAATCTCACAAAATCCAAATGATGTTGTGACAGCGGTTTTAATTAGTTCTTATTCTAATTTGTCTGCTTCTTCTGACTCTGTTATTACTTAGCCTTGGAAATTACCTTGATTCTGATGATACTGATTTTCAGTCATAACATTTCCTGCACAAGGCCAAAATATTACATTATATATTGAGTTGTTAGACAAACTATCTGGACAAAAGACCTCCTTGCAGACAAAGTCATACATTATGGTAGCCTGTGCAGGAATTAATAATCATATTTTCTTCTCTGTTCTTCTTGGACACTGGATAACTCGGGCTGTTACTTAAGTCAGAGTAGTAGAAACTCACAAAAGCCCAGGATGCAAATATTTTTGCCTTCTCGGCAATGGGCTGTTTATAATGTTATCTGAGTTCACTGTGCATTTCTGAAACTCTCTTAACCTATGTTATCTGTAGGGTAGCTTGGCAGGAATTGAATATTTGACTTCAAAACCTAAATCAGTAATACTATGTTAATTGCAGGTTTTTCTGGTGAAACGGTTAGATATAAGGTTTCACAACCATGCTATTGCTTTTTTGATGGTGTTGTAAATAAGAACTAAACAGCGCATTCACTCAGAGAAAATTCTCTGAGCCACAGTCAGCCGTCTAAGAAGCAAATGTAAAAAAATGAGACTTGTTTTGCACTTAGAGTTGAATTATCAAAGTTGGAGTTGAAGTATCAAACATCAGTACCCACGATCCCTTATTACAATTGTACTCCTGTTAAACTCTCATTAAATTTTTAATCTTTTTCTGTCCCATAGGGGTTGAATCCAACCATTCCATCACCATTACAGGTATTTATTCCAGTGGGGGTTGCATAAATTGGCTGCCACATCTTGCTTACTGACCTTCTTCTGACTCCTTCCTATTGCTTTCAAAATCTTCTTATGCATTTCAGTGTCTAATGTTTCTCACTGCTGTTTATCGATAAGAACATCAGAGAGAATGCTGTTTCTTAATGAGCTCAAGGAGCAGACAAGTTTTGGTCTCCTATTCATTTTAACAGTCAATATTTACATTTTTTTAGCATGCTTAAGCACACATATACATGCAGACATGCATACTGTCTCTTTAGTGCCTTAGGGTTTTCTGATGGCCTTCCTTTTTCCTTCCATTTGGTTATCTGATAGTACACAGGATTGGCCTTGGCTTAGGACAAAAAGGGGGGGTCTTTTGGTTAAATGACTACCTGTAATCTGGAGTTTTGGATGTGGTTCCAGCCTGTGTTACACAGATTGGTGTAACTCTGAGCAAGCCATTGCAATTGCAGCTTTGTTTTGCTGAGGTGCCTGTAAGCAAACATCGGTTTATCCTCTATGTTTATGATTGCCCTATGTGCTGAATATAAACTCTGAGTACAAGAGTAATGGTGTTATTAGATTAATTTAAAAAAAAAAAAAGCTCAACATTTTCTTTTTTAGAAAATTAGTATTATTAAGAAGATATCAATATATTTCTATTAATTAAAAACAATACTTTATTGCACTACTGTCAGAGCTATTAGTTCTAGGAAAAGAATAAAAAAGAAACAGCTCTAGGGGTCTGGGCAGTACATTTATTTCTCAGTCTAGGCTCTCAGCATGTTCCATTTACACAAGAGAAAACCCTTCAATTATAAGATCCTTAATTCATCCAGGAAATTTCATAAGGAAAATGATTAATTACTTTAAGCAATCAGTTTTACAGATAATCACAGTTCTTTATTTAAACTGAAAAAGCAAAAGGGGATCTTATGAATAAAACATAAAGGAAAAAAGAAAAACTTTTAGCTTAATAAATATGAAGTCAGCATTGAAATAATTCTTCAAATAGACAAATCTTGTTAAAATTATACCTCTGTTCATATTAACTAATAATTATGGAATTATTTTGTGTTAATACAGTTGGAACATGGGCAATTGCTTAAGCAAAGTTTCTTTTAAAATGGCCCATTGTTACACATTCTTGAATATTTTTATTCAGTTCAGTTGACCCTAACAACCAGAAGTGCGTTACACATGGAAATAGAAACCAGTACTGAAAAGCAGAAAAGGGTTCTTGTGGCTATGCATGCTTGACATGTGTTCACTGACCTGTTGTTTTTTTATACTGTCCGAAACAGCAGTGGGAAAGACTTAATCTTCCTGGGAGAACCACGACCTTAAAGTGAGAGGTGTAAGTTGCATCCACTGAAGCACGTAGCATTTTCTATAGCTCTCAAACCAATGCCTTTTTCAGAGTTTGCATGCTAGCGCAGGCTCACACGAGCGGGTAGAGGAGTGCCTGCATTGGCTTTTCTTAGCTGGCTACTGCTTGGGTCGCTCAAGAACTTTGTGTTATGAATACAACCATAGATATCCAAGCAATTTTACTGTGAAAACCCAAAGCACTTATGGCGTTGAATGGCACATAGGCATCCTGCTTCAGAAGTGCTATTTAGTACTTAAGTGTCTAAATTCTTCTGCAGGACTTTAGCACTGATAGCCTGAAAAAGATTGGAGTGAGGTATTTGAGACATGGGAAGAAAATAGAGGAAGAAAACTTTCCCGTGTTCTGACCATCAAATTCTCATGATATCCACCATTTTATCTGATGTAGCTGAGTAATTTGTCCGGTACACAGGGTGTATTTGGTGGTGTTATTACTAGTGGGCCAGGAATCTGTGTAACCAGGGACAGAACAAAACAGTGTGCTCCTCAGCACTGAAATTTATACTGCTCTTAGGGTAACAGAGGTGTAAGAAACATAAGCTCCTGTCTGAGAGGTTGATACCTGTTGAGTGATATGCAGAAAAAAACACAGTTTCAACTGTATGCAGAGGTGCCGCATAGGGGGGAAATTTGAAGCAATGTGCTAGGTTAGGGGAAATAGCATTCGTAACTACCCAGATCGTATTTATGCATCTTGGATTGAACACATAGGGCTCTTGTTTTGGTAGATAACAGAAAGAAAAGTGGCTCTTTGCTGTGGTAGATGGCATTGCCATTCTGCTGCAGCAGTGTCCTGCTTGTAAAGCATTCTGAATATCTTGTTAAAGCCATTAGATTTCAGCTGAGAGGCATCTCACTTGTGGCGTGGGCATTTGTCATCCTGTAGCTCTGATGGACAGACAATGTTTTGCCCTTATTTAAAATTTTCATCTACAGTGCATCTGTGTCAATTGATAGGTTTTCTTTCTGGAACTGTGGACTCTTAGGATTTTTTTCTTCTAGCAAGAATTGATTATTCTTCTAGCTTTTCCTAGAAGATATTCATATTTAAAACATTTCTTACCAGAATAGATAGCTCCTCTAAGGAATATTTCAGGTTTTTGTTTTTGTTTTTGTATTGACTCAGCCCCTGAGGATAACACATCTATTTGGAACTACAGCTTGAGTGGGTTTGTAGGCTCAATTTAAAGGTCAGATATGAGTGATGGGGTATGACAATGAAGAGACTGGCAAAAAAATTTGTCTGAAAGCTATTAAACTTTTTGCAGTGATGATTGCTGCAGTCCCTAAAAGAGAAAGAAAACACCTGCATTACCTAAAAAAAAAAAACCCAAAACAGCCAAACAAAAAAACTCACCTCCCCCAACACCTGTATTCCATGAATTATGCACAATTTTGCTTCTGTCCATTACTCTTTCCATTCTGAGAACATATGTTAATAAAGAGTATGCTACTGATTTCTTAACTGTTTGCACGGTTACCATACCTAGCAGTCCTCATGTTTTTTTCCTAGTCCCTAGCTCACAGAATACATTTGGTCATTCGGTGTTCCCTCTTCTTTCTATTCTAGTTTGAGAAATCCTTTATGCATGCTATGGAAGAAAGAAGTGCTTGGTGAGTTAATATCCCTCTTGCTCCTAAGGGAAAGAAGAGCATTATTTTGCAAGGAAGTGTCTGCAAACCACATTTTTGATGGGAGCTCTTTTAGTCCTTGCCCTGCTTGTCCCTCGGTTTGCCTGTGACCTTGAGTCAAATCATCTTTTCATTTTCTTGCCAGCCCAAGTCCCCATCTGTCACAGAGCTGAGGTTGGAAGCATGCAAGGCTCCTTCCAGAGGTCTGAAGAAGGCCTCACCTGCCTCTTCTTCCTGATGAAGCAATCCTACCATATGCACATCAATACCCCCTGTGTATCCTGTCTTCCCATGTTTTCCAAGGATGTGGTATGGTAACCTGAGTCGTGGCTCACCAAAGCCCAGTTCGTGTTCGTTTCAGCCAGCTGAGCTCTGCTGATACTCCTGTACTCCACCTAGGATACATGCCAAGTGCCTTATTGTCTCGTCACTGCCTTAAGACCAAGGGCTTTGCAAGTGCCAGTTCTGCCTAGAGAGATGCTTGCAAAGCAATGGGTATACATATTACAAGATGAATATTGAAATCACAGTGAAATGTGAATGTGATGTTTCTGAAACGAGAAATATGAAGCTTAATGCTTCTGTGTGATCTCTCTTTGCTGAGTTCTTGTTTTAATTTTTGTTACTGGTGGTCTAAAACTTTGCTTTATATTTAATTAAAAAAAACACAGGAGTGACTCCTAATGATTTGATTTAGAATTTTGTCACTCAGGTCTGGATGATGCTACTAAAACCAAAATGAGATGCTAGACAGCATAGATTTTAAATTTCTGTTTTGTCTTCTGCTAACGTGTACTTTTTGTTGATAGAGGAAAGATAAGAGATGAAAAATCTAAAGGCTTGTATACTAACATTTTAATTTAAAGAGCCTGCATACTGTGCATAGTCTGAAACTAGACTCTGAGATGCAGTTTTGTATGTTTTATGTATTAACACAACATCTGCTTTTGATGGAAGAAAAGGATACAGGAGGCTTTTCTGTAGCAATCATCTTTTTAAACAAAACAAAACATGCTTTATATTGGCATAGTCCTTTGAGGAAAGACTCAGTATTAATTGCATAAAGCATCTTAGACAATTATTGCTTCAGAATTTGTAGAAGCCTTGGAACTTTATTTGATGCAAACCATGAAAAAAATTACTGGAATAAATAAAACTGCACGGAGACCCATTATTGAGTTCAACCAGTTTTTTTCCTTTGTACCTGTTCCACGGAATATGGAGGAGGTTTTTTTACTGCTGAAAAAAACTGCCCTAGAAAGTTTTTTTTGGGAAAAAAAAAAAAAAAAAAAGTAGGGCAAATGTGCCAGGGGCTTTTGAAATGACCATAAACAAAGTAACCCTGTTTAGTGTGCAAATCTGTACAAAACTGTAAGCTTTGGGATGCTGAAGTCCTAAAGGATTTTCTGAAAAGCCACATCCAAGTGAGGACATTGTAGGAATAGGTAGGACTGCATGTGCCAGGTTGGAATAGTAGAGGAAGTGTAACATAGTTATTTTTGAATAGCAGAAGTGGGAACTTCCCAGTTCCCCCGTCAGTGTAGGTGAGCAACACCGTATACTTGACATTAAGTATTTCATTAGCAGCAAAATCTCAGTTGTAGCTTATGTATAATATTTTCCTGAAAGTTTTTATTTTGGTTTACAGTTTGTTGTAGCTTGCCCAAGGCGATCATTGTTCTAGTTTCCAAAGGTAACGGGGACAGCGACAGACAGATAGTCATAGTAGGGGACCACATTTATCATGTTCTCATGTATGGAGATGAAAAAAATTGTAGGAATAAGCTGTTGTGAAAAGGAGACATGAGAAGATTATGTATCAAAAAAGGGAATGATCAATAAAGGCTTTTCCTAGGATGTTGTGACAACTGGCTAAGTGTTGTGAAATGTGGGCAGACAAAGAAGAACGAATTAGGGATTCAGTGGTAATTGGAACTGTTGGTAAGGACCTGTCATTAAGGTCCAGAGTACAATCTGATAGCAGAGGAAGCTATTCATATAGCTCATCACACTCACTTCATCAGTAAACAAAATACTGATCCAGAGAACTGCTGAGAGGGTGGACATGTTTGCTCACAGTCCAAAAAAAAAAAAAAAAGAAAAAGACAAAAAAAAAAGTGTTGCATGAAGATAATGGAGGTAACAGTGCAGTGCGTGTAGCATGAAAAACAAATCTGCTTTTATCCACACAGCAGAAAGGGGGAAAAGTCCAGCGTACAACAGAACACGCGGTAAGCGAGTTGTTGTTTGTCAGTCAAAATACAGGAAAAAAAAAAAAAAAGAGCACTTTAAAATGTTAAATTATATATGAAGATTTTGTATGAGACTACAGCAGCATGCCAGGCTACAAAATGCCAAGATTAAATTCATGCTGCTGTAACCTCGATTTGACTTCAGTGGAGCTATGATAGTTTACACAGTCTGTAGCCTGACATTTTACATGGTGGTCTGAAACCTACCCCAGAATTTCAAAACAACTTTATAGGAACACACATTTACCACTCTTATTCTCATGTCCCACATAAAAGCATACCTTTTATAGAGCTGTAAAACTTAATGGTAACTGAAGATTTGCCACTACCCGCTCCCCGCCCCCGCCCATCCTCCTTTGCATCACCTCTGCTCTATAAATATTTCAGAGGATGGTGACTAGGAGGATGCAAGAATAGGAATAATTAACAATGGTCTTATGGGACAAGACAAGAGAGAAGCACAAAACATACTTTAAAACATCGATTTCTATTAAAAATGAAGAAAATAATACAGTACATTGCTAGGTAAACAAAAATACAATGAAGTAGTCATGATTCTTTGTTAGCAAGAGATTTATCCACAAATTTCAGGATTACAGTCATCAAATAAAGCATATAGCCCTCAGATTCATTAAATCTTTGTGCAGTTATTTCAGATCGTGAGAATGGTGACTCTGTCCACATAGATTTCTATCAAAGTAAGTAATTGTGATCTAGGTAATAAAAAATCTGCTCTTATTTAATGCTCGTTGGCAATTAAATCCATAAGTTCCAGAAAGACTCTGAAGCTTTATGCTGTCAAAAATGGGGTTCAGGTTTTATTTTGCATTCTTATGAATGGATTTTTAACCTAGTCATTGCTGGGTTAAAACATTTATACTAGTGTGTGCAATCTAAATACAAAATACACAAATGCATTTGTTTATATCAAATGTATGGCAGGAAAGTGTGCATTTAATTTTTTTTTTTCTTTTGCTTCCAAGCAATAACTGAGTCAAGAAAGAAGCATGATGTTGAACTTTGCACAAAGATGTGATTTTGTGAAGAATGTGATCCTAATCTGACAAATTTAATCCTTTGATCTGCTAAAATGCCTGTAAGCGGTACAGTACCTGATCAAAACCTGATCTTCAGTTAAGCGCCTCGTTCATGTTCAGTACTTTTGATGAGACTTGAGATCCATCTGGTAATGTGAAATAGCATGTCCACACTATGCTATCCAAACATACTTGCAGAAAAGAGCAGGATTAGGCTGGGAAGCACTGCTCCTCCACCCCCTGGCATACCCATCCGTGGTAGGTCTGCAGTGAAGAGCCTGGAAGCCTTCCTGGCTCCCAGATATCTGTCCTTGCACTGCTTGTGTCCTGGCCTCACGTTGGCTGACCACCAGTTCTCCTGCTCCCACAGATGGTAATTCATTGAAAAGGAAGGAGGTTCTGGTGTGAATGACTGAAAGATTGGCTTCAGGGTGGGCCATGTTGTGCAGCTGCCCTGCTGTCTAGGTGGAGGTGGTGGGTATCCAGGGAGACAACCACGTACCAGAGCTCTGTTGCTCTCTCATCCAAACCTACACATCTGGTACCAAGACCCTATGATGTGATGGAAGCACACCAGGTTCCTAACAGGTCCCTGGTTGCAATGAGGTACAGAACCCCAAAATTCATAATGATTTTCTTCTTGGCTTTGGCTGAACAGAATTGAAGGCTACCTTATTACTTGTTTACAGAGGTATTCTGAATCATTTAGTATTTGTGTGTGTTAACACTGGAAGGGCAGAGTTTAGTCATTGTTAATTCTGTTTAGTTTCTGTAAGTTATCTATAGTTATGTCTGATGGCTGCATATGAGATGGCAGATCCAAACAGCAGGGGTGGGATTCTAATTATTAAACATTAAATTATTAGAATGTGCTACATAGGTGTTCAGACTACAGAGGTGCAAAGAATAGTATATAATCTTATTTCTTGTGTTTAAGTACTAACCTTATTTGTGTCAAGTGGTTGAAATCAGATTCAGTACTATACTGATGGAAATCTCTTAAATATTATTTATTATAGTGTTTTGTGCCTTAATATGGATGGTAAGGGGTTTAAATTAGTTACACCAGCCTGGATTATGGCAGCGACCTACCAGGGTGCTCTGGACTGTGTATCCAAAGGAAAACTCATGACAATTTTAAGTAACTACAACTTTCCCAGAGGCCAAGTTGCTGGTTTTATTTATTAATTCATTTATTTAGGTTTAAGAACTCCACACCAAAAAGTGCCCCTCCAGTGCTCTATGGCCCCATGACAGATACTCGTAACAGAATAAAGGTGAGTTACACAATTAATCAGTTACATCAGCAGCACCAGATATTTAGGAGTTTCTTTGTTTGACTTTTAAAGTTTCTTAATATAAGGATACCTGTTTGGACAAAATTCCTGTTGCTGGTCATTGGCCTTATTCACCTTTCTACTGTGTATGCTTAAATGGCTATTTAGAAGTGAAGAAAACAACATTTAAAGCATGGAAACTATTGCCATTGGTCTCCATTTATGCTGTGGATGCTACCCAGTGTGTAAAAGTTATAAAAGGAATAATTATACAATTTATATTCTTTCTGGGTCCAAATTAGCAGGTGCTTTGAGGTAAAACATGGATGAATTTCCTATAACCAGACTGATGTCGCAAACAAGATTGCTAAAAAGTGCCTGCGGTTATCTGCAAATGAAGTTATATTAGAATTGTGTCCAATATTCTTTATTACAAGGTGAAGACACTCAGAGCAAATAGAAAGTGATGGTTTTTTTCATTCTCCATAGCTTTTGTTCAAGCTTTGCTTTGTAATGTTATTTATACTTATTTTTTCTTTTACAAAAATTAACTTTTGAGTGTGATATTTTAAATTGTTTATAACCTTTTATTTCCTAACTGTGTTAGTCCGCATTTTAAAAATAAAGGGACTATGTGTGTGGTGGGTTTTTTTAGCTCTGAGTACATGGCACCAGCCAGCTGCATCAAGACTTCTGTGATGTTTGCCTGTGACCAGAGCCAGCACAGCCTCACACCGCCTCCCCCTGTACATAGTCCACTCTGTTTTCCCCTGTGTTTTTCCCTTGGATGATGGCTATGGCTATTCTCACTTCCCAGTGCAACCATTGAGGTCAGGTCCAATTTATGTTTATGCTCTTTCTCTAACAATTGTGCACAAGGAAGAATAATATCTCATCAGTCCCTACCTGCTTTTCGTAGTCCCTATGGTCAAGCTGTATTGCACATCATTCGTGTCATATAAGCTATAATTACTTGCTTGATTGTACTTTACAAGTTCCCAAGATCCAGGTCCACCACTCATGCTGTGTGCTCAGTTTCCTTTCCATAATGGGAATGAGGCTGTTTATTCCCTTAGGGTCTTTTTTTCCCTGGTTCTACTTAGATACGGATTTTAGAGTACGGCTCACACACCCACCCTTAGTTTGGATGTGTAGTTGTTCCTGTATCTAACAACAGGGACATCCCTGTAATAACACAGGTATGGGAGCAAAGCTTATGTCTGAGATCTTCCATATTACTTTGCTACTTGGGCATAGACTGCTGTTTATGTGCAAACAGAATCAATCGTATTGTTAGGACTGTATCATTATCCAGCCAAATAGTTGGTTTACAAAACACAGAGATTGGTGAATTACTTTGGCCACTGTTTATCTATAACTGTAACTTTAAACTTTTTGCCTTTGGAAACTTTAGTATACAGAACGGGTTTTTTTATACAATGAAAAGACGTGGATAACTTTTCCATGTGGGTTTATTATTTTCCATACCAGATGTATTGGTTCTTTCAAAATATTTTATGCTATCCCTTTCATTTTACTTAGTTACAAAAGTTCAAAACACACCAGGGACAAAGTCTGATGGTTTAATTTCACACAGCCGCTCCAAATGAGTGAATTCAGTGCTTACCAAATACACTATTAAAATAAAC
The DNA here is from genome assembly GCF_000687185.1 of Egretta garzetta. Classification (NCBI taxonomy): domain Eukaryota; kingdom Metazoa; phylum Chordata; class Aves; order Pelecaniformes; family Ardeidae; genus Egretta; species Egretta garzetta. The sequence goes on from NW_009258797.1 coordinate 710,260, forward strand.
TGAACATGAAATATATTGAGAATGTCAACATTTTCTACCTGAACTTAACAGGAAGTTAATTAAAATCAGGTTAGATGTGATTGTATTATACATACTGTGGTCTCTGCAAAATTATTTTTAAAAAGAGCTTAGAAGTATTTAGTATGTGTACATTATTATAGTCAGAGGCAAGATAATTTAGACAGCTCTTCCTCAACAGTTTCAAGGACATGAGAGCATAAGACCTTCTCTCTGAAAGTGATAATATGTGCTAACAAAGAGAGTAACACGCGAAATAGTTATGGACTCTCCCCTTTTGGGTGCTTACATGAGAAATGCTAACTGTCTTCAAGCTGGCCACACTATTTGATCTTGCTGGTAAAAGTGGCATGGCATCATAAATGACAGGGGAATAGAGTAAAAAGTATTTTGGTAGCTCCTGAACTATTTCTGTGTGAGTTAACCTGGGACCAGAGGCAGTTCTTCACAGTTTCTGATAGCATCTGCTGTTTTTCTTCATTTTGCTCCTGACAGTGCAGCACAGTACTTCAGTTCACGTATTTTTTTCTTTCCTTTGGATTTCTAAAGTTTTCTGTCTTTGAATAAAAAACATAGACATTTTTGAAATAAATCTGATTAGGCAGTATTTGTCATACGGCATTTACCAGAACACCATCAGCTCTTCTTTGTACAGCTGTCTGCCTCATTCATTCAAATTTGCATTTGTCTAATAGCAATGGGAGATAGTCTGTGCTCCTTTTTTTTTTTTTTTGTTTTTAACAATCTAGCAAACTCCACATCAGTATTTTCACCAGTTTTTATAGAGGCTTTTTCTTCTTATAAAATGATAAGAAAGAAATTTCGCTTAAATCATATGCAATCCCATGACTAATCTGTAATCCCAGTGCTGCCTAGCATTCTTCTTTTCTGTGTATCATGAGTGTTCATTTCATGGCTTAATGTTATGTTTGAGGAGGGTGAGGAAAAGAGGGAGAACGAGGAGGAAAAATCATTGCTTGTATAAAGAAACCTTGTTATCTTGAAAAGAAAAATAAGTCAGCTTGTTTTGTGGAATTCTATGTGATTCCTGTGTTGTGTTATACAGCACTTAAATGGGTATTAGGTAAAAGCATAACCTAAATACAAAAATATAAACATATAATTTCATTGTTTGATTCACTGAGTTCCACATTTTTCAGAAATAACAATGGTATCAGTAAAATCACGTCAGAAATATGCTATTTAACATCTTTAAGTACCAGTGGACAAAAGGAAGACAGAGAGGAAAATCCATGAAGGTGGAAAGTATTTATTATAAAAGAATAAATCTCATGCTTGGAGGAAAGAAAATGAAGCCCAAAATGAGAATGATTTTTTTTTTTATAATGATGTCTGTTCTTTTCCTTTGCTACTGCTTAGCCACAAAGTAAGTGTGCTGAAAATTAAATTAACTCTGACATACCCACCTTATATCATCTAAATACAGGCTGACATGAAATAGCCAATAGAATCAATTGAATCAATAGTCTGCATTTAAAATTCTATTTAGAAAAGCACCGAGGAAAACTGAGAAACTGAATTATAAAAAGCAATAGCAGCATTGAAGAACAAGGCCTATTTCTGACTGAAGTAGGAAAAAGCTTCATTATGTGTTTTATCTGCTTATTTTGCAGGTGGTTATTTATATTTATGTTCACTATAAAGGAAAACTCCCTTTTAATTCCAATTTATATAGCGCTTTCAAGGCAGAGAATTTTTATTAAAAGAAGTTGGGGGTCATGCTGAGATGCCGCAGTGATTGGCAGCAGCACAAACCACAAATGGATGTAAGATACCCATTCCTTCTCTCTCCTAGCCTGTAATAGTCTTGTAAGCTATTTTGTCGTCTCATCTCATTCTGCTGTTCACAAGCATGTTGTGTGAAGCAGCCATGCCAAAATGGAAGGAGAAATGTAGGTTGTAAAATGTGTACGTCACATTACAGTATTTTTCCTAGCTAGTTCATCTAGCAGCAGAAAAACACCCTTGAAATGTCTTGTCAAAAAGGAATAGGTGTAAAGAAACACTGGGTCAGAATTCAGTGTCACATAATAGCCTAAATTACATTTCACTACTTAAAAATAATTTTTCTATTTTTCTTTTCTAGACAAAGATCCGAGAATATCTTCACACTTTTATGCATTGTGGTGACTACATGCTTTCTGTATTTTCATTACGTCAATTGTTCACACATTCTGTAAAGTTTCTGTTTAATCTTACTCTTTTTCTCACCTCATTTGATCCATTTTTGTAAAGTTTCTTTTAGATAAGATCTGTTTCAATGCAGAGAAAATTACTGCTAAAGATTGACTAAAAATCCTAATTTTTACTATGCTTACTATGATCTTCTGTATTCTAGCAGTATGTCTGTTCATAACCTTTCAAAAAAACTGATGTTTTTTAAAAAAACTATACAGATCTCAGGAAAGTGGAAGTGAACAGAAGTCCTTCATATTAATTCCTTTTTCAAATCTATTAATCTTTGTGTACAGTCTAGTTGAAAATTTCTTGCCTTTTTGACTCTAAAACAAAGGACATTTGCATAGTTGTCTAAAGAGTTTAATAATTCTTGACTTCCCTGTGAAGTTAAGCTGATCTGATTTCGGTGGAAGAGATTGAGTGTTCCGTTATTCTGAGTGACGGTACGCTTGTTCCTCGCAGAGTCAGGCGGAGCGGTCAAAGAGAGAAGCAGCCTCAAAGCCGCGCTGCTCGCCACTGTTATCGTCGCTGCTCCGAGTTTTATTTTTCTCTTTTATTCAGTTCACCTTGTTTTCTTTTAGAGTTTTTGTGTGTGTATTGTCCAAAACAAAACAAAATATACGTTAAGGTTGAGTTAAATGAATAGCAAGCCTTACTATTTTATTTTCAGGTGAAAACCAAGCAAAACACCCCAAACATTGAGTAATACTCATGGTTTGTTTTTTCACATGCGCTAAAGAAACGTTTAATTTTAACAGAAGATCCAAAGACAAGGGCAACGAGCACTTTTTTTCCTGAAGGCTGCGACACAGATGATGTCTGTTATTACTAAGATCTAGCTGTAACCCATCCATCTGTTAATCTTCTTGTGTGTGCCATAGCAGGTTATTCATAACTGAAGGCTGAGTTAAAAAAAATACTTTACTTCTTTGTAATAACTTTCCATGAACACAGGATAGTCTATTTTTTATTATCTTTTCTTTTTGAAAATGAGAGGGTTCATTCATCTACGTGACCTTTCATTTAGAGAAGTAGTCTTACACTTTCAATGGCTTTTTGCACTTACTGAGTCCTAAGAGAATTTAGTCAAAATGAAACAGCGTGCTTAACGTCTGTTAGATGCATCCTTTAAAATTCATTTTAGTAACTTTAAATGAAATGCATCACAGGCATCTGAAGAGGGAAGAAAACAAGTCATGAGCAACAAGCCACAATCTTTCAACATATTTTGCATCCTATTCAGGCAGATGTTTGGCCTCAAGACATGTAAAATGGATGGATTTGATTCTCTCTTGATCTCCCTGCAACTTGAACTGGGGAGA
>NW_009258797.1:713843-766121 GCF_000687185.1 Egretta garzetta
AATGCTGGAGAATATTGTAATATGTAAATCTAAGACTGTTTTTGCCAATTGTATAAATTCTACTGAAGCACGGACATGGTAATAGCTTGTCTCTAAAAGGATATGATAACTCTTTCAGGATATAATAAGAATAATTCTAATGATGAATGAGATTTTCCTTTCATTTGTTTACAAATCTAAGACTAGAGTCTAGTCTTAAGAATAACTAGTCTGAAGAAGATCTAAAGTCCTTTCTTCCATGTTATAGTGTACTGGATATGTTATTTGATTGCAAAATGTATTTTATTACCTTAACAAAGAGCAACTGTGTTAAACAGCCAGTTGAAGCTGACAGCCAGTTTTGCAGACCCAGAGCAAAACCTGAAGCATCTCAATTAATTCCCCCAACTTGATTGTGGCAATGCCTTAAAGTTGCACTGTCTACATTAGGCACCCACAGCTCCAGTACGGCCAGTGAAGCTGGTTAACTACCTCGGAACAATAACCCAAATATCCCACAAGAGATGTGGAGCAAATCAGTTAGGAAAAGCAGGTGCAGGCACACGACTAATTTCTGGCCTCTCTGTAAACCTGAGACACGCACCCCACAGCCGGTCGTTATCTATCTCCACCCATCTGAAAGCAGAAAATGAGGGATGTGCACACATTGCATGCTCTGTAGCGGTGGCTAACTAAGCTTGGCTCATCCTTACTAAAATACAGCCACAGGAAAAAAAAAAAACCCACACCTGTTTTTTAAGTATAATCACAAAATGTTTCAATCATTGACTCAAAATAGGGGAGATTTGATTTAATTTCACTCTGTTGGGGGTAAGGACCAATATTTTTTCCTCCTTCCAACTTTCAAATGATCAAATACAAAGGATCAAAATAAGTCTTTTTTTTTTCGTATATTTTTATGTTTAACAGCTATTTGTAATTTTAAATTATCAAAATATTTTTAATATTAATTTGGGGGGTAAATGTTGTTTATGTAATAGCAGCAATAGAGAAACCTGGAAGACAAATTAAAAACATTATACAAGGTGAGAAGAGAATTGCCTTTTTTTTGGCGCAACAGCCAAGAATGGCGCTCCAACCATGAAAGTTGCCAGCAGAGCCCATCTGTTAAGCAGCAGAGGAAATCAGATACTGAAAGTTTCCAGTGATCTCAGGAAAGGAAAACACTTGAGAAAGAGGCAAATAAAGACAGGAAGGTCATTTTCAGCTCAATGGTCTAACAGAGCTTTTTCTCTCCATAACCTGCTCTTCAGTTGGTCCTTTCCCACACAGAGCTGCGATCGATCAATCCACTTAAAACGGACCCAGCCTCTCTGTCCCTGGCTGATGCTGGTCAGGTTTCTGAAACTCCAAGGCCAATGTACCCTAGGGCGCACACGTGCCACTCTTCGTTGGAGCATGGTTCTTGAAAGATTTGTGCCTGGGACCTTCTGAATGCTTCTTGTTCACACACACAGATGCTACCTTGGGGGCTCCAAGAAGCTAGAAACTTCAGGTCTTTAGTTCGCTTATTTGGACAGAAATTTTTAAAAAAGAGTAGAATTTCTGTCTTTGGCACAGATACACTGCTTCACAGGCATGTGAGAGATCTTTGAAGGCACAAGTCCTGAGGAAACATTGTTTCCAATGATCCCATTTCTCTTATTAATCTTCAGATCCTCCATTCAAAATGGGTGTTTATGTGAGTGGCGAATGAAGATTCAAGCTCTTGTTTAGCTTTTCTGTCTCTTTTTCTGTCTTTCTCTCTTTTTGTTTGGCTTTTCTGTCTCTTTTTTTCTTCTCTCTTTTTCTGCCTTTTCTGAGATACACTACTGTACCCTATGGTGCTGCATTGCTCCTGGTACTTCTTTTTAACTTTGATGTGACTCAGACCATTTTGGTACAGTTTAAGACAATATCCCATGTTCTTTGTAATGTAGAACTGCATGCTGGGGTCTATAGTCAGGCCCATGATGGCAGGCTTTTGAGGAGTTTTAGAGAGCTTCCCTTGTAAGACTGCCAATTGCGATCTGGTTGTTTTATTCTGATACAATTTATCCGCAAGTCACACATCCAATGTCAAAAGTACGCAAGATTTTGCATTGTCAAGACTTTACTGTTGGACTTTGTAAGCTTTTCCTAGCACTCACTTTAGGCTGTTAATTGTCACAAAGACAAATTGTCACAAAGTCCAAAATAGCTTTTTGATTAAAATTAAAAAAAAAAAAAAGTCAAGTCACAGAAAAGAACCAAGCAGAAAATCTCAGTGCAGAAAAGAGAGTGAACTGAAACTAATAAATGTCTAATTCCCCCAATGCAGTGCATATCTGAGCTTCAAGAAATCTTGGAGTTACATTTAGAATTAGATTCCTTATCTTAATACCTACCAAATTTCAAAATCTATATTACTGCCTTTTGTATGAAAAATACTAGCAAGGAAAAAAATATGATGCATATATGGTCTCCCCAGTGGAGAAAAAAGTAATAATACAGTAGAGCCCTTTTCTATTGAATTGTCTGACACAGTAAATGTTTCTAAACCCCTGGATACCTTTATTTAACTTTTTTCTGTCTTTCAACAACAACAAAAAAAAAGAAATTCCTGTTCCATATTGTGAACAATAATTTTACAAATCCTGTTCTAAAGGAGGTACCATTCTATGCATTCATAACCTTCTAATTCTCTCTGCCAAAGACCGTAATTCACAATTGGCATCAAGCAAAACATAAAAGTAAAAATGTGTGTGTGTGTACATATGTTGTCTGTGCAATGAAGCATGCATCTTTAGGTTTCACTGCAAATGTGTAGTATTTTTTTCTTCTATCGCATGCCTTCCTCTCTATCATAAGCTCTGCTGACAGGTACTTGTTCTGGACCAGGCTCTCAGAAAATGGTGACCAGAAAAAAGCGGTGCAGCTGGAATGTGGAAATGTCTGTAAGTTATTCTGGTTTTACTAATCTATAGTTGAGGAAAACTATTCTGTGGAGAAATTTAGAATGAAACTCATTTGACTAACCGTCATTTTGTTCAGATCTCGAAAACAGGACCAGCTTTTTACAGAAGTAACAGAACTGTTGATTCATTCAGTCAATTAAATTGAATTATTGGAATGAGTTATTTTCTGTGAATACTTTTTGAAACCCGACTGTCTAGTTTCAGCCTAGCTGAAGGGACCACAGACGTCAAAGCTCAGTTCTGCATCTCTCTGGCACATTTATTTTTATCTATGTTGAGAGCCCACAGCACAGAGTACCGTGTGGTTATCAAATGTCTGGCAGAATACTGACTGTCTTTACCTTCCTTTTGCTTTCTGTATATAAAGTGGAAGCCTTGTTTAGCTCACAAAATGTGTATTGGTCCCATGCCGCTTGTGTATCTTGCTCATAGTGGCATCGAATACTGAAGTAATATTGAGGGGCTGTCACGATGCCACGCTGCCAGTTTCTGCCTTAAGGGCATCTTGTTTTGTGAGGCTTTTATAATTCAGTAAATGCACAATATAAGCATACGGTATCAAGTATCTTGTAATTCAAAATCAGATTTTGCAGAGAGAGTAGAAATTCAGTTACTGGCCATGCTTGTCGTAGGTAACCGCTCCAGCAGTTTACAGTTCAGCGCACCTACTGTTTATCTCTCTGCCGATGAAGTGTTATTTTCAGCTGGTTTTCGGGAATGTGTGCACAGTATGCATTTAGAGAATTGCTAATGGAATGAGGTTCAAGCTCATACGGTTTAACGTCGAGTTTATTATTACAGTATTTGTAAGAAATTTAAAAATTGTCTCAACCTAGATGATCTGGAGCAGCTGCTTGTATGTGTTGGGCAATAATAAAAGTTAGAAATTGTATAAATATATGGGAAAAAGACTTGAGTAAATGAAAGGTGAAATTAAAAGAGAATTGGTTAAACTGTATTCACTATATTGGAGTGTGTAAGGCTGGATTAGCAGTGTTTGTTACCAGTCTCTGTTCATATTGTTTGACATTTTGCTAGAAAATGCTTTTTCAGAGTCTTAAATCACTTAAGTAATCATTTAATGATGAGATATTAAAGGATATTGTAGAAAAAAGATAAATATTTAAAATCTTTTCAGTAAGCAAATGGATTTCTAAAGTTTTCATAGAGCTGAAAATGTTTCTGTTAAACAATAAACTAATGTTAATTAAAATATACCACAGTGAAATGGGAAAGGCCATATGCATAGGGCTGCATTTAAAATGCGAATAACAATGTATATGCTTTAAAAAGTAACCTAGAAAAGGCAAATATGCACTCATATGGTATATTTAGATGAATAAAAATTAACATCCATGAAGATTTTTTTAAGCAGTCTTCCTTTCATAGATAATTGTTGGGCATTAGCTGAACGATAAGTAAAAACAGGAGAAAAAAGTGAACAGTATGGTTCCATTGAAAGGGCAATTTTTCTTCTCTTTTCTAGGTGCATGGATTTTTTTCCTCTATACCAATTCCCAACTCTTCTACGGAGGCGGCAGTGGCTTCTACAGCAGAGAACTCTCGAGTGAAAGGTATGGCTCTCATATCTGTCTATCTGGAAAATTAAAATAAAATTTCCCGATCAGCTGTCACTCTGTATCTCTCATTTCCAAACATGGAGAACTCTCTGAGAAGATGTGTGTGGATTTAGGGGAAAGACTTTGTAAACTCTGTGATAGCAAATTGAGGTGGTTAAGTACAGCTGTGCATAATGCTGTATTGTAAATAAACTTAGAATTGTCTGAAGTGTCCAAGGCGTGCATGTAGATGCTTGTACAGTAACAGGCATGACTCAGTGCTATCACACGTTTACAAGTTCTTCCCCTTGCTAAGGAATCTCCAAAGAGAATCCATTTGAATGCTGCCACTGTTGGTTTTTTTTCTTTTTATTAGAAGTGATTGCAAACAGGATCTGTGTGCATTCCCAGCCTCGCCCCTCTGAACAGCACCCGTGTCAGTACTGCTGTGTCTCATGAATTTAGACTGAACTGCAGAACTGGAGTGCCCAGCATGATGTGCTCCCTGCCTTGGGTTCATGCTTATGAACATGACACCAGTAACAGTAGTCCTGTCCCTGGGACTACCCTTAGTGGCTTCTGAGAAACCTTCAAGATCTTAGGGATTTGTTTATTTTCATGGCCGATTTCCACGTCTTGTTGGGCTGCAAAAAATTCCTTTCCCTGGAGCAAGACTTTCGTAGAGTGATGGCCTCACCACCTAGTAATTTTTGCATGTGTAAGGATGAATCTTGAAGAAAAGACTGCAAGGCAATGCATATGACTCCATAACCATAACACCTTTAAACACAAATATCCATGGAAAATAGCTAATCGTTAAATCCCCCAAATAATTTCTCACTTTGCAATACATGTAGGAAATTTATGTGCCTATGCTTGATTGTCTGTCTGTAGCTTTTATTTCACTATTAAAATTAAAAGCAGGATAGCTTTTGGTAGTAGTTAAGATTTTATAATACACTTAACTTTACATCAGCACACTTCCGTATTCTGAATCACGTCATCATGCTCCCTCAGTCCAAGCAGTTGTACTTGAGGGCATAAAGATGATCAGCTTGTGTCTTCCTAGTGCGTAAGACTGATCAAAGCAAACCGTTAATCAAATAGATATGAAAATTTGAAATAATAATATGAGGTGTTAGATAACACAATCTGCATGCAATAGCAGCTTGATCTCTCAGGAAATTAAAATAATTTAACAAAAAGGCCATATTTAACAGACTGCATGATGGAATTAAGAATGAAAATCTAGCCTATTAATCATGCAAGAAATTGCAATTAAATTATATTTGTTAATTTCATAGTGAAGAGTTTTTAAATTAAATCATTAACCATTTGCTTGAATCTTTACTTCTATGCAATTATAATTCAGATGTCAGTGAAATGTAGTTTTTAGGGGTTAAAAAACATTTTCTATAAAATTCATTTTATTTCCTATAAAATCCTTTCTTTGGGAAAAAAATGAGGCACAGATCCCAAATTACATATTGGTTTGTCTCTCCCAATGTTTTTCTCTTGTTTTTTTTTTTGCCTTATTCAATATGCTTTTATGTCAAATACAGAAAAATTAAGCTTTGTCCAGATATTGATTCTTTTGTGATGAAAGTGCATTGTCTATGTGTATTTGGAAATAGGATTTTTAACATATGAATGGAAGACAGTGAAGGGTACTGTATTTATAAAGGCAGGTGGTCCTCTGGAGCTAGTTTCACTCGTTCCCCTGCATTTTTTAAGGCATCAACGTTACTTTTAAGCTTTGCCACTACAACCTGAACATTGCAAATGTAAACTGAAAACTACCCAAAGTTACATTTCAGCTTTGAATATAAAGTGAAAGAAAGTTGGAGAATAAGCGTCTTATCTCAGTATTTTTGTTGGAACATTCAATGTTGTCATCTTTGCTAACAAATAAGTCATATTCAGTCTTTAGGGAGAGGTGTGAAAGCCCATCCCTGCTAAATGCAGATAAGATTACACAGAGGAGACCAGGAGATGTAAATTTCTGATGAGGGATTAAGTTAGTGTATGGTCTCCAAAGAACTTTAAGATTAGCTCAAATTTTCTGACATCTACAAAAAGGTGAATTTGTGCTAACAGCCTTTGGAAGGAATTAATGTAGAACCTCTGTTTGTCCACTTGTTTTCACAAACTACGTAGGAACTGATTAGCTCTGAAACCTCAGTCTCACTGATGTTTGTTGAATCGAGCTTGGACACTACTTTTGAAAGTTTTTTTGAGAGTTAGAAAAGGGCAAAGAGACAGACACATGCACAAAAACCTCAGACTGTGATTATATATTTCTCATTTACTGAGGAGACAAAGCTTAAAATCCATAATTGCATGCATCACCAGTCCACATCAGTTTTACTGAATGTTCAGATCTTTTAGTTGTTAGTAGCTAAGGGAAAATATCTAGATATTCACAAAACAAGTAGAAGAGTCTAATGTCCTGCTGTAAAAAAATCACATACCACTCTTGCTTGTGTGAGGGGAAGGGTTTTTCCAGTAAAGGTGTGCAAATAGTCACATCGGAGGCCCAGGATACAATTGACAGTTCTTGCCATCAGTATGTAATTCAGGCCAGAACAAACGCCTGGGTCGGTTGATTAATAAGAGCTTGATGTACTTAGCAAAACAAAGGCCAGTGGGGGATGCATTTGTTTCATAAATAGAGCCTTGGGATAAACGTTTTACCTCTCTGTCTGATCTATTCCCATTCAGAATAAAAGGAGTAATGTAACTAAAACATATTCTTATGTTTAAACTTATTGATTTGATAACGTACTCATTATGAGTCAGCGTGAATCTAGCTTTAATAAATGTAGGTGCTTTGAAATTATTAATCTTTAGTCTAAGTAATTGATGGCGTACTTTATCTAGATACTACCTCAAGAGACAGTGCTCTAATGTATATGTTTATTTTAGGGTGAGAGAAATTGTTCCTGTGAGGTGCTCATGTCTCTCTTCTCTAAGAAAGCAGTGTAGTAATGAAAAGAAGGTGCTTAAGTTTTTAGTCAGCAGAAATTGGATGAGCTGACTGCTTCCTTTAAGAAGCCTTTGAAAATTAAAAAAAAAAAAAATTCAACACCAGAATCTGACCCAATTTCCATATTAATTTCAGGTTTACCTTGGATTGTCTCCAGCTTTACCTGGATTAAATTCAGTTGTACCTTGGAAATGTATGCATCTTCTACATACTAATGGAAACTGATAAAAAAAAATCTCATCAAATTGCAATAGTAAGATGATACTTCACTAGGAAATTGAATTTTAATATAGGGTATAAAGTTGCAGTCTTACGTAAATGTTCTGAGTGCAACGTCGCGGCTATGTTATGAAGGTTTGCGATATTTGCCGTCCAAAACAGTTCCAAACCTTTACAATTTTCATGAGTTATATTATTAGGAAGTCCAATACTATTTGTGTAAAAAGTATATTTGTTTCATATTTTAAAACATGGTAAGTTTTTTTCATTTTTTGTTTCTAATGGCAAACGGCACTGTTGAAGGAACCTGAGAGCTCAAATTTCATATGTAGTTCTAAGTTATAATATGTATTTTTAAGGGAGACAATTTCTAAAGATTCACCTTACTTTCCTTCTTACAATATTCTCCAATGTGTTTTGATTCAGAGCAACTGTTTACTACTAAGTGATTTCTTGTTTTAGTAATGGAATGTGAAGATTAGGTTTCATAACATTCTCAAATATCTTCCATCTGGATTCTGTTTAAGGAGTATTCCCAATTTTCTCAGCACCAACATAATTTACACATTTTTGTTATGCTAATAGGAGTGTAACATTATGCATTGTGTCCTTTATCCCAGTGGATTTTGTTTCATCCATTTTGCTTGTGTTTCTAATCTGATAACAGAATATATTAAAAACATCTGTCCTTGTGTTACAAGTATTTGTTATTTGTGGGAGATAGGAAATAGAAATACGAAATTAATTTTCATTATGAATTGTACTTGCCCTCAGAAGAAGTTGCTAGAGATTGCATATTTTTCTGCTTCAGAGTAAGAAATGAGATTATATCATATTACGTTGATTAGAAATTCACTGCTAATATGAAACCTGTACTTACTGGGGAAAAAAAACCCACCCAACATTTATTTTTCTGTATTGAAAGAGTTAGGATTTCTCTGTCTCTCTGAAGGCAAGTACAGTCAGGATTTCAATCAATTTTAGCATATATGACAATTGAAGTGTGTCACAAGATATATGAAAGAACTCAGACAATGGTTTGCTTTATTGGATTAAATTTATGCATCGGTTATATTTGTATGTGTCTGGAATCTTTTAGCATCAAAGAAGAACAAGTTTAGGTAAGCCAATACCACTAGACTTTTTTGTCAAAATGAAGAGTGCCTTCTCATTTGTGGTGTTTGCAAAGATTAATATCAAATAAGTTTCTGTTGTTACAACATTTGGGAAACTTATTCAAGGCACAATCAAGCCTAATAATAGCCATGCTAAAGGTCTTTATACTAGTCAGACTTCGCAGTCCTCCTCAACAAGCTGGTGGAGAGTGCTTCTGAGTTGTAGGAGATTTTTAATTGTAAAGAAGTAATTGAAGATCAAAGAGGACTGACGATGAGCTTTAGAAGATCATTTCAGTTTTCAAGTTTCCTTTCATTTAGGGTTTGGCTTTGGGTTTTTTTGGGTTTCTTTCTTTTAATTTTAATTCTTGAATTCTATGGCTGCTTTTCTTGAGGAAAGAAACATTTCCAGTATCCTAGAAAAGTCTGAGAAACCATCAGTCCCTAATGGTAAACTGGCTATACTTATCCTATGGACTTTTTACTGTTTTGGATTTTTTTTTCCTGCAGAGGGAAATATGTAAGATTGATCTGTTCCAACCTGTCAGCCTTTAAATCATTATGAGCTTCCTGAAATGAAGTTGTGGACAGTGGGAAGAAACTGAACCCTAACTCTTCTGTAGGAGACCGTAAGACCTTTTTTCTAGCAAAAATAATTTCTTACCCCTCTCCCTCTTAGACTTTTAATTTCAATATTGAATTCATATGTAGCAACAGAGCCACATTAATACTTTTCTAACTCAGGAAGTCATGGAAATCAAGCTGGTATTTTTTCCCCCAAAAGTTTGTTGTGCTCAGATGAATGGATATCCAAGTATTTTTCCAGTAGTCTTTTTGTCTAAGAGTTAAATTTTGTTGCTGTTATCTAGCTCCAAGCGATAATTCAGAGCATATCAAACCAGAAAATATTGAAGTAGTAAAAATGGCAGCTATGCTGCCTGATCGACAGTGAAAATTCTAGCACTAAAATGTTTTAAAATGCTCTAAAATTCCAAATTAACCAGACCTCTATATTCTGTGATTTAATAGAGTTTATTACTTGGAATTTTGCAATAAGTCTTAATCCCTTCATGCACACCATCATACAATAGGAATAATAACTTAGAAATCCTGTAATACAAATCTTTAATTCATATAAGTGATGCCGGTCATATTACTGTGCTCTCCTGGGAAATGGCTTTGATTAGCTATAGCTAAGGTTTCCCAAGTTTCTATAATAACCACCATCACTAAAAATTCTTTGCCTGTTAGTGTGGAAATATTTGTATTCTGTCTAATGTTAGCCTAAAATGTAATCTTCCTGTGATAGCTAAGACAAGATGTTGCAAGAGGAGAGTAGCAAAATAATGTAGATTCTTGATTATAATAAGTAAATCTTTTTGTTCTATTTGAGCAGCTTTTACACCCCAAACTTCTCTTTATACAGGCTGGAAAACTTACAATATTTGCTCCCTATTATTCAATTGCAAGCCAGGCTCTAAATTTAAACCAATACCTAATCTACCTAAATGGGGCAAGGGAACTTCAGTGTCCATTTTATTTTGCATGTTAGTATACTGCTTGTGTACTGCTGTGGGAGAATAAAAGGCAATAGTCAGTCTAGTTTCCATTTCAAGTCAATGATTTACTAAGTCAAACTGCAAATTTGAAGTCAGTTTGCAAAGAGCTTGCTTGTGGGTACTGCTTAGGTTGGGAGCTGTGCTCTGCAGTGTGGTGCTCTCCTGGGAGCTCATGAATTCAGTCCGAAGGAAGAAATTAGGAAAGGTACTGGAGAAAGTTACCTACAATTAATCCCCTTTGACTTGCAATCCCACAAGTGCCACTGACCGGTGTTCATATATGTATGTGCTAATGTGAGCAGAGACCAAGGAGGAGGAAACGCTTTCTAGCTCCTCAGAGGTACCTGCCTTGATGTGTCCTGCTCCCCAAATAATATGGAAAAGTTAGAGCAGTTGTGCTCTGCTGTCACGTGGAGATATGAATGAGGAGAAAACCCCCCTCGTTCCAGCTCCCTCTTTATACATCTGTGAGGCACTTTGGCAAAATTGTGCTTGTGATGGCTTAGCAGGCGAGTGGATGGGGAGGAGCAGGGCTGAAATGGTGGAGATTATTTCAAAAGAGAATTTCATGCTCTGTGAAATATGGATGTACAGGCACGTTTACTAAAAGTGTATTAGCTGGTGTTCTGAATGAAACTGTTTTAACTAAGAGCATTTATAGATAAAAACATTCTGTTGCACGATTAATTGGAAAATAATCTGATTTAAAGTAAGAGAAACTGCATAAAGAAATCTAAATAACATTTAAAATAAAAGAAATTGCTTCCTTAGTCTGGCACTTCCAGTTTACTGAATGCTTTGTAACAACAATATTTTCATAATATACTGTAGCGTGTTCTTATTGTCTCAGCTCTAAAGGTCAGATGTTTTACATGACTTGAGTATTTTCATAGTGTTGAAAGCACAAGAGAGCATTTAATGTTTAAATAACAAAAGTATCTTCATGTAAGCCCAAGTGAGTGCAGGAGGAAAGGAAGGTAAAGTACTGACAGGACTGCAAACGATGAATCTTCATTCAGCAAATGGCAAGGAGATGCATGGCTCAGTCCTGCAGTTTTAAGGTAGTAAGAATCTTGTACTTTTAGAGATTAAAATATTGGACAAAAATATTACAGTTGTTGGTCATGTATTAGCAGTTAACTGGTGCAAATGGAAAATATCTAAGGGTTATTTTATTCTTCAAATATAAAGTGAACTGATAATAAAAACATGCAACCTTCATTACTATGTGTGACAATATATCACCTTTTAGTTAAGACTACAGAAATTTTCTGGGGAATTACAGATTTGTGTGCTTATAATGGAGTTAATTTCAATCCAATATGTACATTGTGAAGTGTGCTTCAATCCATGACAGCAAGTGGGGGACCAAAGAGCCAGCTCCCAGCGGCAGCTAATTGATTGACCATTAATATTTGGGTATGAGGTCTCACTCATGGCAGAAAAACGCAGCTACCAGGGAGGCTGAGAAGTGCCCTGAGGGTGAGCATAAGCAGGAGACTGGCAGAAAGATGACTGAGGACCGAGACTGCCAGAAACAGACGGATGGAAGAAAAGCTGCTTTCCTCAGCAAGTCTCTGCAAAATGCATCTCATTTTGGATGCAACAAGGGCTTGGTAGCCCTACCGAAGCTCTTCCCGTTAGGATGTTCTTTTTGTTCCAAAGGCACTTGGCTATGGGATACAGCCAAAACGTGCTACCAGAGAACAGGAGCAAGAATAACAGATGCAAACCCTGATGCCGGATACCAAGTCAACCAAGTCAGACACAAACCAATGCAATGTAGAGCGGCTGTCAGATTACGAGAACAGTCCTACAGAAAGTGATGTGATGGCAGCGTAACACTGAGCAATCAAATAACGAACAATCTTGAACTTGATGGCGGAGTGTGACCGGTGCTCAGAATGGCTAAGGACAGGCTTGGAAGCTATGTTTTAAGGGATCTATATTAGCCCAGCCTTAGTCCTATGCTTTTCTTGGATATTTTCCTGGAAGCTTTCTTCATCACCAGTTCTGTCTTGAACTATGGACTATTCATTTGATTGCAGAAACAGAGGCAAAGGTGTGAAAAAACAGGTGGATGTTGTTGATGTTTAGCAAAAAAAGTGTATGCTCGCAGGTAAGCTTGGGATAAATACAGAATTGTGCAATATTGTATATTCAAACTAACAGAATAGAAAATTGGGTTCATTAGATAATAGAATATGAGAATAGAAAATGGGTTCATTACTTTGCTGTTTCAAAGATTTTTAGACCTCGCTTAATGTAGTTGAAATTAAATCTGGTTCTGTTTAAGAACAGAAGTGATTCCTATTCTCTTAGCAGAGCCTGAGGATACATATGAAAATTTTGTCATCATTCAGTGGAGTTGGATTACATCAAAGCGAGGTGAGCTATGTATTGTTTTGCCTTGTTTTTTTTTTTCAATCGGCCCTATTTCTAACCCTTAAAAGTGTTGTTAAAAGCTACAAAAAGTTCTTTTTGAAGGAACTTTCACTCCTGTTGACAGAGATCCATCCCTTTCCTTAGCCAAGTCCCAGGAAAAAAAGAGAGGGGAAAAAAGAATAGAGAAAAGCTAATGGATATCAAGATTATGATGGGTGACAGACACTTATAAAGCTGCTATAGAATTTAGACTGCAAGATGATTTTCCAGCATCTTGATTCTTCATCATATGTCAGTTTTTCCAGGTAGAAGGAGAATATAGTAGAAGAGCACAGCAGCAGAATAAAGAATTGTGCCAATGAATATAACAGGATAGTAAACAGCTTTTATGAACAGAGAGATGGTCTTCCTCACTTAGTCCTGGAAATTTCCCTGCTTAAATTTAAGATGGAACTTCTTGTTAAATAGTTAAGCCAATCTACTTCCCCAGATTTGAAGTTTTCTTGGAAGTAATTATTGGCATTAGCTTACCAAACAGCTATGCCAGGGCATTTAAGGTAAGAAAACGTGCCGTCACACTTGCTGTCCTGTTTACTTTTTTCATGCAGTTGGGAAGGTGATGAGATTTTCTGCTATCTTGGGGATTTTCTGGGGAGGCTGTTGCTGGCATCTACAAGAATGCCTGCGACTTCTTTATAATCAGGTGATAGACTAAAGGCCACGCTGGCTGCTTTCTTCCTGCTTCCAATGATGGAGAAAGCCCTATGCGCAAGAAGTCTGAAGTGTGAAAGCAGTGGGTTTTATTTTGAAACAGTAAGCAGGATCAGAGAATCAAAGATGTTTGCATTATTCTGTCACTGGAGAACAAGATGGTTTTATGGAAGATTCAGAGTTTTTAGTCTCTACCTTCTAATTCCCATAGCAAGCTAATGGACTTAGCAAAATCATTAACTTTTCCTACTAGGTCTGACTGGGGGGGAGTTAACTTTTTCATAGCAGTCCATAGGGTGCTGTGCTTTGTATCTGTGGCTAAAAGAGCGTGATAACCCATGGGTGCTTTGTCTATTGAACACTGCTTGCACAGTGTCAAGGCGTTCTCTCTCCCCTCCCCACCCCCAGAGTGTAGACTGGGAGTGAGCAAAAGGTTGGGAGGGGACATAGCTGGGACAGCTGGTTCAAACTGACTGAAAGGATGTCCCATACCCTACGACAGTGTGCTCAGCAATAAAATATCATGGAAAGGAAGAGGATGGGGGATGTTTGTGGTTATGGTGTTTGACTTCCCAGGCAAGCGTTACCTGTGCTGAGGCTGTGCTTTCCTGGAAGTGGCTGAACATCTGCCTGCCAGTGGCAAGCAGCGAGTGAATTTCTCTGCTTTGCTTTGCTTGTGTACACAGCTTTTGCTTTCTGCATTAAACTGTCATCTCATTGCGTGAATCTTCAGTTTTCTCCCCCTCCCGCAGGAGATGCAAGTGCATGAGAGGCTGGGTGGGTGTTTGCCTGTTGGCTGGGGTCCCCCCACCACACCTTTTGCTAGCATTACAGGAGGAGGAGAGAGAAACAAAAAAAAAAGAAGTCTCTAACATGTAAAGCTTTAAGTGTTATTTCCATTGTAACAGCAGTAGAGTACTTTATCAATAATGAACTCCTGATTGCAGATGGTGTTCGCTGTCATGCTGGGGGAAAAGTGGGGAAGCTAAGACAGTTGATGTGCTAGAGCTGATCTTGCTGCTGTTGTTGTCCGAGTCCAGTCTTGCTTTCTTGAAAACAGACAAACCAAAGAGTTTGCATGTGGGTAGGAAAACTAAGGAGTAACATGGAGGGTACACAGCTTCTATTTCTGGGCTCATGCTGATAGCCCGATACTGAAGCAGAGGCATAGGAGGTAGTGTTACAAGACTGCCAAAGATCTGGCAAATACACAAGAGCACCAAGGTGCTTCAGGCGTTGATTTTTAGCTTGCTTTAGTGACAGATTTACAGCAGCAATGCAAGAAATCATTCTTTGCTGGCTAAACCTGATTGTCTCTAAAGAGAAGGCAAAGGAGGAGGAAGAAATAATATAAAAAGAGTGAGTTTGGGTAATAGAAAAGAGCAGAAATCCAATTCTGTCAATATAGGCCCACAAACCTTGTGGAAATGTAGTAATCTTTCTCTCTGGACCAGTAAGATGAGGTTGTCCCTGAAGAATAGGATGGCAGAGGTTCAATCACAGTGTATTAAAGAAAAAATTAGTAAAGCTTGCTTCTTCTTACTGATTTCCTAGGATTGTTTGGAAATTAAGAATGCAAAATTATATAGCGTTTTGTCACCAAATAATCCTAGCTTCAGCTTCACCGTTTCATTTAATTTCTGTATTGTTTTTGTTTACAGTGGTCTTGCACTATCATCAGATGCTTCAGTAAGTCACGGGCGCAATTTCACTGTCTGGTCTGTTGCTGAATTTTACAGACAGTTAAAGGTAGTGGAGTGAATTTATTGTTGTTCTGCTTTGAACAAGTTATGGTGTTGCTCCCCTAAGAGAAAGCTGCACTGACAACTAATACCCCCTTGTTACGATCTCTTTCTTGTCACCTTTGGCTACATCACAGGAATTAAACTGGTAATGATCTTTCTGAGGCATAAGAGAGAGGAAAAGCGGACCCAAATGCATTATTTGGATTTCATGTGAAAACGGGAGAACTGAGGAATTCTTTGTTTCTTAGTCTGGGGAAAGCATAACAAGATAAAGGCAGCCAATAAATGGAAAGTAACTCTTATTAAGGATAAACTATTAATGCTGTCAGATGATCTGGGAAGATGAGCTGAAATTGCCTGGAAACAGTCAGGCCAATAAGAAGAGTACAGCTCCCAGTCTGGACTGCCCTGTGTCTGGACACCTTGATCCACAAGCCAGAAGAATTTACAGTTGTTGGCACCTGTAAATATATCCAAAGCATAATCTCAAACAGTTTGGATGAGACAGGAGGAAGGGCAAGTTATTTACTATTTCCTTACTGAGAAGTTTGAGGCTGAAGCATCTTGGGTTGGTAACTCTCAAAAACATGGTCCTCATTTAGATGAATGAGGATGGCAAATCCATTAATGTGTAATATATTATTGCATAAGTGGGATTCATCTCATGTTATCACTTACTTTAATATATTAATCACTATTAAAGACCTGAAATTAATTATTTTCAACCTTTAAGCAAAGGGGATGGCTTGTGAAAGTACAAAAAGTAAGTAGAAAAAATAAGTCTTTCCTTCAGCTATACTTTCATTTCACAGAATGCCAATTACTGCAAAGTAGTTCTTATTTTAATCAGCAGTGAAACTTAGTTACTAAGCTTAAGCTTAGAGTGCCTAAGAAACAAGATTGTTTTTTTCTAGAGTGACTGACTGATCATTATTTATATTTCCATATAATCTTTAATCACTGTGGAAAGACTTGTGAATGATAAAAGAGCTAAAATAGAATAATTTATATCAATGTTCCTTAACAGAATGAATCAAGTATTATACAGTATGGAAGCTGGTTTCAGAATTACTGTGAGAACACAGTGAGCACAAACCCATATTTATAAAACATAAATCGTAACGTCAAAGTAGTGACATTACCAGGCTAATTTACTCTGTGTGTAAATGACAAAAAATGTCAGTATTTAGCAATGGCTGCACATGGCCTTCTTAGACAGAAATTGGATTCCAATATTGTTTATTTTATGTAGCTCCAGGGCATGCAGAAATCTGAAGCCATAGGCTACAACCCTACTAGATCTCCTAAACCAGAATAAGTTTAGCAAGTTACCTCATGTGGAAAACTCAACATTAATAGGATTGTGCGCTGTTGGTACAGCCTTCTTAATGGGTATAAACAATCAGTAAAAGTAATGTTTTTAATGTTACTTCGTGTATTTTGATATTCTTTAACGGAAGAACTTAATCAATTCATTTCTGTGTTGCAGTTTTCCTTCTTGGAAAATGTATTGTTTCATCAGGTTGAGAGGAGACTGTTAGCTTGTAATATCCAGATAAAGTAGGATGGGAATGCCCAATGTAGAAGCAGCTGTTAGGAAAGATGAATAGGTTGTTCTGCTCTTCCTTCTTCAGTCACCAGGAAACGCTCTCACTGGGAGCCCTCATACTTTTTCACTTTCCTTTCTGCCATGCAGTTCAGAGGCTGTTTGAAGTCCAGGGGCCTGAATCTATCACCTGTTGTTGAAAACAGAAAATTTTCTCTTTGAGACAAATTTTTCATGGGCTGATTTTTGGCATCCAAGAGATGGGATATATGATAAGGTAAAGTGTAAGGAGGAAACTTAACAAGTTTTTAACTTAGTAAGTGGCATCTGCAATACCGCACTAACTCACAAGTGATACCCAGTGCAGATCAATGCTGAAAAAAAATGGCTTACAGCATAAACATCAATGGTAGTGCTGAGGGAGGACTAGTAGATCATGTATGTGTTCAGTATCAAAACAAAATCTGTGTACTGTCTGTTCCTTCTGTGTGGTTGGAGAATGAAGTAATCCAGGTGTAGAATAACTCCCAGTATCATCAGTACAACATCAAACATTGGAATACTCTACTGAACCCAAGAAATACTGAGGCCAGGGAATGGATTTTGAGATTGAGTGTAATTTCTATCCCATATTGATGGATTGCTATATGACATTTTATTTTAATCTAAAAAACTCTGGCATTAAGGGCAAGATAATTTGTCTAGGGCCCAGACAAGGTGAGATTTAGTCTGATCTCAGGCAAGGATCTGAGAAGACTGGAAGAGTCTTTTAATTGACTTAAAATTATTTAGAATAAATGAGAACATGGCATGAGTCGATATGAGAAGTTTAGAGGTGAATGAGCACAGACTTAGAAATAGCCTGAAAAACAATTAGGTTTCTCAATGCGGTGAACTGGAAAAAAAAATACCCACCTTACTGTCTTTGACAGTTGAAGTGAGCTAATCATGTAATAGCTATGTAATATCATTGCACAAAGCCTGAATGTAATAACAGCAGTCTTAACGAGAAGATATGAGAAGGGATGATCTCAAGGCAGTTTTGGATCCCTTGCATTTCTAAGTTCTGCTATTGCAGAAGGAATTTTGAAAGTGGAGCTTTTGGTTGTGACCATTTTTTCTGTGGGGTGTAGAGTTTTTACAGTTCAATGTACTCTAAGAAAATCAGAGACAGCTGTGAATTATGGTTTTCATCCACAAGGAGGATGCCATGGAAGTGATCAGTTTTAGTTCTTTGGATGTGTTTAATTTGTTCATGACTGAAAAGAGAAAAAACATATTATTTGCCTTTCATTGGATATTGGTAGTTTGCACAGTTTGGTTTGTAAGTTCGGGGGAGTAATGTGACTTTAGATGTACTATTGTAAATGTGGACTTAAAACTTTTGATCATTAAAAGCTGTCAGTTGTTTAGGCTTTTAGATTGAATATTTTTTTCCTTTTTTTTGGTAGTTTTTTTGGTGTTCTGCCATATTATGTGAGCTTTTTATTATTTTTTACTGTTTGAATGGAAATTCAGAACAACAAGATCATTTCTCTGCATTGGATTTGATTTCTTTACAGCCAAGTCTTCACTGTGTTTTTCATTTTTGTAGCAGTTCTGAGAACAGTTTATCTTTTTTAAAAGTGAGAGAGGGTTTATGCTGAAGGTCATGAAACTGGACTTGAGAAAGTTCTTCTTATTCCTTTTGATAACTGATTACTTGTTATTCTGTTCTTAATAAATGGGTTTATAATAATTATTGAAGGATGAGCTGTGGATTTTTATCCCTGTGCCTGAGCACTGACAAGCTTGTTTCAGGTGGAATGCTGGAATTACAGTTCAGGAGCAGGAGTCTATGGAAATATTTGCCATCTGAATCTTCTCTTTTCTTAGGTTTCACTGTATGAAGCAGCACGCAGATTTTTAAGTATACATTACAAACAGGCGTGTAGACAAAAGACTTAATTTTTGTTATGGGTT
This sequence comes from Egretta garzetta, assembly GCF_000687185.1. NCBI lineage: Eukaryota > Metazoa > Chordata > Aves > Pelecaniformes > Ardeidae > Egretta > Egretta garzetta. Next base: position 732,567 of record NW_009258797.1, read on the forward strand.
TTATTATGCATTTCTCTGAATTTTCTGAAACCTCATTTTAACATAGTGATATAACAGTGATTCCAATTAAACAAGAATTGCTTTGTAACGAGGTATAACAAAAACATCCTCAATTACTCATCATCTGTTGATGCAGTTATTGGGAAGAAAAACATACCAGGTGAAAAGGTGTTAATTGGAATTTTTGTGCTTTGCTTCATGCCATTGTAGCCCATCCATATCTCTGATGAGAAAGAAAGGCTTGGTTCTCTGCCACAGCTGGAGAAAAAAAGTGTTTTTCTGTCTGTCTATTTCTCAAAAGTCCTAGAGTGCTTAAGTACCTCTGCCCAAATTTATTATATTGGAAGTAAGGGTTGTCATGTTTGCTTGCTCCCAATGAAACAGTGTTTAAGGACATAGGACTAAGATGGCTGTGGAGTCCTCATCAGACGTGAACTTTCCCATTCTTACTTCAGTAGCTAACGTATCACTGTCAACTGCTAGCATATTAAGTGTGATAGGAAAGTTGTATTCTTCCATTTTGTTAAAAAAAACCCCACCAAAGCTCTTTTTGCTTCAGAAAAATACTTTATGTAACATAGAGACAAGGAGACAAGAACAATACAGTATTTATGAAGACATCAAGCTCACTGAAATGTGTTTCTCTTTACATGCTGGAGCACGTAGAAATCTTATGGGTCTTTTCACATGGAAAACTGAGAAGGAGAAAAACAGTAAATCTGAATTCTCCTATAACCAAATAGATACATAAATAAAATCCATCTCAGCTAAATGATGCTCAGTAGCTCCATACCATTTTCATTTTAACTACAAAGGAAACAAAAGCATTTGTTCACAAGTGCCTGTTGATAAGAAGCTGGGCCCTGGTTTCTCTCTTGATAACTAAGATCCTAATAATCTTTAAGTATATCTAAGTTATTAAGACCTGACCCATGGTGAGTAGAAATAGCTTCATAACCATCAGAAATACTTGTTTCAGTTTCTAATCCCATATCTGAGTTTTTAGGATTAGTTTTATCACAGGTTTGTACACTTGCCTATTTTTATTTTCTAATGTTGAGGATAGGTAGGACCACAATTAATTTTTTACATTTTATTTGGTGTATGGCTAACCAGTAAGGCTAAGCTTTTCTCAGTTTCTCAACAAAGAGTAGAGTTAAAACAAAAAGTCCAAGGACAGACTTTCATTAATCTCTGACTAGGAAAAGCACCAGCCACTGCTTCCCTATTATTTTTCTAGCTTAAGATTTTTAAGTCTTCAATAAATCCCAAAGATTAATAAGTGAAAGAAAGAATATAAAACATTTCATTGCACTCTCTGAAGCTAGCCTTCCACACTTCTATCAGCGTTTTAAGGCACACTGCAACTGCTAAACATGCACTATTTTGTCCCTGTTCTACCTACAAATCTGACAAGGGGTTATTCGATAAAAATCTGTAACACAGTATATAATTTGGAAATACGATTTTGTTACTGGTGTCAATTGCATCACCTGAAAAGGAATGACATACTAAAATGGGCTTTGGAGGACAGTTTCATCATTTCCGTTTCATTTCCTTGATTTGACACTTTTATGAACAGCCTAAGTGTTGGAGCTAGCCAGATGCTTGCAGGACCTAAGCAAATATAGTAGGGGGGGCAGTGGGGGGTATTTTCTTGGGTTTTTTTTAGCTATGAGAACATGGCACATCCTCTGTGGTATCTCAGCAGTGCGGTGCAGTGGTGCACAGTCCCAGGCACTGGGAGTTGCGTGAGCACATCCCCTCCTGACTGGGGTGCAGTTTTATGTTCTATCTGTAGCAGACCGTATACAGCCAAAAAACTGGGAAACTGTGGCAGTGGGACTAGTCATTCTGCTGTTTTATGTTCCTCTATGCTTATGTTCGCATAGCATAGACAGTTACGGCAAAGCAAACTGAAGATTATAAGCCTCAACTTGCTTACTGTTCCTGGAGGCATGTTGTAGGTATTGCTAACTTGAATTAGACGCTCCTCTTGAAGCTGTGGTTTCTTTTCTGTTTCTTCCTTTGTACTTCAAGCATTTTGCTAATTAATTACTAGGCAGATTCCTACCTGCAACATCTTATCAAGAGAGCAAATGGCTCTGCATTGTGTTGTTTATATTTTGTGTTAATTAGTTAAAGATGTTATAACCTTCACTATTGGATTATAGGGCAATCCGTGACAGAGTGGTTGTACTAAAATTGAAGAGCTTTTTCTATTTTTATCTTACCTCATTTGCCTGCTGTCTGATGTTAAATCAAGTAAGTGAAAGTGGTAATGCCCTTGTGATAAGAAGGCATGGGTAGCATGCTTAAACACCTTGTTTGCTGAAGAGATAGATGTTATTTTATGGAGAGCAGCTTGTTCTCAAGCTGAACAGAAAATACATGAAATGTTGGAGGGATACTATTCTCACCATTGTTTCTTCCCACCTACACCATTTTACTTTCTACCTAGCTGAAAAGGATCATACACCATGTGAAAAAGGGTAACTTATGCATTTATGCTTTCTGAATACGCTAAAGTGAACGTGGATTATTGATCTTTTCTGCGCTCTGTAGCTGAGCTCTAGGTGGAGGCAAAAAGAATCTTTTTGACCTAATTGCAAAATAACATAATAATTGCTATAGAAAACTTACCTCCCACCCTGGGTCTGACAAGAAAATGTTTTTTAACCGTCTAGTAGTCCACCCATCTAGACCATAGTGTCCCCACAAAGATGTTCCCCTTCGCTACATGGTATAGCCTGTTATTGGGACATTGCTATGGAAGATGAAAAATGCTACTTTTGAAAAAATGAACCATTGCTGTCTTTGTTCTGATAAGTGCTGTCTGTAGTGAATGGTAACATTTGGGGCCCTTCCTCTTTTTAAGTGTATAACCTTGTGAACAGCAGGAGCAGATACTTCTAATAGCTTTTTAAGTCTAAAACAAGATGGAGTTTTTCAAAGTTCCCCTACTGATTGCCTTTAAGGATTTCTTTGCAGAGCATTCTCACTTTATGCAGGGGCGCATCAGTGTGCTTGGTAAGTTGCGATCCCAGTATGACCCATTCTCCAGTGGCTGGGATTCTGATTTCCACTCTGGGTGCTGGATGCTTGAAACATATGTTTGCAATAGCCAGTGTTTTATGTTTAAGTCATATTTTGGAAATTGGCCTATATTCCTAACACATGTAATATATGAAATGTTTTGGTTTTTTTTTTCCAGGTTCCTAACAGGCTTTCTGTATAGCTCAGATAAAAACCTGAAGGCATTTAAAAAAGAGTAATCAGTTCTAAGTTTTTCATTACAACCCTGTGAAACTGTTAGTGCAATGATTTGTTAAACTTTGAGCTTAAAAGCATATGTAACTCGGAAAATGCAATCCAAGGCCAGAGTTAGATAAATGATGTTTTTTAGTGAATACAAAAACTGTATAAATATTCAGTGAATTTGCTTGTATAAGCTTAAAAATTGCTAAGATACTCATTCAGACCTTCAGAGTTGCGAAGCTTGCGGTAGAATAAAAGATCCAAGCCTCTTGATGATGCAAAGGAGAAGGGCCACATGTCCATTGCAAGCGTCTGTATGTGTCACAACCACCCTCAAATGGAGTAGAGGGGTGAAATGTGGTGGCATTTATTAAACGTTAGCTATAATGCTTGATATATTTAGATATGAAACTTAGATTTTCAGTTAGCGCTTTGAAAATCACTGACAAAATTGTAATAGGTGCCTGTTTCATTCTTAAAAAAAATTTACAGTGTTTCCCAAGTAGGTTCTCAACCTTCTGATTAAAACACATGGAAAAAAAAAAAGTATAAGAATGTGATATATTTGGAAGCAAGGACATTTTAACTTAGATTTTTTTAATTGCTTTTATACGCTTAAAGAAGGACACAAATACTTGATAATGTTAAAAAATGAAATGGCATGAAGAAAACGATTCATTTGAGCTCTTGGGATTTAAAATGTGCAGATAACCAATACTGACCAATTTTTTAGGGGAGGAATTACAAGTAGACTGAGGTCTGTATGGTAAATCTCATCCTGAAAAAACTTAGATGGATGAGTCATAAGCCTCTGAAAATGAGATTTGTAATGGAAACACCAAATCAACTTTTACTATAGTGTCAGGAATATGACATTATAATAAAGTACACTGATGTATCTGTATTTGCCTTTTGCAAACATAATGAAACTGACTTCAGCATAGAAGGTGCCAGGGTATTCCATCCACATCTGCTGTTTTACAGTATAATATAACAATATTCAGACATATAATGCTAGGTGTTATGTATTTGCACTAGGATGGAAGACGACCAGCAGAATTTTTTTTAATCGTGACTAGAATAACAACTCTGCAAGCTGCTGTACGGAATATGGCATCTACCCTCATCCACCTGGGGACAAGTTGGAAGTCATCAGTGCTTTTTATAGCAAATATTAATGGCAACACCAGTAGTGCATACTGGGGCTTTGCTTGGCTTGTTTCCTGTCTCACCCAGCACAGGCTCGGTGTGAACCCATCCATCCTGTGCTACTTTATTGCTGGCATTTAGTTTTGACTGTCTGGCACTGCTCTTGGCTTGGGCTTTTCATGGTGCCACGCTCCCAAATAGGGAGCGCGGTTCAGGAACCTGAATCCAGGACACAAACAACCGTGTTGGGTCCCACTAATCCAGAGCACGGGCAGAGGACAGGAACTGAAGACATATTTGCCCATTGCACTCTTCTCATCCTCCACTGACCTGTGCCTCAAGAATTTCCAGTGACACCTTTCTGTTTCATTGCTTTTGATAGTTTTTTTTCTTCCATTGAATCACATTTTATTTGCTGAGGGGAGGATTTGGAGCTGTGCCCAGAAGGCACGGTGAGGGCCAGTGCCCTGTGTGTGTGTGAGGGGGGGGGCACTGGGGAGGGTGAGTGGGTCCAGATCGGCTGCTTGGAGAGCTCAGGGCCCTTTGCCACCACCTGCAGAAAGAGCAGCCACCCTCCCGCTGCCCCGCAGTGGAAGTCTCTGCTGTCGGCACAGCCAGTGACACTCGTGCAAGAAGCTCACACACAAAGAAGCTCTCCGGGCGAGACATGCAGGAGTTGCTCTGCAGATGCCTTTTCCAGGCAAAGTGGGGTGAGTCAGTCAGGAGGGGACTTCAGTGCTGCATCTTCATCTCCTCAGGGCCAACCCACTGCCTCACCCGTGGGAGATAACCACGTCTGTCCATGCTGCTGCAGGATTTAAGTTTTCCACTTTCAGGGATGGGGATGTAGCACTATTGTGTCTTTTGTGGTAGAAAAAAAAGTAATTTTGGCTTGCATGGAAGAAAGGCTTGAGCCATCCGTCTGGTGAAACAACTTCTGCTTCCTTGTGAGCTATACCCTACATCAAAATCAGGGTAGCCCTTCTTCTGGCAATGCCTGTCTCCATTGTGTACGTTCAGACCTGGGCTGTCACCCAGCTTAGCCCCGGCATTGCAGGCATTCCACTAATTCGTTCCTCAGATAGACAGCAAGACAGGCAGATCTAAGCCAAGCTAAGGCTCTACAGGTTAAACAAGCTGAAAAAATAGGGAGGCTTAATGGAGGGAACAATTTTTATCTAGAGTACTAAATACAGTACAAACCAAATTTGTTAGCAAAAGATGTTGGGATATGGGTCGCATTTGTTTTATTTATGAGTCATTTCCGTTAACAGAATTCAATTACTGATTATTAGACTCAGTAATTTTTTACTGCTGCCATCTCCATACTTTGCCTGTTCCTTCACCTGAAACTCAACAAACTATCAATTCATTTTCATTCTTTATTTTAATTTTCTGTAACATATTTCTGGGTTTTCTCTTTAAAGAGAAATGTAGGATTTTTATTACATGTCTGAAATGGTACTTTGGTACATAAAATCAGCAAGAAATGGGGTAAATAGCTAAGAACGTGCAGTTATGGATATCTAAGAAATTTAGGAATGATTAATCTTGTAAAAATGAAAAATAAGTAAAAATGGCATTGTAATTTTTTAGCAAAGAGAGGAATCTACTTTGATTAATACACTGAAAAATTTAGGCCAGACGATATTTTGCACCAGCAGGCGCAATCCCAGTAAGAAAGGCATTCAGGCTCTGTAAAGTATAATTTTAAATGCTATTTATTAGACCTAGTGCTATAAAGAAAGAGAGACTAGTTTAGGTAATCCCACGTCCTTTTAGAGACAGGGAACCTCCAGGGATGCAGCATCAAACTTGTCCTATCCGGGTGCAGCGCACCAGGTGGATCCCATCCCCGGAGAGGGCTGCCCCATTTTTATAATTACAGCTCTTCTAGGATTTTCTTACAAGAAAGCAACCCTTGGTCATTTCTGCTGTCAGATGCTCGCGTGGGAACTTGTGCCAACTTTGTCACTTGGATAATTTCAAATGGTTTTCTTGAGATACCTTGTTTGGTATAGATACTAAGAGACTCAAAACCTGAGAGAGTAATTGCACTCATTATAGGGTTCTTTTATTCCTGGAGAAGACAAAGTAGCACATTCTATAGACTTCTGTTTTCCAGAATTAATCCTGCCCATGAAGGGTATGTAGACTATATTGACATCCACAGAACTATTGCAAATAGCTGCTAAGTGAGAGGAGAATGAGCCAGTCCTTCTTTAGTTTGTCTAGGCATTTTACTTTTCCCTCTTAGTTAATAGATCATGATAAACAACTATAAAAATAGCTTTAAAGGTATGTTAGATTGGAAACCAAAATTAATTTCAGAAACCCTTGGAGTAATTTAGGTACCTAAAATTTTTCAAATGGCCTGGGGCATCCCAGACATCTGTCAGCAGCTGGCGGATAAAATGCAGACTTGACTGACCATGCTCGGCCTCCTGGGCAGCAGCTATGTGAAATAGCACCTGACACCGATGTTCTAGCACCCAAACTGCAGTGTCCTTGTTAGCATTTCTGTTGTAACTGAGTAGAACGTTTTGACCAATGTACGCAACTGAGTTTTTAAAATCAGGCAACTAAAGCTGTATTATACACTGTACCTTTTAAAATTGTGGTAGGGGGTCCAAGTTTAGAAAAAGTCTGGTTTCCATTCATAACTCCACCTGTATAATGGTTATAAGGGACTTTAATCCATTGCCTATTGGTCGTAATGCTTATTGGATTGTGCCTCAAAGTACTTGTGCTTTTTTTAAGTGATTTTTGCGATTAGCTTAATCTTTGCACAGCGATGATCCGGGTACAAAATTCCTATGGGTTAAAGAAAAGCATCTTTTAAAAAAAGGTCAAATATGTCAAAGATCATTAGCTAGCATGTTTCCTCTTACAAACAGAAAATTGGAAGAGCTGCCTTGTCATCCCCTTTTCACTAATATGTGTACTGAAAGAGTTTGCTTTTCAAAGAATTTATTTATACATGCATAAGCATAAAAATGCTACTGGAGAACAAAATGTCAAAAGAAATATTTTCCCCATGCACACAGACAGTCAGAGCCATTTCTTGAATTCAGATCCACTTGAGAACCAATAAAAGATATCTGGAAGGCAGCGAATGCAATTACTTCTTAACACCCCTTCCTCTGGCTCCAAATGTCAAAGATACATAGAGACAAATGTTTAAATTAACTGAGAAATATTTTCACTTGTTCTGAAATATTAACTTTTAGACCTTTACTCATTCTCTTATGATATTATTATTTTATTTGTTTGGAAGCTCTGGAGAAGACGTTTTTATGATCAAAACTTTCAGGTCTTAAGTAATATATTCTGGGCAGGATCTGTCACAATGTATTAGCCCGAGTATGACAATGTTATTCAACTAGTGATCTGAAGCATGATGTATTCCTATTAGTGAATTTAATTGTGTCCAAAATCATGAGGCAGTTGGGTAATTCAGACACTTTGATAATGCTGTAGAATAATTTATATTTTGTTCTATTTTTATGGCTTCGCGTTGCCCATACTTGTCCTTTATAGCTGATCTATTTTGCAGGGATTTTTTTAATTAAAAACAGAAAAAAAACCTATCCCTTTTCAAAATAGAAAAGTAACTTTTTTTTTTTTTTTAATTCCTTGAAGAAGCAAAGATTAGGAGTTATGTATAATTTAATAAAACTGTACATGTTCTGTTCTTCCATACTAAGGTAGACATCCTGGGATTGCAGCCCAGTACAGTTACTGTAGTCTTGGAAAATCCTGTGTCAGACTTCACCAATAAGTTTTATCTGCTTGGTCATGGTTTTATGCTTATCCACTACTTTTATGAGACTGTCCAGAAGCTTGGGTAGATCCTGGTAAGAAGATCCTAGCAAGAGCTCTGCATCCCTTTCGCATACTCAGCGTATGTGCATCAGTGCTGTTTCTCTGCAGTAACTATAGCTCCATGGCTCAGTAGCAGGTATCTGCTTCCAGCACACTGGGGGGAATTTTCCACAAATCTGCCACGGCTGGGGAGGGCAAGAATGCTCAGGTGCAGGGACAGCCTGGTAACAATTTTCCAATCCTCAGCTGTACATCAGTGCAGCTGGAATGGTGGGGGGGTGTGGGGGGGAAGTGCATAAATTAGCAACAAATTAGTCACTTAGCTATTTGAACAGCCAGGCATTAAGCTTTTTGTCCACCTTCTGGGTATGGTTTGGCATTGTAAAAGAACTGTAAAAAACCAGGTAATCCTCTCCATGACATTACCACCTGACTCAAGGAATCATATTAGGGTTCTCTGTGATAGTCCTGCATTGCTTCTTCCCAGGTTTGGCTGGAGACTGCCTTCAGGCGGAGGTGCTCCTGAGACTGCCATCATTTTGCTGCAGCCTGGATGGGGAGGCTGTAACCCTGCACGTGGCTTTCATTCCCGCAACCCTCAGAGCTCCTGAGGAGGGTAAGTAAGAAATAGGGGCTTTTCTCATGAGTAAACCAAGCCAAAGGAAGCATGCTTGTAAGATTCTTCTGCCTCTAGATTGCTTTCCTTTAAAAGTTTTGAAGGTAATTCTTCACAATTTAGGCTTTACAAGAGTCACAATAACTATACTTTTCATTTGATTACTGTACCACATAATAATGAGGTTTATAATAACTTCTGTGCCCTGTGAATATAACTTACAAACATAGATTCCTTACCTCTGTTCCATCCTCAGTCCTATCATGCCTTGATAAATTTGACATGCCTGCTCTTGCTAAAATAATGGAATTTCCACTTTTACTAGTAGAATGAACTTTAGAAAGTGTTTAATCATAGATGTTGTGCTCTGGAGGACCTTCAGAACTCAACTAATTTGGAAAGTTGATATTCTGAAGACAAAATAGCGTCTTAGTTATTAAAGGAAATTATCTGTACAGGAGGAAAAAAAGCTTTAAGTCTTTTCCTTCCAAATCTCAAGTGGTTAATGCATGACTCTGCATGAATCAGAAGGATTCATTTGATTCCCGTGCTGACCTCTTCCAGAAAATTTAATTTCTCCATCTCAAACATACTATTTTTCTCTAATACAAAAGAGCACTAACCTGAACCTTATTGCGCTCCTTTTACAATTAGTCACCCTTTTGTTGCATTAATCTTTTAAAGTAAATGGAAGGATTAGTGTTTGAACACAATACAAAGCGAAGTCTGAATACAAAATAATTGTGGATGCTCTTTGTATTTTAGTTTGTATTACGGTGGGCTACTGCTAGGTTTTTGACTTCATTTAATCTCTGATTTTGGTTTTGATTCCAAGGGCCAAGAATTAAAACAAGTATTCTGTTTATAGACTTAGTAGAGATCAGGGGTCTGTTGTAATTACGTCTGAGAATAGGAGATAAGCTTTTATCCTTAATAAGGCTGATTATTAAAAGGATGCATATGGCTAATTCACTAATGATCATTCTAAAATGTAAGTGTCTACTTGAAGTGAAGACTGGGACACCTTCAGCTCCAGTTCCTTCCGGAAAGGTCCGGAGTAACAGTTCGCTTACATAAATCACTCCAGAGGCAAGCTGGTATAGCTGATGGCAGAATCTTCTTTGTTCTACTTTTTAAACAAAAGGGTTTTTTAAAAATGGATGTAAAGTGGAAAGCTAGAAATTAAGATAGAAATATTTTAAAACCAGTAAATAGTGGCTCTGTCTCCATACAGCTTTGTGAAACTAATTCCAAATGGCAGCCTTTGTTAGTTAATGCCAAGAAAGAAGGAACTTCCAAACATCAGTGATGGCACTAGATTTTTGTTTTTCACCTCTTTTTTTGCAGTTGTGATATTGTTTGATAGGAAACTATAGATTGTAAGAACTTGTTTATGTGCCTGTTTTGGCTTGGCTGTACATGGTTGTCTATTTCTGGTATAACAAAGCCTTTGAAAATAGTCTCTCTTTGATTTCGAAGTGTTTTCATGTTTCACACATGGGGAAAGTGAGTCCTTATTTCACTGTTTCCAATTCCATGATGATTTTAATAGATGGTAGCTGATGACACCTTAGACCAAGTATAGCGACTTTATTAGAATTTTGAAGTTCTGCTATTTACACATGACAAGTTATTTATAAGCTTGCAGTTTTCTGCATATGCAGTAGCTGCAAGAATATAAGTTTAAATCAGAAACTGAGTGAAATTCAGTTGAATATAGCCAGCAGGTACTTTAAGAATTTTAGCAGATCTTCAATCTGATGGAGAGATATCACAGAAATTACGTTGAGTTTGTTTAATTTAGCCTCAGCCCTTCCAGTGTTGCTTATTGATTGCAATATTTTAGGGTAAATTTACTTCATAAGGTTATTTAGGGTTGTCTTTTGTCTGTTAAAGGGGTACCTTTCTGTTCCCTGGAGTGCTGGGAAGAACTTCTGCATTCAAACTGATATCAGTAAGACAGTTCACATTAGAATATGCGTTATATTAAAAGCTATAAATGTTAGCTTATCAGGGGACACAATGCGCTGCTGCTTTAGGGATGAAATGAAGAATTAGGATTGTAGAAAAATAACCAAAAAGATCAGGAGAAATTGGTAGAATGAAATTTCTCTATTCAGGGTGGTGGAATGATTGTGAATAGTGAACTAATTCATAAAAGCTGTATACCGTTTGTAGAAAATTAGGAGAAACAAAAAGATTGCATTTATCAAATAAATAATTTGGCAAATCTGTTTCCAAAGAATGGGTATCTTTAGAAGAAATAAATGAATAGATGAATACAATACAGATATACAGAAATTATAAATACTGACACAAGTTCATTGTTTTAATGAACTGCATTGAATATGTCTCTACAAATTACATTGTTTGACTTCTCTATGACAATACAGCAGAATATGGTTGTTATTGATATGTGCAGCTGAAAGACAGGGGAAAGATATCAAAGAATAGTAATTTTCACTGAAATGTAAAAAGTACAGTTTCTGCCAGTCCAGTCAGTGGGTTCTTTTGGGGGTAGGTGGGTGGGTTATGTATTTATTAGGAAACAACTCAACAGATGAAAGTGAGAGGCAAACTGTAAGTACCATTTGGAGGCAATAAGAGGCATTAAAGTGTTGCAGTCAGTTTTGAACCTACTAAGGCAAAGTTTAAATGCTAAAAATACTGTAAATTCAAATGTCCCATTGATCGCTCACTATTAAGAATTAGCAAAGATGACCCTTTTCATTAATTTGGTGAATTGAATTCCAGCACAAATACTAATAATGTTAATATCTCTCTTATCTAATGAGCTTCAATTTGTGAAGTCCCCTGCCTGTTCTCTCAAACCTCTTATAAAGGGCTATGTAAATTTAGGAGAAATCTATGAACATTGATATTGGATAAATACACCTGAATTCATACCTGATTCTCTATGCAATATTATTACCAGAAAGGCTGCTAGTACTCAGATAAATGATGCCATTTTCTGTAATAATGTACACTAAACTCTTTACAAGATATATGGCATATGAAATGGTCACTTCTGTGTATTGTTCCAAACCCAGCACAATCTGTAATAATTTATTATTTCTAAAAGGCTGTCCCAGAGTTCAGCCTTGGAGGAATAAACAATCCAAAGAAACGCTAACTTGTTTCCAGGAAAAGAGGGAACTGCTCTATTACATCTGACTTGTTTAAATAAACAAATAACCACTGCAAGCATGTTCAAAGCAATCAGCTATCATGACTATAACCTCCCAGGGATGAGGGTGAGATCTGTGATCACTGAACTCTCTCACTTAATCACCTAGGCTGCTCTGTGTCCCTTGGCTAATCATATTATACTAGTTTCATCTCGGCCGGCTAGGTTATTGCAAAACTCCAGAAGGCAACGCTGGGATAACCCTTCTGTTGCCTTCCAAACTCAAGGGAAGTTTAAAAAAAATTTTGAGAAATGTAGTCAAATTCTTTCAAGAGAATCAGTGTACTTTTGATCCCAAAGAGAAGACTTAGGGTGGATTGCAGCTATTCGGTGTAATAATCCTTAACACAGGAGGGCTGCGAGGAGAGTCGAGATGGTGGCGTTCATTTCTGGAGGTGAGGAGTATCATGTGTGGAAGCGTTAGTATCGGCGTGGATGGCAGAACTCTCTGCTGGTGCTCAAAGTCTGCTGGTAGAACTCTAAAAGAGGCACCGCAAATATATATTCTGTTTTGCCAAGGCATTTCACAGTGGGCGAATGAAAGAAAGGCCAAAAGCGCTGACCTTCCTGATGAGACCGCTTCTTCCTCTCCAGCCCCAACAAACTCTTAGTGTTGCTCAATATGTGGAATTAGCAAGGCATGCCTACCCCCCTCCCCAAATTGCACGTTTGCATATAAGCTACTATCGAAAGGAATACCTTGTATAATAGCAAATGTTCCCTCACTATAGCCAGAGGTGCTTTGATAATGAAGTATTTTCTTCTACAGATGTCTAAAGGATAGAGGAGCTGGACACACTAAAATTTGGACATTAGATATTTGGCCTGAGTTTTCTCAAAAAAAAAAAAAAAAAAAAAAAAAAGAAAGGATTGAAGGATTTGATTCTGTAGCAAAAGCGTGCTCTCATTTCCTTTGACTTATGAGTAAAATATTCTGAACTTTCCCCAGTGTTAGTTATCACTCCAATTAATGTGAGAGTGATCAAAATACCCTTTTCTGAGGACTTCTATTCCTGGGTCCTCTATGAAAGACAATTTGTTAACTTTATAGCTCTGCATTTCCCAAGAAAGTCCAGGGTGTACCTAAATGAGCTGCACTGATTATATTTGTTCCTTCATTTTACCATTACTAAAGATGTTTTATCAACGTGATAACTTATAGAATAGAATGGTCAATTGATAGAAATCCACTTTACATGAAATACTAAAGAATTTGCATATAAATAGGTTTTTATATTTAAATGCCCTGTGGGTGAATGTGATCCAATATCCCTCAGAAATCAAAATCCTGAACTGTCTCATTTAAAGTTTGCCTGCTAAAAATAAGGTGAAGTTGGACAGCTTTTGATTAGCACGACATTCCTTTCTGGAGAGTGCTTACAAGACCAACAAATCACAATTCAATTAAACTGTGCCCTGTATAGGACTTTCAATGTATTCTTTGTGGTTTCTTTTTCCGGCATTCACACTTACCCTGTTTTTTTCTTGATTCATTTGGCAAGACTTTGCATGTAAAGTCCCATGAGAGAGACAAATGAGGGACATTTTAAAACTTGATTGCAGATCTTGCTGCTTAAGACACAGGCTTTATCCCATGTCTGCCATTATGTCAGCTGGCTCTTTAACAATGAAATAAAGAGGTAACAATTAGGCTGTATTTACATTTCTCTAGTGGCATTGTTTGCTCCCCTATAATTAAAGGATCTGCCAGCTTTTCAATTATGAACTCCTATTTTTAGGGAAGTAAAAACTTAACACACAAATCCACGCCGGGGCCTTTTCAAGCAGGGGAACCCAGCCCGCTTTGTGCAGAAGACAAACTGATTACAGCCAGGGTGCTGCTGCCCGACGTGGCCGAGCGCCCAGGAAGCCATGGTAGCTCTGGATCCTGCTCCGGCGGCGACGGGGAAGCATCGGCACCGCTGCTCTACTCTTGATGCAACAACAGCCCGTTCACGGCTCAGAGCCGTGCTACGGCACGGCATGTAGGGTGCTAGTGCCCTCACTCTCCTCATGCCTTCTTAACATCAACCGCCTGTCCTGTAGCTAGTACCTTTCCACGTTAAACTGCAAATTCTTCAGTGCATTTTTGGAAGGCGTATACCTACTCACATGCACACCCTGAACAACATATGCTCCAGTGTAGTCCTCTTAAAGAGCAATCCTTGCAGCAGCAGCAGCCCGTTCCCCATCCAGAGGCAGCAGCAGGAGCGGTCTGCAGACGCGCCCCAGTAAGCCCCTGCGTGCTGAGCTGCTGCACATTCTGCGGGACCTTCTCTAGCTGTACCTGGCTTTTTTTTAAACATCTGAAGATAATTTAAGAAAAATAACTGTGAGAAAACTAACTTCTCTGGAGCAAGTAGTTTCATGTGGCATGACAATTGCATTTAAATTTTAACACTAAATAAAGTTGTATCAGTTGGATTAATACCCTGAATATTTGTAGGTATTGCAAAGTAAATCTGTGTGGAATACCAGCAGACAAGGAGAGATCCTAGGAAATTTCCACCGAGAAGTTTCCTAAGAGGAATGGCACTCAGTGTTTTGGTTGATTGTCTTGAGGATATATGCTTTTCCAGTGAGCAGGTGAGAAATGTATTTCCTAGATACTGTCAACACACGGGGGTGCAGGGAGCTGGGTCTCCCAGGAGTTCTGGTTCTGAGAGCCATTCTCACCAGCTCCCAGGGCATGTTGAATCCCTGAAACAGTGCCAGTACTTCCCACAGGGAAATAAACCAGGACAGAACCAGCAGTGGTAAGCACCCTTTCTTCTGCCAGTGAAACCACAAAAGGCATTTGAAATGACCTTAGGTCAGATAAAGTGGAAAATGATGCAGGAGCAGGTACGGAGGGCTTGCTGCCAGCTGTGGTGGGAGCCTGGCAAAAGCCAGCAGGACCGGGGACAAGCAGCTTCCCCAATATGTGTTTGTCCATGGGAGGAATGCTTGCAGAAAGAAGGCAGAAAAGTGAGGTAATGCATATTCATTTGCAAATTAATGAATTACATACAATTATTTTTTTGTTCAACTCCATTAGGCTGTTAGGTACTAGGGTCTGTGATGCACCCTGCGTGGACTCCTTTAAATGGAAGCAAAGCATGGCATACATCTTTAATCTCTGAGCCTATATTAATGCTTTTCTTCACTAGGTATGTGCTGTGTATACTGGGAGCACTCAAGCTTTGATTAAACTAAATTCAATCCCCGAGTCTTTCTAATGAACTGTAAAAACTCACTCTAATTTACATTCAAACATCACTATGCTCTCCATACTGTAATTATATTAGTAATGATCTATCTGAAGGCTTCTTAAGTTTTATAGGACTCTTACTTGTAATTATAAAAATATGGAAAAGAGATAAGGGAGGGAAAATAAGGGAATAAGAAAGGATGGAAAGAAAAAGAAGAAAGCTAGGAGAAGAGAACAGAAAAGAATCTGGAAGGACAGCAAGAGCAGAAGAAACAGTAGTAGCATGGCAATGTAATTGTAAAAGCCTTGTCAGAATCACTTTCTTGCATAAATAAATTAAAACATCAGAGGAAAAAAACCACCTTACTGTTCTATGAAAGTAGAAGCATTTTCATTTAACGTTCAGGTCATTAGAGAATAAATATATTTAGTGTTTTTTCTTCCTGTTATGTAAGCAATATGAGAACTACCAGTTATGATCTTCAAGGAGTTAAATTCTAGCTGGCTATGAAATTACCTCAATTTTAAGTCAGACTCCTGGGATAGGTTTAAAATGCTAATCCTTTTTTTTTTTTTTCCTCCTCTCTTCTTTTGATGAACAATTTCTCATGCTCATTTCAATGAGAAATAATGTCAAAGTGTTCAAAAAACAAGCGTTTCAATTCTAAGCGTATCCCCGGAGATAGCACTGATATAAAAGTAATTTTTTTATCCAGTTAGGATTTGAATTGTAACTCTCTGTCATTTTTAAATCAAAAGTTGAAAACACATAGTAATAGTTATCATGGTATCTTGGCAGGTTAATGTAGTATGTCATATCATATTTGCGTCCTGTGGTACAGCATACAATACACACTGAATTTCATTGTTATTTAAAAATGTTCTGGTCCTTTTCTGATGTGCGTTACATTGCAGAAATGGGAGTTAAACATTCACAAAATTGCAAGAATACGAGTCTTTTCTGGCTTGTTGTAAAGTAATATGATAAAGATTCAAAACACAGTATTATTTTCTGACTTTGTTTTTGAGTTTTTCTTTTTCTCTATAGAATGTTCTCTTTCTTAATGTTTATTTAAACACATGCATAGATAGATTAAGCTTTATTTTGAAATGGATTTCCTCCCTCTGCAGCTCCCTCCTTCACTTTCTTGAGTAGGTGTTTGAAAAACTCTGTTTCTGAATTAAAATTCGGGGTTTGTTTCCCTGTAAGCACTTTGCAAGCATGACATAAATAGTGCCATACAAAAAAAAAAAAAAAAAAAAAAAAAAATTGATGAAAAGAAAAAAGATTATTTTGTTTTGATAACATTTTTTTTTTTCTGAGGAATTATACAAACCTTTCATTATCATTGATATTATTATGCTCCTGGTGATTTGCCCTGTCATCTTAATTCCTGTTACCAGTTACTAAGAGACAAAGCAGCCCTTGAGGATCAACGTAGCGTACTTTCTCAAATTATTACTCTTATTTTCTTCTTTATTGCATTTTCATTCTACTAAACCTTGTTAGCGATAAGGGTTATTACTGTTGTGACAATAAGATAGGCTAAAGAAAAATACTCAGAGTCACAGCAAGGGTTTAAGGAGAGGTTGTCACCATCACAGGGACTGACAAGGGAAATGAACATAGTTACAGAGTGTTGGATGGACGGGAAGATGAACATGAGAAATGGGAAGACTGCACAAATAATTAACAATAATAACTTGTGTAAACAATGTGAGACTGAAATATAAGACAGGTCTCTACCCTCAGGCACTTACAAGCTTTTAGACATAGGACAGCACATAATGGTAAATAACTTGCTGTTCGGGGAGAATGATTATCACCATGTGATGTCTAACGAGAGGCTGGCAGGTTGAAAATACCCTGTTATGGTTTTAGCTGTGTTTAAAAAATAAGAGCTGAATAAAATGTGAATAAATGCACAGGAAAAGATATGAGGCAGATGGCAATGTTAAAAGGCCAGCCATAAACATGCACAGGGAAGAGGGATTTGGTGCTAGCCAGGGAAAGTAGTTCCAGCATGGGGGGGCGGTATCAGTTAAGGTTGCCCAAGAAAATTGTTTAATTTAAGAATTTTTTATTTTGACTGTGGGAAGAAGAAATGAGATGTAACAAAACTGCATGCAAAACATAAGAGAAAATTACCTACTTGGTGTTGTGGGTAGAAAAGAGAAAATAAAACAAGAGTTCACCGAAGGGTTGATGTAGCAAAAGGACCGAAAGAGAGTGTTTTGCAGCAAAGAGATGGATGAACTTCCATTGAAGACAAATGGTTATGTGAAGGGAGAGATGGACAAGAGTAGCATTAGTAATTAGAAAGAGGGAATTAGTAGTTAGAATTTGGGAAGGAGTGGCCCTTATTTGCATCTCCAGCACCCATGCAAGCCCAGGGTATCTTCACTGATATAGGGGAGGAAACAGTGAGATTAAATAAACATTGCACAGGGATAAAGATACCTGATTCAAAATATTTGCACTATGCTGCTTCTATGAATAATGAAGTGCTTTGAGTATACATTTCTGTTTCATAGCTAGTTACAAAAGATAGTGAAGTTATACTTAAATATAAAATATTATGAATAAAAAAAAGGAATATGTTTTTCAATGTTACTTTAACTTAGTGTTGGGAATTTCTCTGTTAAATTGAGGTACAGAGAAGACTAAAGCAGTAGAGGCTGTCTTCAACTCTGCTGAAATAATTTACAGCTATCTCTGCAATTGGCTTCATTTCTTTAAGATGACAGAGTGTCCTTTTTATGACTGTTATCATACACCATTATGTAAATTCACAATGCCATATAGAAGGATAAATAACAACATGCACTTTCATTTAGACCAAAATAAATGCTAGTTATTGGGAAATGCATTTTATTCATCCATGATCTCATCTCTCTGGGAATAAAGAAAAGATGAGACTACTTGTCTAAACAGTTGATAAATAATTTAAAAGCAGAGTAGCAAGAACATTATCCTAAAATCCACATACAAATAGAAATCAAATTTGTGTACAAATACAAATTAACTTTTGAGGCACCTATATTTCATGAACAAATACCAGTATTTGTTTATACTGACATGTAGTGATTTGTAGTTTGAATTATAGGAACAGAAAAATAATTTGAATTGGCAGCAACACATTCTGCCTGCAACTTGGGTGGATTTGGTAAAGCCTCAAAGTCAAGTTACGATTGTCTTGAGATGTCAGAGGCATTGCTTAGGAGTCCAAGAACAGACATAAAGACTTAACACACTATTTGGAGGGCTCAGAATACCTCAATGGAAAATAAATCAATGCTGTAAGTAAAGGGTTTTTTAATCCAATACTTAGTAGGTGGAGTAAGGGAAAGTTTAGATGTTGTATTGAAGAAAGCACAGGTCAATGGCAGGTTGAGAAAGAACAGCCTCATCTTCTGAATCCTTATGTATTAAGGGACAATGTATTAACTTGGGGTCAATTTTGTTAGTGTAAAAAAGCAGTAAGAGAATGTTTTTAATTTTTCAGTATCAAGCTTCATATTCTTTATTGCATAGGATTTGGTACCAGAGCCATATTTCCAAAATAATAAGATTAAAGCAACTTCTCTGTCAGTTGTCAGTCAATGAGATCCTCTTTTATATATTTTTAATTGCTCTCTCATCTTCAGCCAAATTCAGCAGTGACCTAGAGATCTCACAGATGTGCAATTCCTTCAGCTTCCATGAGAAATAATAGGTACATAGAAGTGAGCATCCACAGTCTGGAGAAGCCTGAAAGGTAAGTTTATTTCTTCCATGTGATGCACTGGTTCCCAGACAGCAAGTATATAGTGATATATTGAGGAATGCTGCACTTCACATAAGAAAGAGACATGTATGAGAATTCAGTGCTCAGATTCCATCGCTCAAGATTGAAGGTAATGATGCTTTCTGGTGCTGTGATCCAAAGTGCATGATTGAGATATGGGAACAAACAGCTGATGGAGAGAGAAAGACTACTGCAAAAAATCAGGAGTAATGTCCTACAGAAGCAGTTTGAGTTTGCCAAAAAAATGCCCCAAAATCAGTGAGGTTACAGAGGCTGATGTGCACGAGGATTTTATGAAGAGTAGATTCCAGACCTCTCACATGGTAGGCATGACTGAGGATCCAGAGTGTTCCCTGTCCTTAAGACGTTGCACTGGGACGTTAAACGGGATTTCTTAGTTTGTGCGAGCTCAAACACTTTAGCAAAGGCAAGACTTGTATTTGCAAGAAAGAAATAGGAACTATGGTGGATTGTGTGTTTTACAAATGTTTGAAAGTGTTCTGAAATAACCATTTCCATAATTCTTCCAAATACAGGACAGTGAGGTTCGGCTCCATTTGCTGCCCAAAAGCTGTAGCACCCCTGTCCTGCAGAATGCCCAGCTGTGTCCATTAGGGTGCTTTGTGGGGAACAAAGCCCACATGTAGCTCTGGAGGGCATGGTCCAGCCCAGCCTGGAGAACCACAGATTTGGTCTTGACAGCAGCTTCCAGGATGTTTGCTCTTGTCAGTGTGGGCCCATGTACATACTTACAGCAATGCCTGCTCAAGCGTTTCTTGGGTAAGTGTGTATGTGATAGTCACTATTTCTGAAATGTATAGTTTTTGGTAGTGCTGTGTGTTCAAAGCAGCGCTGTAAGCATGACTGGCATGACTGTGAGTTAATTAATGATACTTAAGTCACTGTTGAGATCATAACAATCACAATAAACAATAATTTTACATTTTCTATTCTAAGCATTTTCTACCATTTCCTTCTGTTTAATGGTGGCTGCCTGTGTATTTAAAACTGGTTTTTTTCCATGTTCAGTAATGGGAAACCTCAGGCAGACTCCTTCCCTATATTGTGAAACCAAGCTAACAAAAATCTTCTTTCCTTTTCAGTCCTAAGGCGGGTATCTTTGTGTCAAAATCAGCCTGGCCGTGCAGTGGAGCCAGGAAGACTTGCTCCCCAGTAAGTTACAATACCGCTGAGGCTGACACTGTGTTTTAACTGCGTATCTCAGAACTGCTGCTGGGGCAAATGGATCATAGTGATGGTTTTATGCTTTCTTTTTTTGGTTTATGGATTTGTTTTCGAGCAAAGCCACCCATACTGGAAGTCAAATTATGAGTCCAACAGAGAGCACCAAATAGCTCTGAGAGACCAGGTTTGAATAAGATTCTCATATAATCTAGATACAATTGTCCAGCTGGAACATATATTGCAAGGATCCTGCCTTTGAGGTTTGATTTTGTAGATTGAAGCTAAAGAATATTCTGAGTATAATAAAGTTGGTGTACAATAAGTAGTGTAATATTTGTGTAAATTAGTTTTTGCTAGATACATTTTCACCTCTTCAACTTCAGATGTGACGTGATTTCATTGCCCTAGCTTAAAAGTAATTATAAAACCCTGCACAAGGGATGGCAGGAGTAGTTTAAAATCAAAAAGACATTCTATCTGTATCTGCGCAGCAGGGACTGAATAACAACACGGAAACTATAAAATCAGAACGACGTTACATCTTTGCAGGTTATATGTTACTAACATCTCTGTGTGACTAATTTGATGTGACTCAGGCTCCTCATAAAAAGATTTGTCATTCTGTCAATGGCATTTCGGCTGCATTAAGTGACAGAGCTAGTAAGCTGTCTGTTAATGGTTGGAAAGAACATGTTGCAATTGTGCAATTGAATTCTGGAAGTACTGACTAAACATTTTTTCCTATCTTTGGAGCTGGTTAAATGGAGTGATAAAAGTCTCTAATTTCAAAACTGCAGTTTCAGGAAGATTAAAAACATAGCAATACTCCATCAGTTATCAATTATAACCTAAGCTGCGTGCAGGATGACTTTGTGACCTGAAAATGCAGAATAATTTTAGATACTACCTTCTTTAAATAAGGTGGCATGCAAAAGACAAGCAATTAGAAGACAGCTACTTTAGTTGAGGCTAATTTCACAGAATTTATTTTTAACCAATTTTCCACTGAAATAGTTCAAGGTAGAAATGATCAAGTCAAAGCCTTGTTGCTTCTATGCATCTCTTTCAATTCAAATTAGAAACAATATAATAAACCTACTATTTACCAAATTATTTCCATAATGTTTAACTGGAATAACTGAATTTTAACTTCTGTGGCTGTATGAGAAAACAGTTTTGCAGTGTGGAGAGGGATAGGCTGGAGACATCTAACCTAAGATGCAGAAGACACTGTGGCTTCATAATGCATGTGTTAAATACTTCTCTAGAACTATAATAATTGTGCAATACAAAAAAAAATTATTCAGGTGAAAAATCCCATAATACTGAAAATAAAGGTATGATAGGCAAAAATGAGAAAATGACTGAGCACTCACAACTGATGTACCTGGTGTCTAAAAAAAGAAAAATCCCAGAGGAATTAGTTCTATAATTTCCTTGCATATTGTGAGTTGGATATTGATCAGGTGGCCTAATCAAGGCCAGTTCAGTGATTAAAATGAGGCTTACACATGAAGGCTTCACGATGACTTGTTGTTCAGGAGGTAAATAACTGTCTTCAGGAGCCATGGTCTGTTAAGCCTATGCCCTTATGTAAGCAGTAGGGAAATTCAGTAGGGAAAAGGAAAATGTGATGCAAACCCAAGGTCTGGCTGGGAAGGGGAGCAAAGTGTCCCTGTGCCTTTGAGATCTGGGGGGCTACTTAGAGGATTAAAGAGTGATTTAAATCCCTGTGTTTGAGAAAAATAAAGGCTGGCAAGGAAGAGTCATCCCCTTCATGTCCATGAATATCAGGAAGACCTATTTTTGGATATTGTTCTGAGCTCAGTCAGGAGCCTGTTTTTTAAAGATTCATTGGTGTATACCTTACAGTTATTTTGTCTGAGCTATTGTTTGCAAAATTCAGGTGCCTTGGAATAGATAGAAGAGAAAAATGGACAAAGTCCTTATTGGTAAAAGCAACTTACTACCAACATAGCTTTACTTTCTTTAAGAGTAACTGAGAAGCTCATGAACTTGACAAGCCTATGCATTATTTTATATATAATATGCTCATGTGCAAAACTACTTATCAACAGTGAAAAACATGGGGATCTTTTGTGCGATAAAGGAGAGGAACATTTCTTCTCTAACTTCCATACATCTGTAGGGATTTTACCATGGATAGCCGTGCTCATGGTGGGATGGGGTATTGAATGTAATACTATCCTGCTTTATTGTAATGAGAGCTAGGAAAGTCTCTGTATTGTTAAATGGAAGATTTTCATGGGGTTTGATGGTTAATCTGGCTTTTTTTTTGTCATCACTTCTTTCTCTAGCAATGTTAAATATATTCCCTAATTTTACAGTTTTTTATATCTATGAGTTGAGCTATTATTCAAGACTTCTGCTTGTGCTCACTTACTAATTGCAGTAGCCATAAAAAGCTCTTACTAACTGCAAATTACCTATCATTGTACTCAGTTGTTTGAAATTACTGGAGCATTTCTCAATTTATGAGATTTGCAAGGATATAAACTCAAATACTTTAAAGAAGTTATCCGATAGCATTCATCGTAACTTGCTCATCAGGTGGCATATTGTACCACCTGTTACATTTATTCTACTTTTATAAATCCACATAAATAATTATCACATCTTTATACCATGGCATGTACCATTTCATAGTCGCTCATTTCTCTTGGAAAACCTAATAGCGTCAGGCTTCTTTAACATTCATACAATTCCAAGAGCGTAAGTGTTATAGATCTGGATTTATGATTTATAACTTCAGTTCTCTCATACTCTGGCAGCGATGGCATTATGGTTCAATTAAAAGTCACCTATCAAAACAAAAACTGGCATGTTACATATGACAAAAGCTTGCCCGACAACACAAGCTGCATGGCAAAATGATGAATTGCTGCTCTGTGAGGAGCAGAGTTATAGCCTCGAGTTCACCGTCCGCAGCTTAATTAGGCGGGCAGAGATCCAGCAGTGAACCAGGATGCAGATTCTGCTGAAGGCAACTTATCTCAGGTCATTGGTAGTTGTTAGGATTTGGGTGAGGTTTTTTTGTTTGTTCCCCCTTTCCCAGGCAAAGGATTAATTCAAAAAATTTCGAAGGGTTTATTACAATGCACAGGAGAGAAATAGATAAGCAGGATTGGGAGAACTTTTCTTTACTGCCTTAATGACTACATAAGAAAGATGAAAGCTTCCCTGCTGTAAGACTTTGCATTAGGGGCAATAAAGTGCTTGAATCTGTAAGAAACATGAAAACCAGTAAGTCAACAGATACATCATACAGGCACATGGAAACTGGACCACTGAATTGCTATACGATTAGTTTCAATAACAAGGGCATGATATGTCATACGGTGGGGTTAGCACGGGCTTGAAACTGCTGCTAATGAGTGTTTTAAGTGATTTCTAGTTTGAACGTACTTGGGTATAAAACAGCCTTTGGGCTTCTAGCTTTAAGATATTTCAAAGTCCTTTCCAGAGCAATGGCTGAAGGAGACAACAGTCTAGGTCTTAATAACATGTAACTCTGTGTTTCACCTCATCTAAAGGCCTTTTGCCTTTAATGCCGCTGTGATGTGTAGTGCAGTGCAGAGAAAGAAAAAATACCACCGAAAGGTGTGAAAGCTGCAGAGTGTGTTTTAAAGTAAGACTTGCAAAGGTATGCATTGTTGCATGTTTGCGGAGTAAAACTGGAAAGCAGCTTTTGAACATTTGTAGACCACTGAGGATCTGAAAGCATTCTGACACGGGAAAGGGTGCAAGCCTCGCATTCAGTACGGGTGTGCAAATGCTCAGCTCCTTTTAATGGGAACTGCGTGGCTGACACCTTCTTTGAGTAGCACAGCTTAAAAATCTGCATCAGACCAAATCGATGCACTTATATTGTTTTACAACAGAATTAAATGTAGTCCTAAGATTTCGTGAGTTTGAAATTGAACAGACTTCTTTCTTCTAGTTACCTCTACTTAGAGAAGCTGCAGGGTTATATTCTCCTCTGGGACATCATAGCCTGCCATTTGGTATCTGTTCTAGGTGTTTCTCTAGTGTTTTTCATCTATTTTTATCAGTTATTGCTAGTTTACCTTTGTTTCTGATTTATTTTTTTTTTTTATAGTGGCCCATGTGGAAAGTTCCTCCATGTTTGGCATCTCAGTTAGTAGGGGACAGTCAGCACCTCAGTAAACAAGTCCCATGCTGGGGAAGGCTCTTTAGTGGCTTGGAATCTTCTTTGGAAATACAGAGATGCTTCTCCCTGCCAACCCCTCTTCTGATTGCCTCGATTTGGTGCTGTTCATCTTAAGATTCTTCCAGTGCCTTATTTTTTGGTGACAAAGGGGTTGGGGGGAGGGCACTGAAATGACAGACGATGAGTAGAAGACAGACAGTGGATGGGAGCCTGGCCTGGCCGCAGTACTGCTGGTTGCTTGATGTAGCGCACTGCAGTGATTTGATTTGATGGCAATCCCCGTTAAATAGTTAGGAGGTTTTCTCGCTTGTCGTTTTGAGTAGAGCTGGCCAGAATTTTTCTGATAGAGTATTTCTCAGTTAGAAAACGCTGATTCATTTAAAGAGAAATGTTTTATTGAAACATGACAATATGAAGAGAATTTTATTTAAAAATGAGAATGCTCCATTTCCACTTTTCAGAAAGCAGTAGCATTTTCTATTTCAAAAACCCGCCACCTTTTTGCATTTTTTTAAACTTTATATGGTATGAATACAATTCAATTGTTTGCAAATACAAAAACTGAAGCTGCTATGAAATATTTTGTTTTCCAAAATGAGATATTTTGAACAATCCAAATATTTTGAGCATTTTAGTTCATTAAAAAAAAATCTGCTTTTTCCATTTTAAAATATTTTTGGTAGAATTGTATTAAAATTTAACTCTCATAATTACTCTTAGAACAGAAAATAAGTTCACCATTCTTTTACTGAGCCTTGTAATTGATCCCTGAAAATACTATTACCTGTTGTTACTTATTACTTTTCATGTTTCTCAGTGTGTCCAACAAAATAATTTAGTTCAAGGGATGCTTTCACGACTCATTTTGTATTTTTCCCCTGTGATGGTGATCTGCAAAATGTTTTGTGGGTTTTTTTTGTAATATCCAGGAGTCAGCTTCTTAAATGAAATGAGGTCATCGTAGTTTCACACCAGAAGTTACTCTAAGGTTTATTTTCTTTTCCATGAGTAGGGGCTCTTCTCGTGGGAGTTCTCCTGTTGAAACTCTAGTGTGTCTCACCCCAGGTCCCGTTGTTCTTGGTGAGATGCTTTTAGAGGTGAGAATCTCTATTAGACTTAGTGTGGCTGCATGTTAAAAGTATTTTCTCCACAAATAGCAAAATTAGGGGCATATCTACTGAAAACAGAAGGGAATGTTCAGCTTATTGAGCACACGCTATGGGCTCAACTACGAAGCTATAGCAGAAGTCATTGCAAAGTCAGTGTTTGCTGGTTATTACTGCCTACCAGAAAGCAGCAGTAGCTGACCTTATGGTGAACAATGAATATAAACTGAAGCATGGTTTTTCCATGGTGTAAAGATCTGGAAGGACAACATGAGTTATTTTTTTCTTTCTTGCATGGGAAAAAAAAAGTTACAACCGAAGGTACAGATACTTCTCACTTCCCTCCCTTGCACTAGCATATTGCTGCAAGGACATTAGAGAGATGGGCTCCATGAGCCATGATATCAAATGCCAGGCATGCTGTGGAGGAATTGGATGCATCATTTGCTTACTTCTGGCACCTATTTGGATGCCTGGAGAGGAGCTGTGCCGTTCCCAGTTTTCTCGGGGGAACGTAGATGTGTTTTACTCTCTGAGCAGTACAATGTAGGCCTGACTTTAACACTGTGAAAATTCTTACTAAAATATCATAAATCATTAAGAGAGTCTGATAATTAGAGATTGCAGATAGAGCCATTTCTCTTAATCTAACAATTTTAAAAGGGAGTTCTGGTTTTTTCTGTACATACACATTTTTGACATTTCTTTTAACTTTGAGTGAAGTATAGCTGAAAACAAGAAATATCCTTAATAAACACAACTGTTCAAGAAGGATTGGTGGATTTTTCAACATTTTCAATCATCCATTAGGTAAAATTTTTTTTGACTGACAGTATTTCAAGAGAATGGCATATCTAGCCTTTTCCTCAACAATGTCTACTCCATATAATCTACTGTCCTACTTCCCAGGGTTTTCTTTTATTGAATACACTAATAGCAAGAATAGAACAGACACATTTAGCTTAAGTTTTCTTTTTAAATATGATAGTTCTTAGGTTCTTTTCTTTCCCGTCCCCTTAGAGTGTCCTACCTTCTCCCAGTTTTTTTGAACAACTGCACTTTATCATGTCATTGCTATTTGTTCATCCCCAAAATAATGGCTTGACGGACTTTCTGTTGGCCAAGTACTAAAAGGAAATACTGTAAGTCGATCTTTAAAATCAGGGAGATGCTTAAAATACCATTATTATTTCTTCCTACATCTAAGTAGAGAAGCAAATGAGTTAGTTGAAAGCATCACTAGGCTAATGTAACCATATTGAAGTAATGCTGAAGGCTGGAAATGTTCAATGAGAATGTACAAAATACTTTTTGCAAGTTTACACTATGATAATATGGTCTATGGTTGTGTTTATAAGTGTTTGGAAGAGCTGGTTCTAATTCCGAGCTTCTAAGTTCTCAGTGGCATTTTAATTTCTATTAAGAATTATGTGAAAGTTTCATTTACTATTTTTATCTTAATATTGTTCTGGAATATTTATAAAATGTGATTTTGTGTTTGCTCTTGTTTAAGATGGCTTGGATCATGCAACCTGCTCATGTAAGACACAGAATTTGCTTTGAATTTGAATATCATACATGAGAGAGTGCAGTTTTTCTGTGTGAATTTGAACCAAAGAAAGTGTATTTGCCTATATCAAAGGACTAAATTGATTGCAAAGATAATCTCTTCTAAAGTGGCAGTTATGATCTTATCCTTTTATCAATTTCAAACATATTTTTGCCACTATCTTTTGTTGTATGGTTAGAATCCTTGCAACGAAACTAAATTAGGAAATTAATTAGGCCGTTCCCCTTCAGTTTGATTTGCAGCGGGTCAAATTTATAATGAATAGTGTTTTGCGAGGAAGTGGTGGTTTAAAGCCTGTAGAAAAGCAACTTAGCTAATGCTGTTCAATTCAAGATGTGGGCGTTATATGATACAATTTTTAATTACTTTATTTAATGAACTAATACAAAGAGACCCTGGAAGCTAATAAATGAAATGTGTTTATTTAAATATGTTTGTTTATATATATTCTGCTTTGCTTAAATATGAATTAACAACACCCTGTGTCATATTATGGGTTTTGGTTTTTTTGATGAAGTAAAAGAAATTAGTTCTTTAAGCTGAATGTAGAGTTTAAGTACAAGTCAAATACTCATGGATAAAGATAAATCCTTTGTATAAGAAATACTTAGAAATGCTGACTTCCATATAACTTCTACAGGGATATTATGAAGGGATAATAAAGTTTATGAAATAAAATTGATTAACAATAAAAATACACAAATTTATTTTAAATATCAGGAAATATTTTTTAAGACAACTAACAAAGCATCTAGATTGCTGTATCAAGAAAAAAAGTACGTCAAGATATTTCTCATTTATTTGGCTGACATATCATGTCAGCTAGAAACATCAAATACATACAATACTTAAGGTCTTTAGCATGGCTATGCAATCCTTTCTTTCATGGGAACTTACAGAGTAAACTTAATATTCCTCTTGGGATAAATTAGTGTAAATCTGTGCAGCCCTGCCCGGTTAGGCAGGTCCTCTGTCTTGTTGTCTTCTTTGGCTGGACATACTCCTGGAAAGTAGTAAAACATGGGATCAGTCATAGGGAAGCAGAAGATACCAACCTATCCGGAATACATGCAAATATGGGCAAGATTTTCTTGTTAGCCCTGCTCTGGACATCTTTCTACCAATAGAACAAATTTCTTTGGGTAGTTTGTGCTGTATTTGTGCCTGTTATTTGATCATGTATCGAGGGTGAGGGAAGAACCTTTGCAACTGGTACAGAAAGGTTAGACAAGGTGTTACCTGCGTAGCTTTACCAAATTCTGCAAGGACCTAAGCATAGAAAGAGCTTAAATTGTGCATGTTAACTGAGCGCCAATGACCCAGGTCCACAAACATTAGGACAATTATTGATTTCCTTGTTTATATTTTATATAACTTTATTGTAAAGCACAAAGAAAACACTTTGGTTACGCTGGAGGGTAGGGACTGAGGTGGGGGAGAGGTTGAGTGTGGGGTGCCTTCCCCACAATTCACATACAGCACTTCTCACGCTAGGCTCTGGGTAAAAAACATGCAAGAACACCCTCTTATTGGTTAAAA
Organism: Egretta garzetta; assembly: GCF_000687185.1. Taxonomy (NCBI): domain Eukaryota; kingdom Metazoa; phylum Chordata; class Aves; order Pelecaniformes; family Ardeidae; genus Egretta; species Egretta garzetta. The sequence continues at coordinate 761,172 of NW_009258797.1, forward strand.
AGAATAATAAAAAAATGCTGTCTATTCTCCTTTTCTTAAGACTTTAATTGCAGAGCTATTAATGTTTCAATACTCTTAAAATTTTAGTACCGGTGGTATACATGCTGTGGTGTAAATGCGGTGCTGTAGTCATTATTACAGTGGTTTGATAGCCATTGTTTTATCATTTACTAGGGGTATTTTCTCAGGTTTTTTGCTTAATGCTCTATGATGCTTTGATACTTCTCCTACACAGAATTTCCATTGGAAAACAAAATCTTTAGAGTCTATGCAGCCTAATTTGCAAAGGCCTAAATATTACTGCCATAGCACATCCGAGTGATTAAAGTTGGGTATTTTAGTAGTAGATAGAATTTGTCATACAGCATGGCAGAAAGAATTGGACAGCTGAATTATACAAACCTGGTGTGATTTAATCACTGTTCAGTTGCGAGAAAATTGTTGGTTTTAGCAGATTACTGTGCTCACCAACAGATCTGAATTTGTCTGTAAACTGGTATGGATGGACTTGTTGTGGAAATCCAGCTAACAGTAAACAGCTGTTCAGGCCCCACTGCAATTTCCCAACAAAACACGCAGGACTTTATTGTTCTTTCAAGACTTCTCAGCTGGATGAGTTTATGCCATAAATTAATAACTGCACGCATCCATGCTTGTGCCACAGTCACTGTGAATACTTGATAGTGCTTACAAATTTTGATGATTTAGTATCTGGGCAGGCAAATACGCAGAATGTCGTTAAGTTTTTAGGCACAGATTTATTTAAAGACTGAAATTTATCTGGATCTTCAAAATGATAAATTCAGTACAAAAGTATTTTGATAAAGCATTGTTTGTCCTTCTCTGTATTGACTGTACCATCGTATTCTAAAAGCACAATCATTCCTGTAGCAGAAAGCATTTCAAGTAAACACTGTGAAAATAACATCGTCTTGTACCAGGATCCCTTGTACACCAGCTCCAGTGTTCAATTAGGTATTTCAGGGTTTGAGGTCCAAGTAGTTTGTGTTGCTTTCTAGCTGACTTTCCGCAAAACACATGCCATTTGATGCGCATTCCTTTTACTTCCCTTATCTGCAAAAACACATATTCAGATACAAGTGCCCTGAAGTTATTCTCCTAGGAAGAAGGATTGCTTCCACTCAGTAATGCAATAGTCACTGACTCTTTGGAGCCCACCAAAACTGCTGTTATTAATCTTAGGGGGTTTTAGTTGCAGCGTAAACATAAACTTGACCTGCTGAGCGGAGATGACTGTTCAGTATTACCCAGTAACAGCAAGGTTAGTTTGGGGAACTAAAGTATGCTTAACAGTGTTAGGACTCACCTAAGCTGCATCTTCCACAATTTCCTTATGCGTAGTGTGTGCCAGGTTCCAGTGCTGTGGCTGGTTTTATCTATAGGAATGGTCTCCCTTTTTTGGTTTTGTTTTGTTTTTTTTTTTTTTTTCTTTAATTTATCTATGTACCTTGCACATAAATGTCTCTGAAGATGAATGGGCGTGGTTTTCTGATGGTATGCAAAAAAATATTAGGCAAAGTTACTTAGTCAGCTTCCTCCTCTCTGAGCTAAACCCAATTTGTCCCGTAGGTTTCCTGAGATGGAGTGAATTTTCATTTTCCACTCTCAGCTTTTTATTCCCAATCTTGGCCATGATTCTACTAGCAGTAGTCTAAGACATTATTGAAAGCACCGCATCACAAAAAATATGCTGGTTAAAGCCCAAAGGTTACTCGTACACTTATGCTTCAGTACTTTTTCTGATGAAAAAAGCTAATGAAACATTAACTTTAAAATAGATAAAGTTTCCTGGTTAGGCAAATGATAATATAGTTTTGGAGAGAAGAAATTACTGTTCTCTGTCAGCATTTCTACTTGAAAAATGTTGTGGTGATCAGTGTTTCCCATCTTTACCAGCCATCATGGTTCTGAGAAATTGAATATTCTGCAGATAAGATGTTTCCCTATAATGTTCGCTTGTTTGGCAGCTGTGGTACAGAAGGAAGCTTGAAAAAATGTCTTCCTTTCGCAATTTGCTTGCATTTTTTTTTGTTTATGTTTGTTTAATAATGCTAAATTTACAGTTCATTTTTTTTCTAAATGCTACTACTTTCCAAAGAGAAAAAACTAATGGTGGGAATGTGTTTTCAGTTCTGTTTTCTCAGAGAGGCAGAAAAAGAAAATAGCATGTTTTGGTAACCAAAATGGTGTCTGCTTTGATGAAGCAACAGAGACTATTTATGAAAAATGATTAAAAGATTTTGAAAGCAAACAAATGAAGGCTGAAAAAAATATGTTCTTGTCAGGTAGTTTGAGCTCAGTTTGTTAAAATACTTTCTAGCACAAGGAAAATGCAGAGAAACTGAGTTAATGTTCTCATTTAAGCCTTGTCACTTATCTGGGAAAAAGCATCTTTTACTTGAAAGATGATTTCATGACCAGAAGCTACATCCAGGTTAAAAGCTGTCTAGATTAGCAGAACAGACACTTTGCTTCTGTTTACAGGCTTGGCGCTCAGCTTGAGCAATGGATGAGAGGTCAATGTTAATAAGCAAATTTTTGACAGGAAGCTGTAGAGCAAGTTGTGAGTGCAAGTCAAGATCTGGTTTATACAAAAACCAGTGAATTCTTGCGAATTCTTCTAATAATGTATTTAGGAATAGGTAGGTAACTCTAGAATAAACAGAGCACACTGCCAACAGCTAAAAGGTAAAAAAATATTAGGTTTTACTGCCTTTTGCCAAAGACTTTGTCATGGTGCTTCAAGGTTGAATGTACTTCTATAACAGCTGTCATTAGAGTGTGGATGTATCATACAGTCATGGAGTGGTTTGTGTGGGAAGGGATCTTTAAAGATCAACTAGTCCAACCCCATGCCATGGGCAGGGACAGCTTTCACTGGATCAAGCTGCTCAAAGCCCTGTCTAACCTGACCTTGAACACTTGCAATGATGGGGCAACCACAACTTCTCCGGGCAGCTTGTTCCACCTGTATCTCACCATGCCCATCATAAAAAATGTCTGTCTTCTATCCAATCTAAATCTACCCTCTTTCAGTTTAAAACAGTTGCTCCTTGTCCTGTCACTACAGGCCTTGGTAAAAAGCCTCTATCTATCGGTCTTATAACCCCTTTATAAATTGAAAGGCTGCTGTAAGGTCTCCCTGGAGCCCTCTCTTCTCCATGCTGAACACCCCCAACTCTCTCTGCCTTTCTTCACAGGAGAGCTGCTCCAGCACTCTGACCATTTTTGTGACCTCCTCTGGACCTGCTCTAACAAGTCTGTGTCTGCTTGCCCTGGGGGACTCAGAGATGGACGCGGTACTCCAGGTGGGGTCTCATGAGAGCAGAGTAGAGGTGGAGAATCACAGAGAAGTGCTAGGAGCAGAACTGAGATATGATGTTGACTGGAGCTTTCTATATGTCACCCGTGAATAGACAGAAAAAGAGATTAGGTAGGATTGGGGATTATCTGCAATAATGAGGAAATCTGGCAGTCTTGTCACAGCTGTTTCTCTCAAATGTTCCTCAGAAACTTTAGAGAGACAATACGTTTAAAAGTGATGGTACCAGATAACTCATTCTCCTAATCACCCACTTTTCCTCGTCCCTTCAATATTAGAGACTTGATTAAAAAAAAAAAAATAAATGGAAATATTAAAGAATTTTATAATGAATATAAAGTATATATGCTAATGAAGAGCTGTAACAGTGCAAGACTCAAAATGGAAATAAAGGGTTTGGAGAAATTGTTTAAAAAGCAATTTAGACTGCAGCTACTTGGGCTGTGTCTCCGCAGTTGAAGAGAGCAGAGAAATCAGCAAAAGCGCTAAAACGGAGTGTGGGGAGAAGTGCATTTTTTGAAATAAATTTACTTTGTTGATATCACAAAGTAAAGAGCGCGCTCATGTTTACAGACTGAAGAAAGGGTCGCAATTTGAGCCGATCAAGAGCTAATCAGATCAATGAGCCAGTCCCAGAGTCGTGCACTGAATGGAGCTGGCTGCTCAAGCAAGCCGCTGTGTCCATCGGAGCACAAGAGCTATGTGCTTCAGTAAAAGGGAAGGGTGCGTATCTGCAATCCAGAGAGAAGGGAGTTAGCTCTGTTGCTCGCAGTGAATAGACTGCACCACTTGCATGGGCACCTGGCACAGACAGTAGATCGTATTTTCACATCGAGAGCGGAAAATAACCTTTATCTGGTCATAAATATCCCAGTGCTCAGATACTTGCATTTCAGTGTTTGTCAAAGTACATAAAGCTCCTGTATTTGACTCAGTTGAATGAAGAGCCTTTATTAGAAAATCATCTGATATACTATCTTTTATTAACAAGAAAACTCTTATTGTAAGGCACTGACAGTTTTTCTTTTGTACAGATGACTGCTGTAAGTAAGTATGTGTCCTAGGTAATAAAGTGTGGCTGAAGGTTGTTCTCATGAGGTAATTTTTGCTATCTTTATTTCACTGGTTACTGAAAAGATTATATGGTATGTTCTTTGGGTCAAGATTTCTGGATGCATGGGGCAACTACTCAGTGCTTGAGAATTTCAAAGGAAAAAAAAACACCCTATTTCTGGTGTTAACCTGCTGCTTAACCTTTCAGATGAATCTGAAGGGCTATAAATTCTTGTTGCATAAAGACGTGATATTAGTGTTAATTGGAGATAAAGAAAAGCATGTGGGTTTTGTGTACCTACGCCCGTAAAGATACACGTGCATGCTGATGTGTGGATGCTTTGAAGGAAGAATGGTTGCTGAAACTGGAAGTCTGGTCTGTGTCTAGTAGGAATTCCTTGAGAAAAGCAGACAGAAGCCAGATACCTGCATTGCATGTACACTAATAAGATTTCGGTTGCGGTGACCCTCCGAAATGAACCTAGCCTTCTTCTTTAATTGGGGTATGATAACATTGTGTTACCTGAACCTGACATTGTTTTGCAGCAGGTGCT
>NW_009258797.1:766159-807003 GCF_000687185.1 Egretta garzetta
TACCTAGCCCACTTTGGAAATAATCCACCAGACAGATAAGGGAGCTGAGCTTTTTGTTATCCTGTTGGAATATATGCAATGAGATGTAAAGCAGTAGATCCGGAGAAATGAGACGTAAAGCAGAGGATACTGAGGCTGTGTAAATAACTGCTGCTGTCATCTGAATTACCACTTACAGTCAAAGCTTTTAAGATATTCATCCCAGTACCCTAAAGAGATCTTCCCCGCAAATGGGTGTCTGTGTCAAATGATGCTTAAGGCACTGGGGCAACTTTGACATTATCCCATAAGGTTGGGTTTTTTTCCCCTCAATCAGTATGAATTGGCCCATAGAAGCTAAATAAAGAGTTAAGATAAAGAGTGATGTCACTGATCATAGTAATAATTTTCACAAACAATCCTTCCCTGTCAACTACATTTGGTAGCTATATCTAGGTAATCTCCACAACACGCATTTCTCTGACTGTTCAAATTGCTCATGTGCCATTTTAAGACATCATCCGTGCACAGGATTCATTGTAGTGTTCTTCATCACCTCTCTGGACCTCTCTGTGGCTGATTTCCCAGTGCTCTCAATATTTTCTGTGCCAGTATCCAGCCAAGATGTGTCCATAATCATCGACAAAGTAAATCCAAGATGAGAAAGATGAATATCACCTCTTTTCAATCTGAATTATCCATGTTATGTGCAGATCATTGTATTTAAAATACATTAATGTTCTATTGAATACATTTTTATTCAATGGCTCTTTTCTTAATTACTGTCTGAAAAAGGAAGAAAAAGAATATCAAATGAAATATGGCTAGAGATACAGGTGTATGTTCCAATTAAGATCTGTCAGAATCTGTTAAGATACTGCTTATTATTAGCCAATATGTGGATAATGAACATTTATTTGCTCCAATGAAATAGTGCTGAAAGATTTAATATTCTATTTAATATTTATTTCAAGATCTTTGCACATAGTCTTATCCTACAGACTAGAAGGGAAGAGTTTGATCCCTGTAATTCTTGTTTGCAGTGTGGCATTGAGGAAATTTTGGTGGGGAACAGAAATTAAATGACATGGAGGATTTCAGGACTTCAATTCAGGAATAGATTGTTAAAAAAATCCTGTAATTCTATGCAAAAACTGCTTTGGAAGGCAGGGAAGGGAGGGGGGTGTCCACGCAATTCTCCATATAGTCTGCCAGAGAGCGAGGGAGGGTGACTAACAGAAAGTCAAGATGCGTTTGCATCAGAGATCTATCTGCTTTCCAAAACAATTTGCTGAGTCCAAGTTGATTTTAACATCTGGCAGTGGTATCAGTTTAGGAAGTGTCTCTACCAATGCTGTAGTTCAGTTTAGCGGTGCAGTATATCTCAGTCACATCCACTTAAGCGTGCTTTGGTAAATACCTAGGAGTGGCCTTGGAGAGCACAGGCGGTATTCTTGGCATATGAAAGTAAAATAAAAGATGTGCTCCAGATGTGCACCTTGTAAATGTCAGCCCCTACCAGGCAGCCGTTCTATGTAACTAGGCTGGCCAGAAGTAAAACCTGCCAAAAAGCTTGAAGTGAGGCCATCGGCTCCTTGCACAATGACTTTTTTGCTCTAGAGATCTACTTCTGTATGCAGACTTAGCCTTAATACCGTGCAAGCAGCCTTCCTTCACTGGCCACTACTACGAGACCCTTCCAGAGCAGACAGCAACCTCCTGGTGAGGCTGCGGGATGGAGTACGACCGGAATGTTTGTCACTGCTTGCATCTACTCTGCTGTGGATGGGGCTGCTGAATGGAGCACTCAGGGCACACGTTTGGATCCATATACAATTTTTAAAAGGCAAAGTCCAACACGATACTGAAATAACTTTAAATAGATTCCTATTCAGATTCTACCAATCAGACTCAGAACAACTGATAGATAACAGCATATCAGGAGGATACATATTATTATTTATGTTTCATCTTCTCTTCTTTAATGTCAAGATGGTGGGAAAAATATCTAGTACTTGGTTTACTGAGGATGTTCCAAAAAAGCGTAACAAGAGGCAATTAATTTTAAAATGTTTTAAATTTTTTAAAATTAATTTTATAACATTGGTTAAAACTTACTTGTTTTCCAGTTGCCTTCTCATAACCCTCACCAAGCTTGATCAAGCACACACGCACACATCTTAGCTTTGTTGGAAATTTTCCCATGCAAGTGAACATTCTAAAAACATTTTAAGTCATAAAAAGTAATTACAAAATTTCTGTGGTTACAATGCGAAACTCTCTCATTTTTAATGAATGTATTATAGCATGAATGAATAGAAGATCACTTCTTAGAAATGGATGGCTCTGTAGAGCTCTGTAGAGCTGCTGTTCCTGAGTATAGATTGCAAATCTACATTTGTACAATTTTCTAATGAATTATCACATTATAATTGTTTTGGGGAATACAGTTTTTCCAATGTTAGAACTCAGCAGAAGACATTTTTGACTAAGCCAATCCAAGTTGCTGTACAAAAAGAATAGGGGAAGTTAATCTCCTCCTGCAGAGATATAGCACTTGGAAAGAGTAATTACCTGGGAGAGAGATTTCCAGGAGTATGTGCATGAATGCCCCAAGATAAGCAGTGCCTCCTTCAGGAGCTTCAAATAAAACAAAAAAAACCAAAAAAAAAATAAAGAAAAAATCTGGTTACAGAGGCAAACTCTCTTCCTCTCAGAAAGCTCTTCCAAAACCTACCAACTTTCCTCTCCTATCTGGATAGCTTTAAATCTGTTCCTTTGACTGAACAGAATCCTACAAAAAATTCTCACCTGTTCACAGGTGTTTAAAAGAGCCTTTGCTAAGTCACAACATCATAAATGAGTTTTGCCTTAGAGGCTCTGAATAGGATTTAGGTGTCCTCTCTGTAGGCTGTGTTTTTCTCTCATGGACTTTCATATTATGTGGGGTTAACTGGGATGGATCACGCCTGACAATAGTCACCCTGCCCATTCTGCTGAGCTATGAAATTTGGGTTACTACGCGAAAGCAGCATTCTATCATGAAATTATTACCCTATTATATATATTTTTTTTTGTAAAATAGGAAAATACTAACAAAAATATCAGGGGCTTTGTAGAAGAAAGTAATATTTGCAGAAGGGTTAAAGGAGACAGTGCTTTTAATATTTAATTAACAACAAAAAAAATAAACAAGAAAGCAATATAGCTGCGCTGTTTGGGAAATATACTTGCATTTAGTTAACAAAACTCTGTCCTGAGGAAGAAAGACATCATTTTATTTGGGAGAAAAACATCTAGTAGTTTTCACACGCTTGGTTCAACTCAGGTTAATCTTTTTAGCAAGATGTGTTATTTTTCAGACACTGAGACTATTGTAGCTATGTCATAAGCCATGTTACCCTAGCAATTGCATTATAGAATGGTAGGATGTACTTCCCTAAGGTTTCGAAGAAAAGCTTCTCAGCAAGGCATCCACAATGGAAAAAGAAAATACTCAATACTGTAATCACAGCGGAGTCACAGGTAGCAACGCTCCAGTGTGAACCGGGGCTTGGCTGCTTGCCTCAGCCTTTAAAGCAAGCAGATCTTCAGTACCCATCTTCAGAGCTAAATCAATTCCCTATGAAATGCATGGACACCTACTTCTGAAGTCCTAAATGCAAAGGCACAATATTTACAGCTCTGGTTTTGGAATCTCAAGCCCACTGTGGAGGCTGCGGGTGGCAGCGCGGTGGTTCCCTGAGGCACGTTTCCAGTGACAAAACACAGCTTTGTGGCTCTGGTTCCCATTGGCTTTGTGAAAGGGGAAGGAAAAGGCACTTGCTGTAGTTACACCAACTTGTACCAATACAGAGATGCTTTTTTAGGCGATCTTGGATACTGTATTTTATCCCCTGAGATGCTGAAAACACAGCAGTAGCGCTGTATGACGGAATGGATTTTTGAAAACTGTGCAGAGAAAGGAAATGATTTCAAAACCTGCTTGATGTTTGGGGGGGTTGCATCTTCATTTGCTCTGCTTTTGCACATAACCTGTAGTGGAAGTCTGTGGTCGTGTTAACAGTTTGAATCTCTTTACGGAAAAATACAAAATTTCCATCGATGTTCACTTTCCTTTCTCAGTCTGTTGCTCTACATGGTCAAGGTCAGCCCTGGCCCTTGCCCTCACTCCAGTTTAGGTTTCTGTTATCCAGTGGATGGCATTTTTTATTTTTCACTGTGCAATGTAGTATCACACGTCTTTATTGTCGGCTTTTCTCTTCTCTCCATCGTCATTGCTGGGCTCAGTGCACACAGGTTACGTTTCTGAAATGAAGCCTTCAGCCCTTCCCTAGCTTTAGGCTGGGACTACTCAGATGAGCTTTCTAAGAACCCCTAAACCTAATACTCTGTCTGGGTAACTTTATGATTTCTGATCTGAATTTCATCTAGATGAAGTTTTCTATTGCATGGCTCTGTCTCTCTGTATTTCTAGTTAATCAATTTTTAGTCCTAATGCATGTGCCAGCTGTGATGGGGTTCAGTGGGACCCAGAAGACGGATGCTGGCTTTTGTGGCTTGTGAAGGCTCTGATCAGGAATTTTCCTGTTTGGCCTTATAGAAACTGTAGTGGGAAAGCCTGTGATGTGAAACCAGGTCTGAATTACAGACATATCCTTGTGTAGCCTAACTCACTTTACTTTCATTGTTTTGGGATTTCCTCCCACTCCGTCTGCAGCTTGTGTTGAGGATTAACAATCTTCACCTTTAAGGGATAAAGTAATGGTTATGGAGCTGCCTAACAGAGGATGCCTTTCAGTAAGGGTTTTATATCAGGTATGGAACAATTGTCAGAATTACGCAGCTTTTCTAGTAAAAGATTTTGACCCAAGAATTTTAGTTCCCTGTGCTAACTGTGGCTAATATTTTTGTTCAATGATGGACTAAATATTGCATTAAATGTTTTAATCTGTAAGCGAATAAATCACAGATACTCTAGAGTTTCTCTTTCACTCACTCATTTTAATTGCAGGTTGCAGACATGTGAAAATAATTGGGTGTAAATGACAGGTAAAATATGAGTCAAAACCAATTTACAGGAGCACGGTAAAGAGAAACTCAGATTTTGTGTTAGAACATAGTAGATGTTACCATAAGAAGCCCTATTTAGTGTGCATGCATATACTCCCAAGTCTACACTTATATACTTGTATGTAAATATACAGAGTTATGTAGAGGATATATATGTAACTTGCACACAGGTAACAAAAATAGGCGCATGCCCAGTTCCTCAGTAGCATCAGTGAGCTGGCAGCATGGCGTTCCCCATGAAAATGTTGGCTCATTTGAAAGCGCTGCTAAGCACCTGGCTCTCAGCGGCTGGCATGCTCGGAGGTACCTCCTCAGACTTAGTTTTTTTATTTACCTAAACCTGTCTAGATGAATTTTTATTTTTTTTTCCTCTAGTAGCCTCGTATTCATGGCAGAAGGCTTACTTGCCCATCTTGCCTATATTGGTATACTTGGCAATGGATGAGCATTTTAGGAGGGAAGGAGAAAACTTTTTTTTTTTTTTTTTTGCGCAAAGGACGGTGTTTCCTAAACAAAATAAGCAAGTGCAGGATTGCTGTAGCATATTGACATGCTGTTGTACCACGCGTTGCACAGACGTGCAGCTGCATCTGCACAACTCCAGCTCTCCAAGCCAGCTCTGAGACAGCGTCACTCCACAAGCCATGTAACTCTGGCAGCGTATACATGATTCAAGGTAAATATATGCTCTGCCTTTCCTGTCCGGAGGAAAGGGAAACCTACTGACCTTTTTTAAAGAGGATATACCCTGGTTTTTCTTTTCAAAGAAAGCATTGTTGTGCGAGAGAAAAGCACTGATTATTTTTCGTTACTCACATTATAAAAGCAGCTCCTAACAGTGAATCTCTTGCTGCTGTCATTAAGGGAAGACAAATATAAGAAAGAACACTGCCATGCTGGGACTCAGCGGCACCATTCTGGAAAAACACACAAGACCTACTTTGATCTCTGCTGTTCTAGTGTCATTTAGTTCATTTAATCAAATAGTGGAAGTCCGGATACATAACACTACTCACAGCTAATATATTTGGCATAAGGCTGCTACAGCCTGTTCAAAATGTTTTAAGCAGTTAAGCACACAAAGGGTATATAAAAGGCCATATACTTAAATAGGTACATAAATTAGATTTAAGAACATGTAGCTCTACAGATTTTGGAATGCTTGTTAAAATGCTTCTTTCTCTGTTAATTAAAAGCTTCCATTGTGAGCTGTGTCCCACATTTTATTAAAGTGCTCCAGTGGTTGGAACCTCTCCATAAACAAGTAAATATAAGCAATGTTCACATATAAAAATATATGTGTGTGTGTGAATATTGCATATATATATTAAAAATATATCTTTTGGTAAGATAATTCTGTGGTTCGTAATTGCCACCAAATACTAATCTATTGGACTGTAGTTGTTTCTGAAATGTTTCTGCTCATAAATTGCTTGCTTATACAATCTCCACAGTATAGTCTAATGCAAGAGTCTCTATGCAGATATAAAGCTGCATGCATTTTTGCTAAGAATTTTGTTTCAGGCATTTTAGAACTGTGATGTGTTTTAAATATTTCTGAAGTGTGCATAATTTGTGTCTCACAATTGTAATTGCAAGTAATTTTCTTTTTTTTTCCTCCAAGATGTAGAAGACTAAAGCCAAAATATCACTCGCAATAAGAAGCTACTGTTTTATACACAGACACTGTAGGCTCCAGTGCTCATCTTTCCAGGTACATTCATAAAAATACGATAGCCACGGGTCTGGTTTATGTTTAGCAAAACACACGAAGCCATCTAGCCTTTTCTGCGATATGTGTGATTCGCGGGTCATGTTCAAAAGAACAGGGAAACCTTTGGTTGCTGAGCAAAGGCTTATGGTGCGTTGTGCTTTACATGGGATGAAAAAGGGTGAGCAAAAGATGGTATTTGTGGTAACATAGTGGTAACATAGTGGTGTTATTTAGGAATACTAGACCTCTCATCTGTGTGTGTGTGGTTTGGTGGTTTTTTCCTCAGATGTCCCAGCTGGAAGACAGCTCATGCTGGGAAGTCAGTGGAGGTAACAAAAACAGTAATACCATGGATAGATATTGAAGTATTACATACAAACAAGCTGTATGCTTAGGTCTGTCCTTGACATTAATTTTCAGCAATGGTGTTACAGACCAGCCTGTGTAAACACAGCGACCCTCATGCCATGTTATCTGCCTTAAAATGAGTATTCTTTGAATGCTTTTACAATTGATTAAAAAAAAGAGGTATAATATCTTCCTGCACTCACAGAATAACTTGCTTATACCTTACCTCTGTGGGGAGCTGTAGTTTCAGTGGTTACAACACTGTTTGCAATACAAAAACTGAATTATATACATATATATATGTGGAATATCATCTGAACAGTGCCATGGCACCTCCTTAGACTCTGATAGAAGACACTTTACATGGTTACCTTAAATACAAGGACATAGAGATTAGCTGGGGATTTTTCATTTTCCTGGTGAGATTCACCTTCCACATTTAACATTTTAGAACTGAGGGTTTTGCCATTTCCAGAGTGGTTCTTTGACCAAGTAAGTAATTTATTGCCTGGCTCTTCAAAAAGCTGAAATCACCAGCATTCGTCATTAGTGGAATTACCATCTGATTTTCTTTCTGTCAAGATTTCTTCATAAAACCAACGGACAAATTCATTTAAGGCAGCAGATCATTCTCAGTTTCACGGCAAGAAAAATGTTATAAATTTTCTAGCTGGGAATATAAAGTCTGGTTCTGTCCTGAGGTATTCAAACATGCACGTAGAAGTGAAATTTCTGGAAGTTAGACATGCATATACACGGGCAGAGCTTGGTTCCATATATTTCAAGATAGAGTTTACAAAAATAACTTGAGGATTTTCTGTCTGCTTGCTGTTACTGAGCACAGAACCCTCTGTCCCTCCAAGCTTAGGTCTGTCAGCTATGTTTGCTTATTTAATGTTATCCTGAAAGGCTCAGTTACTTTAATACTCACTGAGGTATAAATGTCTGTACAGGTAAGTGGGAGATGGAAGACAGCCTTTATTTTGCTGGTTTAGTCCCAATACACCTAGAACGTTGTCACACATGCCAAGTCAAATATTATAGCAGGGAGAAAATCAAATTAAATTGCCTTAAAAATCCAGAAATTTTAAAACAGCAAAACATTTACTTCCACATATGTGCATCTGAGAAAATACCTCAAAATGGAAAAAAAAAACACCCACACCCATTCAATGTAAAAGTTACAACCCACTCCTTTTAATTTCAAGTGATATTAAAAACAATTTTCCTCCACTTTTTGGTGTCCATCCACAGTCTCCTGTTGCATCCCAAGCCCTGTTCTCACTCTTTAAGCAGGGTCTAACCGTATTCCCAACCACTGAGGTGACACCAGGACTGCAAGTATGTGGTCATAAAAGTGGCAGAGGACTGAAATAAAGGGCCTTTTGGAGGAAGAGAAAGAAAGGTTTTGAAGGAGCTGTGGGTGTAATTTTAATGGGACAAGGAAACCGGTGGCAGAAAACTGAGAATCTTCTTATATGGAGGGCATTTTGCCCTCACACTGCTTTCTCAAATTTCCTAAGTTGTATCTTTTATAAGAAGGAGTGGGGAGATGTATTTTTGTAAGAATTAGTTATTTAGGAAATTGTTTGATTCCACTTAATGAAAACGTGATAGGCAGCCCTAGTGGCATAGCTGTTTCGAATGACTCTGAGAGTACAAATAATGTCTTTTTTTGCATAGATACCACATGTTCTCTTTTCCTTTTTCACTGACTTTGATGTAAGTAGTCCACAGTTCTTGTTAGAGTTAAACTCCCCGTGATAGTTTGTACAAAAAAATAAAAAAATAGATTTCATTCGCAAATCCAACATGGGAATAAAAAAAAAAAAAACAAAACCTCCACAACTCAACCCCAGATTTCCATGGGGGCTTTGGCTAAACAAAGCACAGAAAAAAGAGCTTTATTTATGAGAAAGTCATAATCTTCTGGGATCTGAGATTCCTTTTACATTTACTTTACTCTGCTTTACGCATTTCTCGACAATGTTGAGAGGTTTCTATGTAAAGTATTAGCATAATTACTGTCTCTTCTTGGTAAAATGGTACTTTTTAATAATGTCATATATGAAGCAGGCTTTTAATAATAACTGGAAAGGCCTTGGAAAAGAATTTCATGAAAATTTGGGCTGTCAAGAAGTATTGTCAATCTCTGATTGACTTGTGTCACATCTCTTTAGTTACATGCTCTTTGAAGGGGTCCTTAGGGGTGTCTAAGTCAAGTTAGATTTTGGTTTTAGTTTTTCCTCACAGAAAATCACATACACTAAATATCTTTAGTATTAAAATCTATTCTAAAAATGTCGTTCACATAAAAATACCTTCACTATCCTGTATTGTAAATTCTATAATGAAAATACTGTCTATAGTGTCATATATGTTAGTCTGCCATGAATAATGATCTTCATCTGCCAATAGAAGAAATTATAGTTTCCAAGTAAACCAGCTCTTAGGAAATAATTATTTGACAATACATGTACTGGAAGAATTGTGGGGAAAAACAAACTCATTCAAAAAATTTGAAGGAAAAAAATGCATTTAGCTCTCAAGGAAACAAGCCCACAAAAATTACTTGGAAGTTTATTTCCAGGACCTTTCTGAACTTGCACTCCAGAGACTTGTTTTTCTTTGAAACAAACAGATGAGTAATTATACATCGCTGTCAGGGCCTTAATTATGCTGTTTCATAATCTTGTGTGACTCCTATCAGCTTTAATACAGGCTGTGCCCGTGAAGACAACAGTGTCATTTCATTTTGGAAATGAGGATTGAAACTGGTGATGCACTGAGTAGGGAGGACCACAGGAGAGAGTTTCCTGTAGTAACAACCACACCACGTGAATCGGTGCAGTCAGCTCTGGCCCAAAAATGGGTGTTGTATTTAGTAAAAGCTGTTCCTCCCGAGATCCACTTCCACCTAAGTTCCCTATAACTTCTCTGAGAGTACCTAATGCCTTTCATCTAGAGAAGGCTACAGTATCTTTCACCCCCCATAAACCCTGTGTGCTTTAATATTTAAATAGTTGGTTATTGTGACCTAATTGGGAGGCAGAATTATTTGTAAAAGACATTTTAATTCACTTTTTTGAAATATTTTGATTTTTTTCCCCCGTAAATATGTCAGTGAAAACCTTCTAGTAAAGGAGAGTTTTTAAATTGATTTCTATTTGTCTTAGATTCATCCCTTGAATTCAGTAGTGCAGTAAGACTTTGCCTGACATTGGTGAAGTATTCATATACAAACCTGCAGCTACTGTAGGGTATACCTTAGGAGCTGTGTATATATATATTTAGTAGCAGAAAGGTGGGCAGTTTAACCAGTTCTAAGATGCAAAATGGAATATTCTTAGAACAGAGGAAAACTGAACAAGAATAGCATCCGCTATCATTATTTTAATGGCAGACTAGCATGAAGTAACTTCAGCAGATTGTGGCATCTCCTTCCAAATACTCTGGTCCCATTTATTTATTTTCAAAAGTTCCCAGATCCACAGCAAACTAATTCCTGAGTTGAAGATAACTGGCTGTGTTCCCCACCTGCCTTCTCTGTGTTCACATCTGCTCTTTGCTGCGTGGTTTTATGGGTTTAGTTTGTTTGGGGTTCTAATTTGGGAAAATGCAACAGGGTCATGAGCAAGTGCTGCAGTCCTCCAGTTCAGAGGAAAATAAATGCTTTTTTCTTTTTTTTCTTCAAAAAAGTATATGCAGTAGGTTTGTAGCAAACTCCCAGGTGTATGCATTTATTTTAGAAGTCTAACAGCTATAAATATGTACCCACAGGACTCAGGGACTAAACTGGATAAACACCTGAGTCTTTCGCAGGCTTTGTAAGTGTCAAAAACCCCTTTAATATGCTTCTCCCTTCATTTAACTCCTGATTTGTTTCTGCCTTCGACCGCTTCTACATCTGTTTCTCCATCTGCCAGTGCTCTTGCAGCACCGAAAGCCGGGTTGTCTAACTTTAAATGCCGTCGAGAGAGCTGACAAAATGGAAGCAGATCAAACCTTGGGTGCTAGCCGCTGGTGCGGCAGCAAGGATGGCTGTTTGCGGGTTTAGCAAAGGCCCCGTGCTGTGCATTAACGCCCCAGCACTGGCCTTGGGACTCGCCTGGACTCGCCTTGGCCGGAGTTCATTTTAGCTTGTTTCCAGCTGCGATAGCAATTGTCTGTCTGTCAGAAGACTATTGCCTACCTCGTTTAAGCTTATCTCCCTGCATACCAAATGTGGGAAAGGTCTAGCAAACCCACGCGGTCCCTGCGTAACAAGCAAAAGACCTTTCCTGGTAACCGGGGCTGCGGGAGGCTGTTGTGTGTCTTTAACAGCAAAGGGGTGAGGATTGTCAAGCTGTGGCTGGGAACCAGTGGGGAAAAAACCGCAAGTGAGCAGATTGCATTAAGAAAACATGAAGAAATGGCCCTGGGCAGATCCAAGACTGAAGAGAAAGAAACGCCACCGCGAATGCCACGCTCCTCCCAGCGAAGTCCTCGGGATGCTACTAACAAGTTGATGTAATACCTTTCCCTCCAAATTTCTTGATGGGCACTCTGGGCCTTGGGACGCAGAGGGTCACCACCAAGGGTGAGTGTAACACTGAAGAAAAGGTGTAGATACTGGAAAGCAAGTGTATTGATGAATAATTTTAAATATATTATTAATGAGTTTTTTTTCTGTATTCATTTGGACTGTGAGTGTTAGCAGTGCTGTAACGGGGCTAATAGAAAATGTTCATTGCATTTTGATTAGACTGTCAAGACCTTCATCAGGGTAGCGGTAAGTACTTGGATCCACATCAAATTTATGTTCCCTTTCGTCCATAACAAGATTTTTAACTGTAACACTGTTGTTACTGATTCATGCAATAAACCAACAGACTTTGGGGGCATGATTGATTTGCCTAAACATAAGATGTCTAGTACCATTTGAGATCACTTGCTGTATCTGAGACATCCACCGTAGAACACTGGCATGGACCTCAAAGTAGATTCACGGACCACCAGAATTCGATAGGGAAGCTAGGCAGGATACCCAGGGATGTCTACGATGGCATTAGGTGCCTCAGGAACTGCACTTGTCATGAGACATTATGAAAAGGCACAATCAGGAAAGTAAAGTAGGGCCTGGGTCTTGCAAAGACTTACCTGGGTGTTTAACACTACGTGTTTCGCTGGGGAGCTTTACAAAGTTTGGCATCAACCGCCAGCTTTCTGGATCCAGCTCTCCAGAGCTGGCCAAAGATGAAGGGAGTGTAGATGGGAAAGTGTGGACCAGAGAAAGAAAATCCAAATGAATAGACCTGAGGTTCTCTCTTTTATCAGGTCACTGAAACTCCAGGGAACTACAAAATCACTGAAATCTGGCCAAAAAAAAAAAAAATCCTCATTTTTTTCCTTCTTTGGTTCAAAACTTGGAACTAACGAGCTTTACTAAAAATGTTGTGAGAAAGTTGGTTTGTAATAAGACTGCTTTCCCCATGCAGAGCAGAAGCTAGGCAAGTCAGTCTCCCTGACATCAGGAAGAGCTTGCGGTCTTTGAAGTGGATGACCAGACTGGTAATTCCAGTCCCAAATTATCATGACAGTAACAACGGTACCAAGAGCTGGTGAAGGATAGATGTTTTTAAAATAACAAAAGAAATTGCTTAAAACTCAGGACCTGGGTTAAATAAGCTTTTGAGTTTTCCTAAGTTTTTAGCATTTTAACTTTCAGGTTTACTTATTTAATTTAAATCTAGATTTAACTCCCTATGGTAGGTGTTTATTTTGGGGAAAGCTGAATTGTCTAAGCACCTGTATTTGGGGGGGGGGGGGGTGGGGTGGGGGGGGGGGGTTTATGTAGCTGGATTATTTTCCTGAGGCCCGTACAAATACTGATAGTTGTACATTTTAGAAAATTCATATATCTCTTCTGCAGTTGCAGTGGGATGTCAAGGAAATAGTTAACAACGATATTTCAGATCAAGTGCGAATTATGCATCTCTCTAATGTTTCCTTTAGTTCACACCATTATGGCTATCGAAGCCCTATGGAACTATTTTAACTATGCATAGCTCTATTTGTTTTAATATGAAGCAATATCTACACTTCAGCTGGGGAAATGCAACCCTAGATCATGCAGTATCCCAGGGTTCGCATCGATGGAGTGCGCCTGTTTCAATACGTGCTGCTCTGGCAGATGCTGTCCTTCCTTGCTGAGGCTCCAGCCCGCACTGATGGCACCCAGTGTGCTCAGCCTGCTCAGCAAGCAGAGGGATGCACAGGCACAGGGATGCACTGGCCCTCCCCGGCTCCAGCTCCTGCCAGCGTCCCTGCAGCCCAGCCGCCCGAAGGCATGACCACATCTCCCCACTTTATTTCTGTCCGCGCACAGATAGCAGGCTCTGGATCACAGGGCTTTTAGCAGCTAAGGGTCAATAAATTTTATACCATACATGCCATGACAATATATATATATATATATGTATACTGCGTGTGTATATCTTTTCTAAGGGCTGCCTGTACAAAGCTCTTTGGCGATTAAAAACCGCTGTAATGTCCCCTGTCAGGAATTTTTACCACTTTGACGTCGAGCACTTTGGCCTTCAAACAATTGTGCACAAAAGGTTCGGAACGGAGTTAGCTCTTTCAAAGAGTGAATCATTTTCTGGTTTGTTTTATTCTGAAGAAGAATTAGACCATCTCTTTCTTCCCTTCTTAATGTCTTCCATTCCCTAAAGAAGATTGTGCAGCCATTTAAGCAGTAGTTTATCAGTGCAGGGATTGACAGTGGTGTATTCCAGGGAGAGCATCAGTGTCACTCCACATGGATTCCTCAGAGGAAAATCCAACATAAGGAAAACAACAACATCAGTTGCTGGACAATTTTTTTCCCCATAGCAGCTGTACTTCTGTTTCTCTTCATATATCCATTTTTTTTAATCAACTGGGCTAATTCAAGGAGCCCCGGTAAAACTTTTAAGTGGCTTAGAAATGAAAAAAAAAAATCAAGGGTAGGAGCAAAGTGAAACATTTTCTGTATTTTCCTACAACCAGAATAAAATAACTAGAATACCCTGTGGGTAATATATCCTCAAGGGAGAAAGGGCAAAAAGCTTCGTCCTTCGAGAATTGTTTTCCTGACTTGACCATAAGAGTCAGGCCGGGCTTCAATATTGTACAAAGACCCCAAAACCTGCAGGAAATCTCATCTTGGTCTTCTGCTGCTCCAGTCAGTACGTTATACTGCTGACTGAAGGATATTCGTGATTTGCAGCTTCAGGTTATATTTTCTTCTGACATAAACATTGTTTTTCCTGAGAATTTTGAAATGCCTGTTTAAAGCACTATATTTAGTTTAATCTTGCCCAGCAATATAGCTGGAGAGATCTATACCCCTGAAATATATATCCCTGAATTTTATACTCAAGCATTCTGTGAATTTTAAAGTAGTATTTTGGAAAGTAGATTTCTGTAATCGAAAAGAAATCAAATTCTTTCTGAAATGGTTGAATAGTCCATGAATAAAAACACTTCTGTGGACACCTTGATGAAGTTTGCAATCTACAGTTCAAAGAGTGAGCTACTCTCTTCCACTGTTTTGTTCGAAGAGCGATTGTAACCTAGGTAGATCGGAGCGTGGAAGATAGTTCATGTGCTTGCAAAAAAGAAAATTGTAGGTCAATATTTTTCTAATTTCAAATTGGGAATGGTTGACCAGTAATAGGCAAATATCAGAAGAGATGAGTTGAGCGATACTTTGTTGTTCAAAGCAAATAAAGCCTAGTTCAAGATCAGAGCGAGGAAGCTAACGCAGGGCAGTTATTTGCCCAGAAATGTATCTGGAAGGTAGAGATTGGCATATACCATGAATTTCAGAATTCTCTGCTGTCAAATAGGCATGCAACTTTCTGTAATCCAGGAAACCATTTTTCATTTACACATACTGAAATATTAGTTCCTAAGACGTGAAATGTGTCTCTTAAGAATATATGATAAATTCCTGTGATTTACTATGTAATTTTATCATAATAAATATAATGAATAGATTATTATTTTTAAAAAATATAAAGTATATATTAAAATCAATTTTAATTCTCTATTTTAATAAAAACAAAGAATAAAATTATTTAGACTCATCTTAGTGATGGAAACTCACGTACTACCTGACAAAAAAGGGAGCAGTTCCTCTCGTTTCCTTTTGCTGAACTGGATTCTTCCTGGAATGAAAACCAAATATCAACACCTCATTTCATAAACTTGGAAAATGCAAATGGTTTTGCAATAGTTTTGCAGTTAGGGATTTATGTGTTGCTAATGATTTTTAATAATGTGAGAAAAAAGATCACACAATCATCATCTTTGATGTTGTCAGGAGATGTTGGGAAGCTGGTCTCTGTGGCATGTCTGGAATTTACTGGTGCTTGTCACAGGAATACTGGTAAATCAATAGAACACTGCTCTACAGCCATCTTTTTGCTATGTTGCTGTGGCAAAATCGCACAAGAATTTGTTTAAGATTCAAGAACTTACTTAAGTATAGGTGATTGTGAGATGTTGCTAGTAAAGAATTTATGGTATTTCAGCTGCCGCTCAGCCAGTCTGCTAACTTATGATTTTCTGTTTTCTACAAGCTGTAACGCTACTTCCCCAAATCCCTGTTTCTTCCAGATGCATTGTCAATATCTGTAAATAATGCAAAAGGCACTTGCAGAATTCAAATTCCATCACATCATCATTTTGCTTGTGGAATTACTTTATTTGAAATACGTTTTCCTATATGACTGGAATTGGAAGTGGCCTTCAGATTTATGAAGCAACAGGCTTTTATTCCTTCTTTCCCAATTTCATAGTTGGTACCAGACGCTCATCTTCAAACAGAAAATTAAGAAATTATAGTATTTCATGCTGATCATTTGCTTTTAACAAAACAAGGGTGACATGTGTTGGCTGTTGTTAGCATCGCATTATGCCCACAACAGGGGAAGGGAACGACTTCGCGTGTCAGGGTTAGCGATGCGTTCAACTCGGATACACACTGTAAGTTGTCAGAGCACTGGTAGAACAGTAATGGCAATTTTCCAGTATGAAATGCAGTTGTTTTCAAGCATTTAATCTGCTCAATCAGGTTTGCATACATTCAGGGAGAAAACTCTGCTTTTGTTTTTTTAATCTACCTGAAGTAATTTACCAAAAGCGTTTGTCTGTGTGTTGTCCTGTAAACAGCTAATCCTGCGGGTGAGGGTTTGGTGGCATACACGAAGTTGCTGGCTGTTGAACATCTATGTGCAATAAATAACAAATGAAACATCCTACACTAAAATGTAATGCATAGGAGTCATCTGAGTACAAAAATTGAATGTGAACCAGATGCTTTTAGATTTTAAAGAGCTGCCAGGATGACACCACTACGGTACAAGGACGCTGTGGGACAGCTGTTACACATGCTGGGTCCCAGCTGCAAATGTGATGTACCTTTCTGAAAGCAATTCAGGGTTGTCATAAATCCTTTGCTAATAAGTTTCTCTAAGGCTTGAAAAGGACTCTGGCAATGATTAGATTCCTGATATAACAAGATTTACTTACTGACAAGGTCTAATACACAACATGCACTAGAAGCAAAATTTAGAGTGAACGGTCACTCTTAAAAACATTTCATTTGTCATTGCCTTGGTCACCAGGCTATCACATTACTTCTGTACCATTTATTTTTAGTAGAAAGAGCACTGTAATAATTGTGTCTGGTGATGGAAGATGAGGCTAGACAATAACTCCTTTGAAACAGAACATGGAGCAGGGAAGAAAAAAAAGGCCAAAATTTGTTTATCTTTCGAGACAAGATTTTTATAACACTGAGCAAGTCGTGTGTGTGTGTGTCTAAGCACTTCTGGTACTTCTTAAATATCTTATTGAATAGGACCCTTATCAGATTTACAGGCTTAAAATTGATAGATTAAAGTTAATAGAAAAGAATACAAAGCCTCTCCTTTGATGATTTTTTTTTTTTTTTGTACAAACTGTACTCCTTCCATTTGTCATTTTAGCTTAAATATTTGTCTGTGGAATCTTTTCTTTTTTCTGCTAAATTATTCTGTTTGGGGAGCTTTTGGGCGTCAATCATTGCCGAAGACCCAGCAGCAGACAAATGGCAGTCCTTCATCATCTGAAACAAAAGATCCTGAGTCTCTCAAAGGGGAAGCTTTACATTTACATTCTTTCATCAGGAAAATCATAACCAAAACATATTAATTTTAAAAGAGTACCAAAGGGAATCTGCAGAGTACACAGACCAATTGAAAATAAGGTTGGTTTGTTCCCCAAGGGGTGTTGCTTCATTTGCTGCATTGTCACCCTAGATAGTTTGTTGCTTATGTGAACGAAAAAGGAGAAGAGCAGAACCAGTGCAACAGGGGACGATACGAATGAAGGATGAGCAGCAAGATGGATTCTTGTGGAAGTGGGCTGGTCATTATGAGGGGTACTCCGGCTTTGGGCATTCCCAGAGCACGTAGCTTGGGGTTTATATGAGCTATCAACCTTGTAACATGCTGCTGAAGCAACTTGTTAGTTAGGGGCCAATATTTGCTGTGTGCTTCTTTCGGATTGTGTAGACTTTGTCTCTTCCATTTTTCTTACTCCTACCAGCCCTTCAGTAGCAGCATTTAACTCATGCCAAAGAAAAATGAGGTCCCATTCCTGACTTTTATAACTGCTAAGTGTCTGGTCTACAATTTTGCGTGTAGACCTAGTTACTTAAATTCCACTCAAATGTCACGGTTCCTAAACTCACCGTAGGAGTTGTCCTTAATATTTAAGTTACATAGCACGTCTTTCAGGAAAGAGGTTTTATTTAATCTGAGAAGTAGAACACAGTGTCCATTCATGTAATGCCAAGAATGCAACAGCTTTTCAAAGCATTTACCAGTTATGTCCATTTGTGTAATGACGAAAGTGTATTAAGAACCCTATGTTTCTAACCAAACAGGAAAACCAACTATGTTTATTAGTAAACTTTGTTACTATTTGTATAAAAAGACAAAATAAATCTAATACCTTTAGAGGGAATTTATGAGAGCTAAAGCAAAGAGATTTGGTAACATGACCTTTTAATAAGCCGGAGCCAGTATCCTCAAATTGAAAAGGAAACAGAAAAAGGAAAAGGAAGAGAAAAGATGGTCACAGCCTACTGCTAGAATGACAATATCACTCTGTGAAATACTGTTAAAGGCAGAAAGAAAGACAACAAAGAGGAGCAGTTAAATATTTACCATCTGAACCTTGTAAAGGACTCGGCTATACAACAGCTATGACTGCCCTCGATGTCTTGCTTCAGGACGAGCTGGGTTCCTTGGAACCAGACCATAATTCTGCTTTGTAAGGTGGCAGTGTTTAAGGGTCAAGAGACTAGGAGAGGCACAGAATTGCATTTGTCTGGATTGTTGAAAGATTAATGGGATAAAAACCCACCCCAGTCAAATATACCATATGGTCAAAAAAAGCATAGGCTGAAAAAAACCCCTTCAATCGTACATAACACAGAGACAGACTGAAACACTTGGCAGAAAGTTTTAACTGTTAAATTTGTCATGAGCCTGATTACAGAGACAATTGTCCAACATAATACGGAGGATGCATGATTAGACAACCATAAGAATTCAGTAACCACCGTCTTTGTTACAAACATGGTTTTAATTAGGATTGTCAAGTGCTAGAAGAAATCATGTAAGTAGCAGCCTTCTATGGATTTTTTTACACTAGCAAATTTTGTGTAGTGTATAAGATCGGCACCCATAGCCATCTTGGTGCAGAATTAATAACTGAAATTCCCATACCTTTCTTGCCAGATGCATCAAGGCATCCAATATTTGTGGATGCCCAGATATCCAGAAGTAATGTGTCGTAAGTGTCTCAAGATCTGTTTACAGGTATGCCAGGAATGCAACGGCTTTTCCAAACATTTACCAATTATGTGTCCATACTTAATGTAGGGAGAAGTTCTCCAACCATATCTGCCAAACTCATGTATCAGTTATGTACCTTGCCTTCTGGGAAGAACTGGAAACTTTTTTTTGTTGTTTTCGGTTTTTATTTGGGTTTTTTTTTTTTAGGCTCCAACAACAAAGCGATGAGGTCTGGACCAGGGAAGATAATGCTGACAGTCCCTCTGGCTGTAGCTCTTCTCCTTTGTATGGAGCAGGGACATAGTCTTTGGATATGAGCATCTCCAAGGCCAAGCAAGAGTGAGGCGATCCGATTGTGCGGGTGAATGTTCTGTAAAGAACAAAGTTATGGCATTTTGGTCTTCAAAGAATCATTAATATGAGCCACCAACAAACAATAACACCTCTTGCTTTTCCGCAATATCTGTGCAAAGTGACAGGCTAAAGCACGTAAATCTAGGAAGAGGTTTGGAGTTTAAGATTCTGGCTGGAGGCACGCTGATCTTACAGTACAAAATTCAAACCAGGGACTTTCATGCCAGTTTTCTGATCTACTTCCTGCAAATAAAATCCCTAACTGATTACAATATATTATCTTGATGGCAGAAATATATATGCCATTTCAGGGACTGGCTGTAAAATTGTTCCTTAAAGAAAAAAAAATGTTGAAAGAATGGTTCCACGTCCCTTCACAGTGATATTAAGAAAAACAGAGGGGGCAACTGTTAGTAACTCATAATGCTACGAACATATGAAATGAAATATGAAAGTAACTTTGTCTCCGTTTTCATGTAATCCTATTATTTAGAACTAAGTAATCAAGCTGGGGCTAAGTACAAGCTGGTATGCGGCCTGACTCTTACAGTCATTAAGGGGTATAATTCCTTAAGACAAAGCTTATTATTATTTGAAAATATGAACCAGTTTGTGTGCATATATGAGGCCCAAATATTGTTGCAACGTTGTAATGGAAGTTTTATTATATACTGAGTCAATAACTTTTTGTGTTATTTCAAGGGCCAGTGGAATATTGTAGTAAACTGGAAGTATTAAGCGTAAGATTACATGTTATGGATTTTTATTATTTTTAAAGCAGCACCACAGTCTTCATTAATGTGGTGAAAAAGCAATCCCAGAAGTTCTCATAGCAGTTTGTACCTTTATCACATGGCATTGTCTGGTTGGTGAAACACAGGTGAATGCAGAGCTCTCATTTTCCTTCCCAGGTTTTGTTGGGGGCTTGGGGAATTTCTGGTGGTGACTTTTTTGGTGGCCCTCTGCAGTATCTCGTGCTTTCCACTCACAAGTAGGACGTAACAGAAGGAATCTTATGGTTCTCTATGGACATCACTTTTTTCAGAATTCTCGATGAACAGTGCTTAGCATGCCGTGTAGCGAAATAAAACTGGTTTTTCTTGTATTTTTACATTGCTGCATTACATGATGCTGCAACATTAGATTAAAAAAACCCTAGAGGTGCTATGTAAACATAGCATAAATAAGACCTTGTTTATATTAAACTGGACTCTGTACATAGAGTTTTTTAGTTTTACCAACACTGTTTCTTCTGTTTCTGGAAGGCACATTTTTATATTCAGAAAGCAGAAAAGTATATAAGAAAGATTACATTTTAAAAAGTAACAAGTGTGTTGATTTTACATTTTGCCAGCCACATCTGTATTCTGCTCATTAGGCACTCTCACAAAGATTTTTTTTTTTTTTGTAAAGTGAAATATTTGATTAGCTTCAAGTAAATAGTTCCATATTACTTTATAGATCAGTATTTAGTATTTCAGATAGAAATATTATTACATATATACCAAAATTATTAGAGTAAGATGCATAAAGATGCAGTGGAGCCCACTAACTACTGTCATCAAGTTTGGGACTTTGAGTGCATGTGTGTGTGTGTATGTGTGTTAAATATTACCCAGACTGGCACAGACAGATAACAAAATTTTCAAGTAAGCTATTCCAGCTGTGAAATAAGGGGGAGGGGAGGAAGTAGTTATTTTCTGTGCCACAGACTGATTTTTTTTTTTTCAAATATGCCAAAACCTACTCTTTGAACATGTACCTTTAATTTAGTATTTCATAGGCATATGTAAGGCAATGGGTTGTGGCACTTTAAATCCAGGTGTAACATTTTTCAAATGTTTTCTGCCTGTCATCTTATTGTGCTGGCAATCTGCATTAATGGCTTTAAGCCGTACCCTGCAATACTGTATTTGGATTAGAGATGTACCAACACTGAAATATTGAGGGGTTTAACAAGGTCATGCTGAAGAAGAGCATGGAATGCTCTTCTAAAGCAATTGCTTTTTTTGGTTTGGAAGTACTTCATTGACAGGGTTTTCTACAAAATAATTCTATTTATATTAGCTTTCTTCAGTCATAATGCGCTTTAAGCACCATATGTTGTCCTCAGAGAGAGTTTACAGATTTTCAAAAGTTAGACCTTTTTTTGGGGGGGAGGGAGGGGTGTCTCAATTATTGTATTCAATTGTTCAAACTGAATGGTAATTTTACATTTAGATCTTCTTTTTGCTTTCAAAAGAGGCAAGTCTTTCAGTGCTTTCCTTTTTCTTTTTTTTTTTTCCTTTTTTTTTTCCCCTTCACCTCAAATCAAGGACAAAATGGCTTAGCTTCTGTTATGACAGCATCTGTGTTAAATGTGTTTGACTCCCACTCTGCTTTCTTTTTCCCCAAGGAAGTGAGAAATGGGAGTAAGCAGAATTTTAAAATTATTCTTTGAGCAGATTTGTGTGAGGCAGAGAAGTAATGAACAGGAAGGCTCTGAGGAATGATAACCACTAAACAGTGAGACTAAAACAGAACATGAGAATGTAAGAATAGCTGCTTTAGGTCAGACACCACCACTGCTCCCGTATCGTGTCTCAAAAATACAGCTAAAAGGGGAAGCCTCACAGAGGGTAGAATAACAAGGAAAATTTATATGAAACTCTCCCACAAACACTCTCCCAGAGCCCTATAATTTGTTGCCTGAGACTTTCAGGATCACATTTTAATTTGAACTTGTCCAAGTTCTCCTTGGATCCATGTAACCTCTCAGCATCCACCTCATCTTGTCGCAAGGGGCTCCGCAGCATAAATAACAACGCGTTATTTATGCTGTTATGTCTGTTACCAGGGAAAATGCTTTCAGAATTCAGTTACCTGCAAAAAAGGAATTAGCCATATTACTGGGGAAAAAAACATGCAGTAAGGAAATATAACTGGCATGGGTCTCTTGTGCAGGGCTAGCAGTTCTGTAGAGCGGTAGTCAGTCTGTAGCTATGTCTATGCATTATCGACCACGTTTCAGCATGCTTGCTGTGAATGCCCTACCTCAGTTCGACGTCTCTTGGGTCCCCCAGGAACCTCACACATACAAAGGGAAAGGGGGCCATGATGCTTTCAGCTGTGGGGATATACAGCCTGGGCATAGCTAACGTGAGTTTGCAGCATCCTTTTCTGTTTACACCTTTTGGTGGGCTAAAACATGACAGCCTGGAGGAACTGGTGATGCCAGAAGTTTCTGAAATTTGCCAGAAATGTGCATTATACCCATATACAAAGGATACAAAACCAGGAAAAACAAATACCCAATCGGGCCTGGAATCCTTGCCCATACTGCTTGTTGCTGAAGCATTTCCAGATTCAGGCCGTCACACCTAAAATGAACCAAATTCACGCAGCAGTGGAGGGAGGTCTTTCCTAACCTGGTTTGCTCTGACTTATGGGCTAGGTGGTAGGAGCGTTCCTGGGGCCAGTTCACCGCAGCAGGTCTGAAGCAGCAGTGTCTTGCTGGTAAGGGGATGGGGGGAATTACAGTTTTTGTCAAAAAACAGCTGTGCTCCCAGTCACTCTAACTATCTTTGGCCAAATTTCTATCTGCAAAATTAGGGTAATAATTTCTTATTTTGTGTTATGAGCCTTCTGAGTGCTACACAGCTCAATATTGCAAAAGCACATAAATTAGGCTTTTCTGCATTGTTGCTTTATTTTTTTTTTTTTTTAAATATTTGCACTCTATTTAAATGGAAACCTTCTCAGGAATATAAAGCATCAGTAAAAGTGGTCTCATTGAAGTCAAATAACAAACACCTTTTTTTTTTTTTTTTCCCCCAAATAGCCTATAAATTACCATGAGAAACAAGCAATACTTATACCACCTCCCGTGATATTTATGAGTAGGAGTCAACTGATTTTGTGGAGTTGGCAGTTCCAATCAGTGCTGTCCTGCTGTAAGAGTGAATTATCACAAGGCTCAATACTTGATGTAAATTTATCTTTACAAAGCATTATCAGTGACAAAATTGTAAAAAGAACAGAAAAATGACACAAAATCATTTTACTTTGTGCCAAAAATATAATGAGATCTGAAAATGGCAACAAAAATTAATCCATTTTGTGACAAATCTAAGATTTTAATCTTATGGAAGGACCTCCTTAGAGTCATATATAAATACTATTAAAATACTGTTGAAAGGAACAGATGGCATTTTTTTTCCAGAGGGTGATCTGCATGTGGATGAAGTGCAGTGTTATTAATGGTCATAAAATCATTTGCAAATATTTTAAACACAAGTATTAGCATATCTCAAACTTGGCAAATGTTCTCCTTTGCAGGAAATTGAATTCTGGAAATATGTTTTCCTTGATACTAGACATAATAATGTAATTAATGAATTGAATGCTTGCTCAGTTCAACTGAATGTTCAGGTAACGTTGTCAAAGTGATGAAAAGTCAGGAAATGTAGAAAATTAATGATAAGATTTTTAAGGGCACTGTGCATTTCTACATTGGCCTTTAATATGCCACACTGTCTGTGATGGACATCCTGCATTGACAGATTTACAGCATTTCATTTATTGCATAAATAATGGATACTAAGCTACAAAGCTGATAATGGAAAGGGATAGAAAATACAGCACCGTGACCCTCACTTTGATATTTTTTCATCACTTTTTTTGTCACTATTCCTTTTATAGGAATTGGATACTGGTTGTACTGATGGAGGCTATTTAAGGTTTTAGGCAATGCTCAGCAATTGCTGTTAAATGCAATTGGCATTAAGAATTAGAAATACAAATAGCACGCAACTGTTTTCCTTGTATTGAGAGTAGCCATATACTGTCAGTGTTCCCCTCCTGGTGTTCCAGAGGCGCAGAGTCTGTCCCTGCGATGTCATTCACAGAGCTATTAGAGGAGAAATGTACACATAAATTAAGATTGCCATTTTCAAAAGATATCCAAATCTAATTTTTTAATTTATTTCCTCATAAGACTGACTCCACCTTGCCGTGGATATTTTTTTTTTTTTTTGGTCTGTGTCCTGGTCAAAACTGTCTGGATGAAGTTGATGATAGATATCTTTTTTTCTCTTTCCATAACTTTAATATTAAATCTCTAAACCTCCTGGAGGACCGGTGGAAATTAATTAAGCAGATAAAACTGGGACTTTACTCCTCCTTTTCAACTGATTTCACTGGGTTTTCCTAACTCTTAGCAACTTTAACTAGCAGTTTGTCATTTACAGCTCTTCCTCTCTGGTATCTGGTACCTCTCCCCACTTTACTTCTCAACTATAACTTATTTCTAACAAAAATCTCCTGGTTTTATCTTCCTGTTACCAGTCTATCACAGGAAATCCATCAGTGAGAAATCTAATCAATAACAACAGGAGGAGCAAAAAATCCCTGTAATTGTCTTGTGGCACAGATTAGACATTTAATGGTCTGGAAGCTATTTGTCCCTTGGCTGACTGGGTTGTTAGGGTCCCAAGGCTGGCTATGGGCGCCCCCGAAGCCTTCTGCATGAAGAGAGGACTGTAGCTCTGAAGAGCTGGCCAGAACCAGTACTGGGATACTAGGACTTCTGGGTTTGGTTTTGTTTTTGTTCCTAAGGACTTTAACCATGATCTGCTTAGTAACACAGTGACCTTTTGCCAGCGACATAGAAAAACTGCTAAATAAACATGTGCTGTAGAATATTTGAGAAGCTGCATTAACTTCGACAGGACTAGCACTGCTAAATGTTAAGTACTTGCTCTGGGGCGTCGAGTGAGGATTTCACTGCGCCTGGTTCCTGAAAGGGAAAATATATACATACATACATATAGATAGGTAGAAATAGACTTGAAAGGGAAAATATATACATACATACATACATATAGATAGGTAGAAATAGATAAGCACTAGTGAAGATATGGTGTAGTCAATCTATCTTTTGTTCTGCTCTGAAGAGAACACACCGAGTGTCGCGAGACTGCCGACAGAAGTCAGCAATGATTTCAAACCAGCTCCGTGCTGGTTTCATCATCATCATCCATCACCCACCTTATGGGCATTTTTGTCTTTCACAGGTGCAGTGGGTACTAAAACTTCAGCAACGAGACCGCCCTGGTCATGGTTACGATGCTGCAGAGACATCGGTAAGCATTTGTATGTACTAGGTCCTTTGGTGTGGTGCACGTACAAAAAGGCAAGCTTAACTTTTCTGTCAAAAGACTAATTTAGACAGAAATAGCATCAGTTACAGGAATAACACAATGGGCTCGCCCAGGAATGTATTTGTACCTGTGATCCTTTCCCTTTCTGTGTGTAACTGCACATCACTTCTCTGTTCTGACCCGTCTCGTCCTTCACTTCCCACTCGTCAGTCATTGACATCTCCAGAACTACTGTTCTGAGGCTCTTGGACCCCTGATACTCGCTTTTAGCACTCTGTATGCTTTCTGTGTTAATGCTGAGTTTTACATCACTGAAGTGATACTTCTTCATTGTACTTGAGTAACCCAAAATTTGGAGGGGAAAAAAAAAAAGTGAGAAATAAACCCTGCTTTTGCGTTTGTGTACTTGTTCAAATACATTATAAGCCAGACTTTCGTCCTTAACCTGAATCAGAAAAACTCCTCTGATATTTAGCAGAAGTGTTCCTACCCATTTATGTGACATTTCTCAGAAAAAAAAAAAAGGACTACTAATTAGTAAAAGAATTTTTCTGACTTTAAATTGTTAAGCACTTGAAATCTAATTCAAATGTATTCAGCAAATGTCCCAGTTTACAATACTTGAGGAAATGAAAGAGCATAGAAAAACAATTAATTAAATAAAGCAGCAAGAAGCAAGGTTGAGGTCAGAGTCTCAATGCTAAAGGTGGAAGCTGGTATTTCAAATACAAGAAAAAAAATGTCAAGAGGCTTGACCAAGTACAACTTTGAACAGTCACCAAAGCCTCCAAATCTGAGGGTTCATAAGCACCTGTTTGCAATGTGGCCAGTAACATTGCAGATGTTTGCATAGACTCACAGCTGAATAATTCTCTCCCCCTTTTAGTGCCCATCAGCTTCACAGGCTGGGTTTATGGTGTTGGTGCAGAAGGCTGAGAAATGGGCAAATACAGGAGAAGAAACTTTGCAGCCTTCCCTGAGGCCTACTGATGAACCATAGCAAAGGAAGCATTGCCTGAAGAGACAGGTATTATTAGCATTCTACTTACTTATTAATGCTATTTAACCCTGACAGTTCTCGCTGGCTTCAGTTGCTACTTATGGCTTATTAACAGGATTGTATGTTGTGCCGTTATACTGAAAGGTGACGCCATGGGATTAACTCATTGCCTTCTCCCCTTCTCAGTGAGCTGGCCGTGATGCCACCACCAAGATTCCTGTCCAGACAGCCAAAGGCAGCCTGAGATGATCAGCATGCCAGCAAATCCCTCCTGTGATATTTGGGCTCCCCTAGCAAGGTCTTTCGACTGATTTCTCTGTCACCATCAAGGACAGATATTGCTGCGAGAACAGATTGATTAAGTGACGGAAAAATTCTGGAAGCTGCTTGTCTGAATCTACACCAGAGATTAGCAAGGACTCACTCATGTTTGTTTCTAGTCCTAATGCCCATGTCTGAACTTGGGCTTGCTCCCACACTGGGTTAATGTGAAGCAAATTTGGATTAAAGTATAGGCTTGGGCATGTGCTCAAAACACAATTCAGAAGTACTGCTGTGAATAACTCATTTAACATATTGACAAGGATATTGCGGAGTATCCTTACCTAAATAAGTGCTCTATACTAACTAAACTTATTCTGTTCATGTTGCATAATATACTTCCAATTTTTTTTAATGTGAATTTAATGTATTTTTTTTAGGTTTTAGGCTATATTATGCAGTTTATATTGGATACAGTAGTTATTTGTGGATTGTTCTTAATTTTTTTTTTCCCAGATGACTTTTCAAGCCTTTTGGGGGCTTGGCATGTAGGAATTTAGAAGCTGGTTTCCTTGGCTTTTGTATGTTGGGATTTTAAATTCATTTTTCACAAATTCTTATATCGTTAAAATCAGATAAATGAAATATTTGTGAAAACAGAAAAAAAGCAGTGGAAATTCATTATTATTTTATGCAATTTTATTTTTCTGTGAACTGACCTCCATGACACTAAAGACATTAATCGCCACCTGTGTATGTGGGCTGAAAATCTGACTTTTCAGTGGATTCTTCATGAAGGCACCTGAAAATTCCACATAGCTTTATTTAAACAATGCAAACCATAGAAATGTGACGCGTTAATTATGACCTTGAATCAGGGCCAGTTCCAAATATATCTGAGCAAAGTATGTAGCTTAGTGTAGCAGGCTGGGGATGGGAAGTGGCTAAGTCTCTGATGAGCTCTGGAAAGAAGCAGCCTTTGCTTTTGTATTAACTCCTTTGGAGGGCAGGTATAGAGGTTGAAAGGGTCTTAGAAGCAGCTTTTGCTACGCCCGTCTTCCCACATCCTGCTGGTGAATTATTCAGTAATTCAATAAATTCTCTAACAATGGCTTTCCGTTGCAGCTCTGCTTCCTTACCACTTCATCCCCATCCATAGTTGGAATACATTGATCATGGTTCCTTATTCTGAAGGCAACAAAAACTAATTTAACCAAAGCTTCAGAAAAGCCTTTAATTAGATGATGCAGAAGAACACAAACAGTTAAGAAATCTCAGTGTCATTTATGTTAGCACAAAAAATGTGAAGGTTGTTTACTGGCTGGTGAGATGGTACTGACAGAGCTAGTTCTGTCACACTCAAAAACTCCTTTACATCAAAGAAATTTCAATTCCTTCTGCCCTGTCTCCATACTTGTAGAGACATCGTCTCCATGCTGCACTCATTTGTATTAGCTACACTCACCGATATGTTGTCAGAAGAAGGTTGGATGGCTGGCATGACGGGAAGAAGGGCAGGGCATAAAATCTGTGAGATTAGCATATTAGCTAAATGTTTCTGCTAAAGTGATTTGCAGTGAAAAAGTTACACTCTTGGCAGTTAGTTAGGTTTTTATCCATACTTCTGTTGCCACTGCTATAGGATGCATGTATCAGCCAAGGAACCTCAGCTCTAGGTAGACGCCAGAGTTCTGCTTTAGGTGATATGCAGAAGAGGAATTTGCATTTGATCAGAGCATGTGATGTGTAATGTAATATAACGCTGAAAGCACTCAACCAACATCCATCATTAGAGGGATGAGAAAAGAAAAAGAAATAATGAAATGGGGGGGGTGGGGGTGGTGTTGGGTTTTTTCCTGATTTTGCGGTACTACACCCGCTCACCTTATCTGTCAATAGTTATCTGCCAGTACAATTTTGTTTGTAGTGTCTCAGGATCTAAGACAATTTTGGGCTAATTGGTACGAGGATGAGATTACCTGGGTAAAGATGCTTTTGCTTCCTCATCATTCTTTCTGGACCATCCAATCTGGACACTTATGGAAACAGGAAATCTGGATTTGATTTACCATGGCAATACTTCCAAATAAGCTATGTTTTTTAGGTATGCTTGTATATGAGTAGCTCAGTAGTTATCAGGAGAAGAGATTAAAGAAGCACTGCTCTATTCTAATTATTTCAACTCGTCCATCCACAATTCACTCAATTCTATTAATCGTTTTATGCTGTACATATAAGTCTTGCTTCCCAGACAATATGCAGACTGTCACAACTCCAAAACCAAGAGCCTGCTGTATTTATAAACTAATCAGTGTTTTTTTCCTTTTCAAAGACACAACTTTCAACAGGAGATTAATGTATAGCAAGGGAAATAGCTGCACATTTTTCCTCTCCTCTTTTTGAGGAAATAGCTGCATTGTTTCACTGTTTCACCTAGTTTTCAATTTTTCACTTACATCCCATAACTTAGTAAATAAAATGGAAATAAAAGGAAAATTCAAAAAAAAAAGGAAAATACAAGTCCCCCAGAATCAACTTCATTGCCAATCCTTTATATGAGTTTGATCTAGCTGCTTTCTGTTGAGAATAGAACAAAACTCCAGTGGTGAGGTCAGTAATCTAATTTTGCCTGAAGCAATCAGATAAACACAATGCCAAAACCAAGGTGAATATTCTGCAAAGATAACAGGTAGAAGATAGAAGTCAGTCATTCAGGGCTGGAACCAGCTCAACCAAGGACTTACTCAACCAGCTTTCAAATCCTTTGCAGGCTCTCTCCAGCTCTTGAAATATCAAAGATTATACTAAATACCAATATATAATTTTTTCCTGTTGTTAATTTTTCAATCCAGTCTGGATTGTAATTAAATTTTCTGTGAAAAATCATAGAATCATTGAATCATAGAATGGTTTGCCTCAATGTGGATTTTGAGATCCCTTTAAACATGAAACATCCCAGACAACCATCTTACACCAAACACAATTTTTAAAGGCATCCTGAGTCTGTCAGGTTCAGATTGATATTACTGGGTAGCTACATACCTATAAAACCATTTTCATAGGCACCTAAATACTCTGCAAAAGTAGAACTGGGCTTCTCAGTCATTTGACCCATAATTCATCTTGGTTTTAGTGCACCAGTCAGGACTTCGTATTCCCTTGTTATCAAAACCATACTTACAACTCCAAAAGCTGATCCCTTACCCATGTCTACCATGACTAGTAGGATTTTTTCTCTTATGCTAGAGTTTCTAATAGCTTTTGAAATACATATCTCTAGTAACTGAAGATCCTACTGGTGTGCTATGAATGCCTGTGCTAAATGGCTTTGGAAAGACAGCCACTTACCAAGGTCATACCATTATTTGTCACTTGATGGTCTGTTGATGCATTCTGTGAATGTGGAATTCACATGGGGAATGTGGAATTCACCCCTTCTCCAGGTAAATCCCACTGTGCAATTCTAAAAAAAACCAAACCAAAACAAAATAAATAAAGCTAGAGGTACTTTGAAATTACTACAATGGTTTTCATATTGTTTCAGCATATCATGTTTTTGTAATTTCAGTAATAACCCACATCATTGTTATTTAACGAGGACGGCTTTGTAATGATCTAAAGCTACAGACTTATGTGGAATGCTCTTTATAATTAATATCACCATTGTTTTAGGCTATGATGCAATTCACTAATTAGACTCTGATTCCTCCTACTTGTTGGAAGGCACCAATGAAATGCCATTTACCACCTGTAAATACCTATTTTCATTTGCTCTAGATGGACCCTGAAGCAACCCTAAATAATTAAGAGGAAAGTAAGAATGAATAAGTTCAGCTCAGATTGCTGGATCTATCAGACTGAATTTGATAATGTTTGTGTTATCACAGGAGCCCATCAGGTCATCGCCAATCTGTTCGCAGAGAGGTTCAGTGCTGGGAACTAACCTGAGCTGACACCAGGACAGCTGTGGGGCCTCGCAAGTGGATGGCAGGCACAGACCATCTCAAGCATGGACGAAACACAGGCTTTGTGGATTTCTAATCAGATAGATACTATGCATAAGTCTGGTGTATATAGTTGTAAGAGTAAAGAAAACAGCAACAGTGCAGGTGTGCAGGTGCTTGGCCTAGATACAGAATGAAAGCATTATTAAAAGAGGGTAAAGCAGAAAATTGAGCCTGTCCAGCATTATTTTTAATTTAAGAAGATCTAAACATAATGCTTCAAACCAGCAAAATGGTTATTTGAGCAGGTGCTGTAGCCTGTTCACCAATTTACCAGGCCTTTATAGCATGACTCAATAACACTATCAGCTGAATGTTATTTTAATATTTTTTTGCCCCTTTTTTGCATAAACAAACTTTTCTGATACTTCTATTTCTGCGCTTTATATCGTGAGCGATCATCATGCAACTTGCTGAGCTCACCTTTGCTACCTGCGCTGCTGAAGCAGTAAATAAGACCTGCAAAGGCAGGTCCTGAGGGCTGGCAGATGGGGATCGTTGCCACAGAAACTACTCCTTGCACTCCACAGGTTCAGTGAGTTTCATTTCATTTCTTATGGTTTGAAAGAGGTGGAATTCCTCTCCTGAAAAACTAAAAACCCATAGACAATTGGAAAGTAACAAAGAAGGAAACCACCTAGACACCTGCCCCGCCTTCTCATTAGACATGGGACTGTCTAATCCTACAGGGTACCGAGGCCGATGGTGTAGGATGCTTCTATTTTCACTGCACGAGGGAAACTATTTTTTTTTATCTGTTTCCCCTGTTCGGTAAGAGTGTCATTAGGTAGCCTTTTCACAGGCTTCATTTGGAAGCTGAACTCTTTTTCTAGTCCCAGCGATGTAGGAAAACAATCCTGTTACCAAATCATTGCAGCCACGGGTCTCTCTAGAACCCACCACACAGCTGTCATGCCATACAGTAACTTTGGAAACCTCGTTGTTTTGTAATAATTCATTTAGTAAAAGCTTGAGATAGCTCAAAGGAAATGTCAGGCAAAAGAGCACTTACTGCACTGGAGGCAGACTGGTGACAAACCAAAGCCATGCTTAAAGTACAATGGAAATTGAGGGCACTTGATTCTAGCAGCGTGAACAAGAAGCTGAATTTGGAGCTTATATTGTGCTCTCTTTCACAAAAATGAGAATACCCAACTTCATAGATTACAATGCTACTTAGAGAAACAGACCTGCAATACAGAAGAGAAAAAAAATGAAGTGAATAGTGTAGACGCAGAAGAAAAAGATTAAATAAGGAGAAAATGATTTATTTTTCACTGTGTCTCATATTCGATATTCTTAAATGAAACTCATTTCATCTTTGTACTCTGCAAGGCTCCGCAGAAGTTCTGTGCTATAAAATCTCCCATGCAATCATAAAACATTCACGTTAAACATATACTAGAGAAAATAACAAACAAAGATATTAAATGGTGCAAAGGCCTCAACCCATTTTTCTTCTTACGGCACAACTGTGCTTTCCACCTGTTGTTTCTTACAATGATGAATTTTACTGCAATCATTATGGACATCCTTTCAAGGGAGATGATTATTTTTAATGAAGGGGAAAAATATCTTTGCTGTTTGAAATGCTAAAAAAAAGTCATGTAGTTTTAATAAATGGCAAGTAACTTTATAAAAAATTATATGTATGTCTTCTGTTGTTACACAAATTGTTGAGGTTTGCAAATTCTTTCGTTACAGTGCACTTATTTTAATCTTCCTGCAATAACTAATGCTCATGGGACGCACACAACCCTCATATTGTTCTAAGTTGAAATTTTGGTTCTTAAACTATGTTTTTAAGCAAAGATGACATTGTTTTATGGTTTGCGATTCATTTTTTTACCAATAAAAACGCTAGGGAAGAGCAGTAAAGCAAGATCCCATAATAATGGAGTGGTTTCCTTAGCCTTCTTGCTGGCAAAAACATAGATTAAAAAATTTACATTTATGTGTGTGTATGTGTGCAAAACCTAAACAAAATCATGAGTGGTCTTCACTAAGCTCCTGAAATGACAGCTTATGATTAGGATTAATACCAGGGAAGAAGCACTGATGACTTCTGGCATTCCCATTTGTTTGAACTGCCCCTGATTGACCATGGAGATAGACTCTTAAACTGGAGGACTGAAACACCCTCCTCAGCTTACAGCTTCAAGGGTGCTTCACTGTTGCATCTTAACTCCATCCTGATGCAAGATCTGTGCTTAACCCCACTCTTTGGTATGCCTGGCATCGAAGGAACTGTGATGCCTGGGCCTGTCTCGATGTGTCCTCAGCCTGGATGATTGGCGATGAGGGAGCACAGAGTGCATGACAGAGTATGTTTTCCTCTCAGTTTAGCCAACTGGCTACAGGAGCCAAGAAAAGAATCAAATTGAGTGTTTCTATGTATAATAACTGCAAGCATCTTTTCCTCTCCCTTACTCCCTACTGTGGGCCCTAGAAAGGAAGAAGGGTTTGAGCTTCATCACTCGGAGAACATAACAATGTATTACATTCTTTGTACACTTTTTAAAACAGGATTTTGATTAATGTTACATTTCTCAGTCTACACAACTCATAGGCAGCCAATTAGATTGCATTTTTGCACAACTCGAAAAATAATTGCCTGGTTTTGATTAGAGAAAGTCTGTAAGAAACCCAGGGCTCCTATTGTAGTTGGCCTACTGTTCATTGCTGTTGGTATTACCGGTTTATTAACTTTTAAAGTAAGGCTTCTCCAAAATAGTAAATTGAGAATTGGATTTATTAGACCTCCATCCACTGCAGGATTCAATGTGCTAATGGATTTATATTAATTTCCCATGAAATACTAAAACCAGTAATGAGAATAATTGTTACAAAGCATAAACCAGTATAAATACCTGCTTTGGATGCTCCCCACTTCTCCTGAAATGTCAGACATCATACATTACAGAAGGAAAAGGGAGATGTGATTCATCTGACCTCAGATGTCTGGAAGTTAGGTACCGTTGTCTGAGTCATTTGTCTAGGCTGACCCAATCCGTATACTTAACAAAGAACAGTGGGCATGATCAAGGCATGAAGGATTAAAAGTATCACTTACTTAAAGATACCTATTAAAGGTGGATGGGATGAATTTTTCTCCTGAAGATTCCTGGATCTTTTCACTGACAATACAGGGTCCTACCTTAGTGTCCCAACTTAGACTGTATGCATAATTTTTATAGTTACATGAATTTATAGTTAGAAGACATTAAGATTGTTTGAAGGAATGGGAGTTAAACTTGGAAAACTGGAAGGAAAGAGTTTTCAGGGAATTTAGTTTGCAAAATTAATTACTTTCAGTAGAAATCAGGCCATACCTATTCTGTTCCTGCTGTACTAAATGTATTTAAAAGCTGGCAATGACACTGAACAGCATGTTTCGTTCAGCCATTGATTTCATAAATCGTAAAAACAATGGACTGTCAAGGTCAAAATACATTTTTTAAGAATGGTAGATTTTCTAGGCTAACAAGGACTTGATATCTCTTATAATATGACACATCCTCGAAATCCTAAATTGTATAACCAAGGACAAACTTTGTCATCTGCAGTATCCAAAAATTCCTGGAGACAGCGCATTAACTTAATTAGTCTTTCTGCATCATTACATAGTTCACTTAGGGAAAAAGAAGAAAAAGAACCATAACGTGAGTTATTTTTTAGCTCTAGCTTCTGTCAGTCATCCCTCCATTCCGCATCTCAGCAAGTGCTTTCAAGTGTGTGTTGCTATTTGTTATCCTGCATGTCTATACACGAGGATTAATATACCATCCGATTAGAAAGGCATAAAGCCTGTGGTTTTGTCCATGACCAAGACGGTCTGTGCCTGCCATCCACTTGCGAGGCCCCACAGCTGTCCTGGTGTCAGCTCAGGTTAGTTCCCAGCACTGAACCTCTCTGCGAACAGATTGGCGATGACCTGATGGGCTCCTGGTAGTGAGCCTGCTTTCAGAGGACAAATCGCAGACTGCACAGCACTGATCGTCTAGCAAGAAGAAAAACACATTATCCAAATTCATTTGATTTTAATAAGACAGGAACCTGAGCTGATCCGTTTCTGACTTTTATTTCCTCATATTTATTTATTTAAGAAGAGTCCTCTTCACTGTATCCACAGCTATTTGCCTTCAGGAAGTACAAAAAGTAGAATCTCTCAAACTTTTGCTTTTAGTTCCAGCAAATCCAGAGTTTTTTCTCTGAAAAGAGTAAACATGTATTCTCTAGTGCTTGATGTTATGATCCTGTATCTGCCCTAACACATATAATTATTTTGTATGCATTTTCATGCTTTGCATACCTGTTTATTTGCCAAATGAACTTTTAAAAACATTAGTTCTAAGACAAATATAACATTTCACATCTACTATATGAATCTATATGGATTTTTTTCTTATTACCATACTAATTAAACGATCCAAAGAAATACAAATAAATTAAGCCTCATTGTTTTCATTTTAGCATTAATAAAAATAATTTTGCATTTGAAAGTAAGTGGATCAGATTAGTATTCTTTCATACATATCAAAGTGCTTGGAAAAGGTGGGTAAGCACAGTTGTTCTCCCCTCACTAACACAGAAACTGAGGGCTACATGGGGCATTGCTGTGCGTTTTGTGGGGGTGACACGTACACCTGCAAAACGCTACTTTAAGAGTAAACATGTATTCTCTAGTGCTTGATGTTATGATCCTGTATCTGCCCTAACACATATAATTATTTTGTATGCATTTTCATGCTTTGCATACCTGTTTATTTGCCAAATGAACTTTTAAAAACATTAGTTCTAAGACAAATATAACATTTCACATCTACTATATGAATCTATATGGATTTTTTTCTTATTACCATACTAATTAAACGATCCAAAGAAATACAAATAAATTAAGCCTCATTGTTTTCATTTTAGCATTAATAAAAATAATTTTGCATTTGAAAGTGGATCAGATTAGTATTCTTTCATACATATCAAAGTGCTTGGAAAAGGTGGGTAAGCACAGTTGTTCTTCCCTCACAAACACAAACTGAGGGCTACATGGGGCATTGCTGTGCGTTTTGTGAGGGTGACACGTACACCTGCAAAACGCTACTTTGAATAGCTGGGTAGGCTCAGTGTGTTCTGCCTGAAAGGGCAAAGGCTGGAGGAGGAAAGGGCAGAGCTCTGCTGAATCAGGCGTGGCAAGAAGAACGTGGATCGAGATCAAAGATACACCGTCGTTTCCAAAGCAAGAACCAAGACCCATAACACAGAGGTGTGAGGGAGCAGAGTGCCAAAGTAGGGGGGTATAGAATGGGATGGATGCACACCTTGCATGGCCGCTTCTGGAAATTGGATGTGCACCTGGAACACAGTTTTCTCTCTTGGCATCTGCTCATGACCACTGTTGGAAAATAGTACTAAGCTGGAGGAACCCTTGTGCAGAATCAATATTGGGTTTGTGGTGCTTGTGATTGCTACTTAACCAAATGGTAATATTTTACAGATATGAAAATAATTACATTGCTGGACAATGGACTTTTAAGTTTTAAGTAACTTATTACCAACAACTAAAATTAAAGTCTGTATGTGTTGACAAATCACAAGCAGTGTGTACTGAAATAAAATTATTCAAAAGAAACAACACAAATTAATATAACCAAGTTTTCAAGAGCATGCATTTTAAGTACTGAAATATTGTTAAAACTGATTGCTGAGGTTTAATAAAAATACTGGAGATAAGAACAGCTGCTTGGTAATTATTCAAAGATGCATATGCTATAAAAAGAATAATTCTTATTAGTTTATTAAACATGGAAGGTCTGTTCAAGCATTTAATTGGCTTTAAAGGAAACAGCTATGAGGAAATTCATTAGGTATTAGTTAATTACCAAACAAAGCAAGTGGCACATAATAACTGTTTTGATTGATATCTTTGTTGGCCTGGTTCTAATCCGCTATTTCATCAGTGTGTTTTATAGACAGGATTACAGCTGGATTTTAGCATGCAGCTGTTTCCCTAAGCAAGTGCAGTGATCTCTCATCTGTGAACAGGAACAACAGGGGCATGAGGAGGTTCAACATATAGAGAGAAATGATGTCATGAGAGAGGAAATGCATGCATCTCCAGATGGGAATATGACCGCAGCCACTGATCTCAGGACTGCAGCCCAGCAATCGGGGCACTCGGAGGGAGGGAGGCAGGGCAAATGATTAACGAGAACCCTAACATGGCACAATCTTTGGCAATCAGGCTGTAGCACAGGTATTTCTTGCTAGGGAGCGCTCCCACACTGTGACTTAAAGGAAGGCGCTCATCTTTAGAGACCGACACAGCTTGCAGCTTAGGTTTTGAGTGTGGCACCTGACCCTACATCTCATGGGAGGGAAGGTCAGCATCAGGAGGGATGGCTGAGGGATTCCTCAGCCTCAAGGAAAGACTGAACCTTCCTTACAGAGCTTTGCCATACGGGTACATTTCTGAGAATGCGCAGGATCATTAACTATCCGTGGAAGAGATATCCCACACTTTGTGAGGGATTTTGAGGCTTAAGCTCTAGGTCAGGTTGCAGCCATCCCCATTCTGCTGAGATTCTGCTTTATGTTTGCTTTTGTGGAACTGGGTCTGTATAGCACATAAAGTTTTTCTTTTTTCCAGAACGATTAAAAAAAATTACAAAAAATATAGCCCCTTATCAAAATTGTCTTGGACAGTCATATATTTTGCAAAGTCACTTTAAAGTAATTTTTAAAAGCAGTGGCCTTCCAAAGTAGTGTGAAAACACTTCGTCCAGAAACTTCATATTCAAAAACAGGAAAAAAATTGTATCGAAATGGTACCTGATTGGTGCTAACATTATAGATGTTTTGATCTGATAGAAGTGCTCTTCCAAATCTTGTCTGAATTTACTTTGGCCTGTAAAGAAATAATATCATCTGCATTTTAGACAACAACCTCTTCTTTCCACAGCTCACACTGAAGAAGATATAAACTACAGTGACATCTATTAAAATTGCTGTAATTAAATGAAAAACTTACATCTCAGAACACAGTTGAACCTTTTTTTGGCTGTTTGACATTGATGTCATTCCCGTTATCATATCCCCAATAAGTTTGGCCAGAACCATTGCTCTTCCTTATTTTTACATAATATAGCATTTCAAAATAGCAACAAGGCACTCAAACTAAACCATTGCAGAGAAATTATTGGAGTTCTTGTGTGATTACAGTAATTTGGCTCAGTGCCAGCTAACACCACCTGAGGTGTGCTATAATTGCCCAAAACTGCAATGCCTGTCATGTTTTATTTGTTAAGGGTCTATCAACATTATCGCTATAAATCCTAATTAATGGTGATAGAAAAGTGATACTCATGTTACTATGTATGGATACATGCAAGTATACACATTTGCATAAGGGGTTGTATGCAGTGTATATAATATGTATGTGTGCATATATAGAGTTTATTTCTGTATGTATGTGATGTATTTATTGCATAGTATTCATAATATATACTATACATAAACCTATGTATAAAATATATTGTAAAATATGTATAGGTACAAAGAGATTTTTCATATGTATCTCTATATACACACCTGTTGCTCATATCATAAATACGTGTGTGTATATTTATGTCCGTGTGTAAACTGCAGCCTGCTTGTACCTGTATAGAACTAGGAGCTTCAGTAATGCCACATTAGGATGCTGTAGTGAGGTGTTCTGTGAATTAGCATGTTGAATGCTCATGAAACCTAATCTTCAGCAGTCAAATACTTTTTATTAAAATGAGCACAATGGAATTTATTTTGAATGACCTGCTAACATAACGTCTAAGTAATTTAGAAATAGAATCTGAAATACTACAAATATAATATCAATACAGTATTTAACATCTGAAAGACAAAGAAATAAAACACGTATTTACATATTCGTTCCTTTTCAGCAGCATACTGTATTTCCAAGTATCAGCCTAACAAGAGAGGAATAACAGAAAAACTGCAGACAACCTAAAGATGGAAGGTAGAATAAAAAGGCATCAAAGAATAATGGAACCTGGAGCAGGAGAAAGGAGCACTGTTTTGGAATTAGGTAAGAGAGGCTGCCACTCTGAGGCTTGAAAAATATTTAGTGTGACTTGTGTGAGGTAGGGATCAAACTTTCCTACTTCATAGGAGTTGAGATGAGGACACATTAATTAATATTAATGAATATTTGTCTGAAAACTATGTTGTTCAGCACACTTAGAGAATAAGGAGAATCCTATTAACCAGTTCATCGACACTATTGCACTCATTTTTCTATCAATCACACAAACCTCATCCCCTCTGTGTCAGTTGAGAACTGAAAAATATCCACTTCAGTAGAAAAGCCAGTTGATCCTAAATGCCAGAGTAAGTTATATCAGAATAAAGCTATTTAAAGACTTACCAGAAAGTCCCAGATGTTCACAAATAGCCCTTGCATTCAGCAGGGAGCTTTTTGTATGCATGCGTCCTACTCACCAACCCGTTTGGA
This sequence comes from Egretta garzetta, assembly GCF_000687185.1. Taxonomy (NCBI): domain Eukaryota; kingdom Metazoa; phylum Chordata; class Aves; order Pelecaniformes; family Ardeidae; genus Egretta; species Egretta garzetta. Next base: position 805,412 of record NW_009258797.1, read on the forward strand.
CTACTTGCGTCATTTCAGCAAGAAAAACTGTCTGTCCAGGCAGGCTAGCTACAATATTGAGTCACTGACATTCTCATAGCTAACAAACAAAATGAAACAGCTCCCCACAATTCCTTCTGCATGACTATGATGGCATCTATCAAAGCCAGTGCTACCGGGGTGTGATTATAGGTACCGATTCCTTCACCTGGGATCCAGACTCTGGCAATGCTGCATCATTTATTCTGCAGCCACTGGGTTATCGTGACCCATCGGGACAAGGCAATGTCAAATGGAGATAGCAATGGCTTTCCGCCTATCAATTAACAGTATTGCTAGTGCCAATTTCAGCTCAGTGGGTTGTACTCTAGGATCTATACTAATAGTTTTTTCTTGACAAACAGACTTTGTTCACATTGCCCTTTAAAACCTGTATTACTGATGATGAACGAATGAGTGGATCTAAGACTAGTCTATTAAATAAACCTCTATAGGTGATAAATATCCACACATTGCTGAATTTGTTTACATGAATTTATCCAAGGTGAGCCTCTGTTTCAAATAAATGAAGTTGCTGTGGTTTAGACATAATTCAAATCACACACCCAAAGACAGAGAGAAGTCTTCACTTCAAGTTCTATAGGCAGTTGGATATCCAGAATGCCTCATTTAGAAATGGCTGATTTAATTTTTAGTACCTCTGATCCCTGATATAACATCCACCAAGCGGCCAAACTTCAGCAATAAGACTAGCACCATCTTAAGACTACATTGGGAGCTTGTCCTGACCATGTATCATTTGAAAAACATCTCTCTGAGTGCCATACTGGCCCCACAAGTGTCACTGTTGATATCCAGATGCCAGTGAATAACCTCAATTACTGTGAATAATCTGGCCCACTTGGATGGGCGCAGCACTAAGCTTTGCAAAACAGAAGATGGCATGGAGCATGCAATAGAGGGCACTAAAAAAGTGTCTACAACTGGTGGCCTGCAAAGCACCACAGGCACATTTGGATTGATGGATTTGGGCTGGTGATACATCTTAAAAGGATTCTTCTTTTCCCCCCATCTTCCTTTCAGGAAGAAGACTATTTGAGCAATGAGTTGAAAAGGAAGCTGAGCCTTAATGATTGAAGAGCAATACCTAAATGAAGGAGGTGTGTTGCTGTTTATCATTGTTGTGATTTAACCCCAGCTGGCAACAAAGCCCCCCCCAGCCACTTGCTCGCCCCGGTGGGATAGGGGAGAGAATCAGAAGGGCAAAAGTGAGAAAACCTGTGGGTTGAGATAAAGACAGTTTAATGCATAACGCAAAAGCCACGCGTGCAAGCAAAACAAAACAAGGAATACATTCAGTTCTTCCTACCAGCAGGCCATTGCCAGGAAAGCAGGACTCCATCATGCAGAACAGTTACTTGGGAAGACAAACACCACCACTTCACACATCCCCCCCCTTCCTTCCTCTTCCCCCAGCTTTATATACCAAGCATGATGTCACACGGTGTGGAAAATCACTTGGGTCAATTGGGGTCAGCTGTCCCAGCTGTGTCCCCTCCCAGCTTCTTGTGCCCCCCCCCCCAGCCCCCTCGCTGGTGGGGGGAGAAACACCA
>NW_009258797.1:807039-836673 GCF_000687185.1 Egretta garzetta
AGGAATGAAAACATCCCTGTGTTATCAGCACTGTTTTCAGCACAAATCCAAAACACAACCCCATACTAGCTCCTATGAAGAAAATTAACTCTATCCCAGCCAAACCCAACACGATCGTGAACACGTATTTTATTTTTAATAAGCAGAACTACAGAAAACAAACTTTTCATCTGTTGCTTCAATGGTTTTTACACTTTACTGAGCAGGTTATTTGTGCTGCCTCAGGAATGTCAAGCTGAAACATGACAGAAGGCTGATCTCCTATTTATTTGAACGTACCCTTTAAAGTCTGGGACTACATTAAAGATTCTTGACACCAGCAATGCTGTTTACAGCTTGAACTGTAACAGGCAGGTTCAGCGTTAACAGCTATTAGCATGGAAAAAAGGAAAGAGCTTGAATCAAAGAGCAGATGTTGGCTGATGAAAGAGCAGGTAATAAAAAGACATATACAGAAAAATACACTGTTTTTCAGGAAACGCGATTACTCAAATTTACAAACATTCATATCAGCGAGTTATATTGCTCCTTTTCGGAGCTGCTGAAATTGTTTGGCAGTACACACTTGGTTAAAAAATTTTGAACCACACAGGCTACGAAATGTGTAAAAAAAAAAATATTCATGCTTGCATCCTTTACTTTGGGGAAAGGACCCCCCCCAAAAAACAAACACACACCACTCCTTCCCCTTCTTCCTCAGCCAAACTAAACCCCAACCCCTTTTCCGTTTCTCAGCAAACAATTAGCAAAGAGCTTTGTGGGACTACGAAACTGCTGTTTCTCCGAGTCCATGAAGAATGTGTGTATGATACCATAGCTGATGAGATCCTCAGGTTTATTTTTTTTTAAACATTGTTAGGGCACAAATAAGTCCATGAAGAATGTGTGTATGATACCATAGCCGATGAGATCCTCAGGTTTATTTATTTTTTTTTAAACATTGTTAGGGCACAAATTAAGCCATCTTGATTTACACTAGCTAGGCATCGGGCAATATGTGTGTACATATATTTTTATATATACTTATCCCCTCCACAACTCTGCCCCATGGAGTTTTCTGTGCCTCTGTAAGAGTAGAGGGGCCACCACAGGAGCAGTCACTGTTTTTCCCCCCAAAACACCTGCTGAGCCTCCTCTGCCTAACTACCACTCTTGACTGCAGGTGTTTTATTTTTAAGAGGCTTTAAAAAAGCATTTGAAATGATCACGTGCAAAAAAGATGCTTTATTTCACTACTACCATCCTAATGGTGGCCATTCATTATGGTACAATATGCGGTTATTTTGATCTTCTCATGTAATAGCAAAAGTACGTGACCAACAGGGGCCCACACACACTGTGTGGTGGAGTCAGCATAGCTTAAACAGCAGTGGCCCCTAACTTATTGTGATTTACGGGAGCAGTATTAACCCGTCTGGTTTAGAAAGTTCACATGGCGGCTGCCTTCTCCAGTAGGTGATAAAATTCTTCTAGCACTTTCTCCTAATTCGCATTGACCACAGACAGTTACTGGAAGCCACTGGAGCAGATGCTGGAAGACCACTGGGATGGTCCTTTTCTGGCAGAGATTTCCTTCTGCCGGTACTTGTATTGGCACCCCATGAAAGGCAGAAATTTCAGCCATGGTGAGTATGCCCTTTACCTGGATGAGAAAACAAAGCAGGGCCATGTTTCGCTTTGGTTTATTTTGGTTTGTTTTCTTTTCTTAACGTGACTAAGAACACTTCACTTCTACCACAGAAGAGTCATAAAACTTTTACCCTGTAAACTTGAGTAAATTCCTAGTGCGCTTGCAAATTATGTACGTTAGTAAGACTACACCTTTTTTAGTGTATTGTGCTGTATTTTAGATTCATCTGGATGCAAAAGACAAGAAATATCTACTGGGACATGTGGTTGTAAGGAAATAAAAAGAATAAAATGATAGAGGAAGACCACAGCATTAGATCTGAGGTTGAAGAATGTTTTTGTGTCATTTCCATAAAAAGGATAGTTTTGTGGCCATTTGAGGATCTGTATCAGATTTTTATATATCAATCCTGGTAATGGAAAGCAGATCATTTGAGATAAAACCCACCTACATATAAGAAGAAAAGCAACTGCAGGAAGTAGTTGTTATATCTTACAGACACATGGATGGTTATAGTACAGCCAGGATAAATAAGCTGAAGCATGCTTTTACTGAAAATGCAAAGTTGCAAAACATACATATAAACCTTTTCTCCAATACATTGAAGTTTATAAATTAATAATATAGCACATATGTTCAGTATATTCTTTTTGCATTATAACTGAAGTATACATCTGCCAAATAGCAAACCAAATAATGAATTAAAAAGTAATATGGTATCGTGTTTGGAAGGTTTTGCCATGTGTGGTACCACTCAACCCTGGGTGTATCACAAACACCAGAGTGCCAGGGAAGTGTTATTAAGACAGGAAGGGAGAAGGAATCTGTCTTTGCATCTTATATCAACTCTATACTGCCAAAAAATACCAGCTCCTCTGTATTATAGTGCATCTTATACATGGCCCATAGGTGTCAAAACAGTCTTTCAAGCAGAAGTGATCTCTGTTTAAAACAAGTGCCCCCTCGCTCCCCAGTTTAAGGCTGCAATCAGACTATAGCATCTTGGCATACTAATTTTTCAACTGGGTGGCAGTCTTTTGCAATTTTCTCCTGAAGATTCCTGGATCTTTTCACTGACAATACAGGGTCCTACCTTAGGGTCCCAACTTAGACTGTATGCATAATTTTTATAGTTACAAGAATTTATAGTTAGAGGACATTAAGATTGCTGAGTAATGCAGCATACTTTGAGCGGACCAACTCAGTCAATACATGCTTAGAGGGTGAACTTTTCATTACAAGGGTATCAGCAATTGGCCCTAGGTGAGCAGCATAACAAATATCCCACTGTAGCATTTTTCCACACTAGTTTTCCTGCTAAAACTTTCCGTTTTTCTTTTCAAGAAAGAAGAAAATCCAGAAAGTGGACTTCTTTTTCTTAAGTATATCAGTTTCATGGATGCTTTCCTTTCCTATATCTGGTCTTAAATTTTTAAGGCTACACAGGCTGGAAATATCTTCAGGTAATACACAATGGCTGTGTGAAGTAGAGAATATGAATAAAGAAATAGGAATGGTTATGAATATAAAAGTCTGAGAGGCAAAGAATGGTTTTCATTCAGCGTGATCAACCAAGCACAAAGCCTGACTCAGTATGAATGGGCGTGAGTGAAGCAGTGTAAATGGAAGTCAATATGACTACCAACAGAAGATTAGGAACGCGCAAGGCAGAGTGTGACAGGGTATTTATAAACATGTCAGATTACAGATTACGATGAGAAAGGAATCTTAACTTTCCGAATAGAAAAAGCAAACACATTCCGCTTCCTCAGAACATGGAACTCCATTTTATGAACAAGCCCTTTAAACCCAAGTCAGGAGTGTGCAAAAAAAAAGCAGAATATTTGTAGGTAGGTGTCATTGTCCAACACACACAACATGTGAATGTTAGGCAGATTTCTGTAAAACTTAATTTAATGTGAACAATGACTATGTGAACAATGTAGTCTATGAAACAACAAGTAAACTATATAGATAAAACTTAAATCTTTAACAACAGTAAAAACCAGAAGGGTAAACAAGCACACTAGGAAAAATGTAATTGCAGATGGTTTTTTGCTCTGCTGAAGCATTTAATATCAGTTTCCAACACTCAGTACAAGTTTCGTCATTTTTGGTTTTACCTGGAAAGAATGAGATGTCCCGTTTCCAGGCCCCTAGGAAAGTACTCCTGTATTAAATTGGTAGCATTCAGAGACAACTTTAAGAAAGAAAGCTGAAACTGTGAAGCTTGCTTATCCCAGGGGACTAAGGAGCTCCTCACTTGTAGGAAACATGCATGTCTTAACATTTTGGGTAGAGTGTGTATCGAACACAGATGTAGTCTTCTGGCCTTTAAGGAGAAAAGATAATTTTAAAATAAACATATTCTCACTGTTTGGGAAGATGCTTCTTATATTATACATACATTCTTATTCATATATGCTTTGTACTTCTGGAGATTAATTAAACAAATCCTGGGCTTTCGCAGATAACCAGTAGGTAAGACCACACAGAGTAACTACCAGAAAAGGTACCATATGATAACTTTTGCAAAGTTACTTTATTACCAATGACACCAGGGAATCACATCTTAACATTTTGGGTAGAGTGTGTATCGAATTTAGGGTCTTAACAATGTCAGACACACATTAAGATACTTTATTTTATTGTTACTCAACTACACTACGGGGAGTGTACCTAAGGAGGGAAAAACCTGTACTGAAGTTCACATAGTTATATGTCTAATTTTATACATATATATAGGTATGCATAGTTGCCCTATGATAACTTATTTTAGCAGTTAACAATTAGAGGATATGATTGATATCCCGTACTTTTTTTTTTTTTTTGTTTGGCTGTGGTAGGATTTTTGTTTCCATCTATACATACCATACAATAACACTGAATTTCTTCTTCTGTCTTCTCTGAGTACACAAAACTTTGGTCAGAAGGTTTTTTTAATTCTACTATCCCCTCTGTTTGAAGTAGAAGTAGAATTTAAGGGAAACATGACGTGCTTTAATCACATTTTGATTATTATGAATTACAGGAGCTTCCACCCATGTTTGGGAAGCATGAGTAAAATGAGGTTGCTTTTCTTCCCTCTAAAAGGATTGTTAGTACATCTACCTTCCTATGCAACATCTTTGTGAAGAACAGCCTATCTTATTCACAAAGACAGAAAACCTAGAAAAATAAATTAAGATTTAGATTTTTAACTTGTGATCAATTTGGGAAATTTGATGCCAGCTGAATTTCTATTTGATATTCACATTACATTCAAGGTGCAAAGAAATAGAAGCCACAACATCAATAACACAAAGCTAATGTATATGTCAGCTTCAATATTATACCTGTATGACTGGAATTCTTGGTTCAATAAAATCTCTATGTTTAACCATGATATAAGCCTTAATACGAGAGCTAACTTTTCACAGAATATTTGAAGACGGGTGCATCATTTATCTAAATCACCCAGATGGGCTCAGTGCTATAGATTGAGACTAAGTCTTCTAAGGCAAGAAGGGGTTGCCCTAGAGCTGTCATTCTTCGCTAGAAGCCATCTCCACTGTTTGTGTCCCAGATCCCCAAACTGACATAAAGACCTACTAGAAGTGGGAAGATGAATTTCCCCTGTGACTGTGGCCTATATTCCTCCTTTGTGACCTTTAAAATTTACTGATGGTTATGCTTCTAATACTAAAGAACATTGGTGCTCAAGAAGAAAAAAAGCTAGTAGCGTAGTAGCTACCCTACCCATAGTAACCTGTGAAAATGCACAGCTATAGGTATTTAAAATGTTATTATTATCCCTTTCTACAAACAGAGAAATGTTCTTTTCTCAAGTGTTTCTTCTGCAAAACGTGTATCCTTACCCAAAGAGCAGAAAGATCAGTGCGAATTTTTCACTGTGTATACTTTAGCTATTTTGGGACAGAAATGGTTGGGGGTGGGTCAGAAATTTCTTTCTCTCGTTCATCTAGAGATAGATTCTGAGGCATAATTTTCCATTTGCTCTTGCATGTTGAGGTTGCAAGTGAGCTCCATGTTATGAATGTTGAAAATGGATCACTGTTGAAAATAATTGCTCTGTTTCCGAGTTCTGTGATTGTCAATAGTTATTCCCTCTTCCTACTAAGGCCAACAGAGGCCACCATGATTTCTTTTCTCTTTTAAAGTGTACCCTCTGATGTAGTGAAAAGAAACCAGTGTTCTCAATAATTTTCTGCAGGACTTTGCTGCTCAGATTTTTTTCCACTACTTGCTGGGGAAGCTGGGGCTCTTTGCCAGAGTGGCTCCTTCCTGTCCCATTGCATCTGTCCAATTCCAGGATTCCTTTTCTGAAGCAGTCATTGCTGATGTGTTTTGCTGATTCCCTTGCAAAACAAAGTTGATATGAATTTTAAAAATAGACTTTCTAACTATGCAGTCATCAAAGCCAGAACCAATGCGAATTCCATTCTTTTCAGAATTACGGGGAAATGCTCATTACGCTTTGCTCTTACAATTATTTGACAGAGGTTTCTGACACAATACTAGGTATGAGAAATAGATTCTTTAACAAAGTAAATAAGTTAAATAGTGGGTGTCAATCATGATGGCATTATTTACTTTTGATAAATGATTTTCTTGAAGAAGTATTTGGCTTGCTGAGGATCATTTAGAAAATTTGAGGAAAGCCTTCAACTGAATACACAAGATGAATTCTCTTACACTTCAAATAGGCCCCTATATGTTCAGACACAATATTCCTATTGCTCAGATAATTGTAATTAATCACAGCAAAAAGTAAAACTCAGGTAGGTACTATGAATTTAACAGCAATAGACCCCCAACCTGGACACATATGTTGGCTCAGAGTTTTAGATTTTACTGTCAAGGTTAAAAAGGTGAATCAAGAACTTCTTCCAAATTAGCGTCAGATAGACTGAGGATATTTGCAATTCCAGATGAGAAATATTTATTGTTTAATTGCCTGGTAACAACTTTGATAGAAATAAGAGGTCCTGAGAGTAAAATACCTTGGTATTGGAGGGAATCAAATGTAAAGAGCCAAAAGTACAATTTTGCAAGTAGCCCATTTGCTTTCTGGACTCATTTTTGCAGTCAAATTTACACACTGTATTGTTGGGTTTTATTTGCTGGTTTTGAACTTTAAAAGAAGTTACAATATGTGTGTGCATGTGCATGTGTCCGTGCATCTGCGTGTAAACCAGAAACTATCAATAATTATGCGCTTGCTTTTTCTTTTCTTAAATTATGTGGGCATACTGTAATTTATGTCCTTCCCTTTTGACACTGTAATCCTTTCATAGCAATGTCACATGCAGTTTAATTCTTCTTCTCCTCTGTATTTTTTATTTAATTGCTATAATCAGTGCAAATACTTCCTCATTTACATGCATTTCCCTCTGTGCAAGCATATGCATACAGATCTACAGAAAATAGTTTGTCCAAATGCATTGCAAATCACCAGAGTGAAATATCTAATAGCAAGTGACACAACTGAAGTTAAAAAAAAAAAAAAAAAAAAAGGTAAAAAAGCCAGAGTCTTACCTTGTCAGGGCAGACATAAAGGAGGATGGAAAGCACTGCACAGGAGCATTTTATGTTTTCTGGAACAAAAGACGCGATGGACTTCCGGATGCGTGAACGGTTTTTCAGGTTTATTTTATTATTATTGGTTTCTTGATAGCGTTCAGCAAGGAAATAGCTGAGCACATTAGCAGCTTTAATGTTCCTTCTCATTTCAGTTCACCTCTGAGGTAAAAATTTATGGTAATTCAGTGGGTGGGAAATTGCCTCAATTTAGAAAGCATCTATCATATGTGGGCTTAATTAGATTGCATGCTAACATAAAACATGCCATGTTAAAATGGGCATGTGTTTATCAATATTTCTATTACAATGCTGGGTTTCTCAGTTGTGATTCCAGTGCAATGTCTACTTTTACAAGGATTTAATAACAAACACTTTATCTTTGAAATAGGAAGGTGCAGTTCCTACTGACATGATGGCGCAGTTTGGCCCCAGAGTTCAGTTACATCAGCAAAAAGCTTTGCTCTGATATTTCCTGACATTGGACAAATGCTTTTATTTTTGGATTCAAAACCTGTTGTTTAGTTTAAGTAACTCTTCCAGAGGTTGGCTCACTGTGTTACCCTATATTTTACCTACATAAAAAGTACCTGGAGTAGTCTTTGTGTAAATAAATCTGTGCATTAAGTGGTTACTTTCCTAATCCATGGATTTTCCAGCTCACCAAATCCTTGTGTGAGCTAATATAGGAAAGTTCTGTCCAAAAGGGGAGCTACAAATCTGTCCCGATAATCATCATGGAGCTCTTTTACCACTGATTGACTTTTCCGCATATCTATTTGCAATAAACCTGTGCTATTGCTGACTTGTTTCATGTCCCAGCACTATAAAACCTCTCTCCTGGTTTTTTTCCAAATTGGTAATTAGGAATGCCAGAAATAGAACTGAGACAACTCTCTGTCCAAATGTGACATAAAAAGTCTTAAGCTATTGCTACTGGATGTCAGCATTCAACATGGTGACTTTATTAATTTTTGTTACACTTATCTGTCTTTTTGCAGGTAGCAGGCTGTCTGCGAATTGCTCCTACATTCTCTATAAATGTTTTAATTTTCCTAATTATTCAAGTAGCAACTGGGCTCATGACTCCACCATTCAGAAATGCCCCTCTATTCTTTGAGAACTGTACTGCAGTTTGTATTTTTTGTCACATGGAGACATACAATATATTTCAGCCACTAGACGATTTAAATCCCATGGAAAGTAATGAGTCTTTCAAATTCTGGACTCTGGATCACATTTAAACATATATATGAGCTCAAGATTTTAGACCAGAAAATATGAAGAGAACAATCAGATTTATTGCTGCCTTACCAACTTAACTCTCATTTTGTTCTTGTAAATTAAAAAAAGAGCAGGAAAAGGGTAGAAAGAGAAGGAAACCGCTTCTTATGTACATACTTGTTGGTATATGCTTGTTTGCACATAAACACTTCTGTTGGCATGCTAATCCATTCATACATACATAAACAGCTCTTACCTAAACATTTATCATAACAAAAGGCAGCTTCTCCAAAGTACATGGAAAAGCAGAGGAAGTCTGGTACAAACATGGCTGAATCCCTTTGCTGGATTTAGCAGTCATGTTTGTGAATACATTATTCCATTTACTGCCCAGCAGTAACCAAAAGTGAGGTAAATCTTTTCTAAGTATACCTGCCTTACAATATAATTGTAGCGAAATCGTCTTCCAGATTGCCGTATAACACTGAAATAGAAATGAGAAAGGAAAAAAAAAAAAATTGGAACTCTAAAAAAAAAGAACAAAACAATTTTGGCAGGTTCCTTTTATATTGGTTCTGAATAAAAAGTCAAATATCAGCTACTGAATTACTCACAGAAATCTTATCCCTTAATTTTTCTTGAGATTACAGTCACAGTTTTCAGAACCCTACAATTCTACAATATGTCTCAAACTATTATTATTGCGACCAAGGAAAATTGCGCTATTTTCCTGGAAAGACATTACTGGCTTGGACCTGGCTCTTAACTCTGGAACTTAGTCCTGCTTTGAGGACTTCAAGAAACTGGATCATTTAGAAGAACCTATTCAGGCAGTTGGGATACCTGCTGTTGGGATAAATTCAGAGGCTTCAGCTGTGTTTGCTATTATTTAGGGCTACACAGGGTAGGAAAAAACTCTTTACATACTTTTTTAATGTATGTACACAAAGTTTTAAATACCTGGCACCCTTAGAAAAAATTGCTAGAGTCACTTCAAATAATTTGTTATATAAAATATAGTCAAATTATTAGTCTGAAGTCAAAATTTAATTGCAAAATCTGGAAAATGTCACCTAATCCAAACTAAACATTTTAAAGGGTAATACGTTTATTTTTTAGAAATGTACTGAATACAGACTATAACATTACAGTAGGTATCACCAGGTGGCACTGTTACAAATATTTGATTTATCTTAGCGATTGGTAACAACTGGGTGACAGGAGTTGTGCAGAAGAAACTTATGCAGTTGCGTATTAGCATTACCCCTTCTTCTGGCATCCTGTTCCAACAGTGAACACAGACATAGAGGTTTTGGGGTCAGGGTGATAGGAGAGCAGAAATCAGTGACACTTCTGTCTGGGGACATGCAAATATCCATACGTGCAATTTAAACATATAGTCTAATGGTACTGCTCGAGAAGATAAAACTGACTGTGAATGGCACTCCGTTGGCTGTGCAACCTCTATAGACAACTCAGTTCTTGTTAAATGTCATCATTGCTGTATCACATCAATAGTATTACGGCAACGGCTTCACTGTAGGATGAATAACAGACAGTGGGTGTAATTTAAGAAGGCCCAAAGTGCTGTATCCTAGACTGATAGGAAGAAATGACGAATTCACTGTCTTCCCTCAGAAGCAACCCTTTGAACCAGGGTTCCTACACTCTTGCAACAACTGCATCTTAATATTGGCCACCACCACTTCATAGAATCATAGAATGTTTTGGGTTGGAAGGGACCTTTAGAGGTCATCTAGTCCAACCCTTCCACTCTAGTCTGTGAAGACTGTTTCTTTAAAGATCTTATAATGATGGCATCTGTGGCATTTACATCCATTACAATTGGGGAAGAAGATAATGGGACTTAGTTATGCGTTAGACAAATCTACAGCTAAAAATTAGTAAGTAGGAGCAGAGTGAGAAAACAGTCCTGGCACCACCAGCAGATGCGTCATAGACCAGACTCTGGGAATTGCTCTCATAAATACTTTAAAACTGAAAAGGCTATTGATTAGAAATTAATTAATCATGCTGTCACACAAAACACAGCCTGACATTCTAGTGGTGATGAGCACCCTAACTATGTCTAAAAAAACACGCACCTGGATCTATTGGTAAGGTACTAATTCTGGTGCTTGTTTGGGTTTTTTTTTCCCCTCCTTATTATTTGCTGAGTGTTTTTTCTTTACTTTGTTTGGTTTATGCTTTGGAAGTGATGCTATCAGAGAAGGCAAGTGTGTGTTTCTTTCCAGCCTCAACTGTTATGTGTCAAATTTCCCTTTAATGACATGCTGCAGTATTGAAATACTGGGAGAAAACCAACAGCAAGAAATCCAACACACTTTTGGAGGGGTATTTCACAGAAACATGCTTACATTTATTTATGGATTTTTCCTGCTTATGACAATCCTGTTAATAGCAGACCAAGGAACCTTCAGCGCCCTGTAACGTCACTAGATGTAGGTTTGCTCTACCAAATCATTCCTCATCTAAAGCAGGTTAATTTCCAGGAGGTGCTTAGGTCTGCTTTAAGCATTAGAGACATGGTTATCCTTTGAGGCATAGCCTGTAGGTCAAGGAGGCTTAGCTTTTTACGCTGATACGGTCTCTCTAGATGTACTTAGGTATAATCCCCAACAAGGATACTGTGCGTCTCCTGAGTCTGATAGCAGCTAAAGGGCTGCCTCGCTGGGGCCTCTGTAGGAGCCATTCTTATTACCCTAAAATAGTTTTAGTTCAGACTTTATATTAATCATACTGATGTCCACGTTCCAGAGAAACAGAAGGCAACAGAGTGGTGACAGGCGGGTCAGAGAACAGCTCTGGTTTGGTTTTTTTTAGGACAGTAAATGCACGAATGCAAGCAAAAAGCATAGCAGACAACCTAGAAAGCAGGGCAGGGAAAAAGTACAGAGCAGCAGGAGTGCTAAGTGGCCTCCCCTTCCACGCACCCTCATTGAATGGGTTGGCGAAGAACTGAAAGGAGAAGCACAAAATCCCAAGGAGCACATAAACAGAATAGGACTTGAAAACAGACATTTTTGCTGAACTCACTAGGTCAGGAGATTCTGGGATTTAGATCACATTATCAAAGCAACAAAGTGAAAATACTCCCTGTCCAGAGGGGGCTTTAATAATGTTTTAGAAAAACGGTGAACCATGAAAAAGAAAAACACAAACAAGCAAACAATCCCCCCCCCCAAAATGCTGAATGATCTGGTTCTGGTCTCACCAGTAGCAAGAGGAACAGCAGACGGAAAAGCATGTAAGAGAGCTGAGGCAAAAAAGCATGAAATTGGGAGTCAGAAAATGACATGCTTAGAGATAAAACCGTGCTCAGTGTCACTGATAAATCACTTAGGTAAGGGTGTCTGCGGAAGGCTGATTTGGGAGCGCAAAAAGAGATAATCTGTGGAGCTGCAGTGCCACCCAAGCAGAGATCAGGGCTGCACTGCATTTGGAAATCAGCGCTGGCTCCGGCACCAACCACCCTGCAAAAACCACGCAGGAGGCCCGGCAGCCTTTCAGCCAGAGCAGAAACCCCTCCCCACCTCACTCCTGGCTGGAGGCACTGCCAGCAGCCTGTGCGAATTTGCTGTCACAAAAGCAGCGTGTGTAACCACTATTCTTGCTTTTCAAAACACCACACTTACCCCAGGGAAAAAAAAAAAAAACAACAAACAAACACACAAATCTCCAGCTGAACTCAGATGTGACTAATCTCTTCTTGTGGGTGTAATATCAGAAAATACCCCTATGGCACATGCAGAATGTACTCCAAGAGAAGCACTTGGAGGGTTCAAGTTAAGCACAGGAGCTGAGGTTCACCTTTTAAAACAAATGCCAGTCTTTAAAACAATCCCAGTCCAAATAAAGAGATTGAATGAAGTACCAGTGCTGTAACGTAGTCGTGGGAAACACTCTGAAGTCACCTTAATAGGGTCATGGCTAAAGAAAGGCTGGTCTTCGACCCTTTGCCATGGAAGTACCATGAAGGCCGATGTAACTCAAACACAATCAAAGATTTAATGCAAACCAGACATCGCAATGCATGAAGCATCACTGAATACTGATCACAAACACCCAGAAGTCTTCAAGGAGTTAGCAGAATCCCTTAAGAAGTACACACATATATCTGTATTCATTGCTCGTTCCTGTAGTGCACAGCTGTAGAAGTTACGGTTGAAGTGACAGAAAGCGGCAAAGGAGACAAGCAGCAGCTCTGGAAACACAGGAATATAGGGAAAACAAATACATACAGTCTGCGGGCAAACAGCATGGCATCAGCCAAAAAGAAGAACGGTGGAACCTGGATGTATCCAAATTCCAAAAACCTCAGAAAGGCTAAGCTGTGATAGCAAAGGGTCAAAGCCAACCGGTCTGCTCAAAGTAATCCTGGTAGGAAGGATGGATATACTGACAAGTCAGATTAGATGAAGAATGATATTAACTGCGCACTTTCAGTTCACCCTGGGGCAGGAACAAGTTTCATTGCCTACCTTTTGGAATAAGGTCAGCTAGTGAAGTGTTGCAACAAAAGGACAAAGACTGCTTGGAAACCTTACAGGCATCCAGAAAATAACTGATGACACAGTAATGATGGCATCAATTCCAGTGAAACACTTATCTATCAGTGCTGAAGAAAGTGATGACAAGGGCTCATGCAGAAAATACTAAGTTCGGGGCAGAAAAGATCCAGATAAAACAAATCGATTACACTGGATAAAAAATTTCATTAGGAAAACAAACAAGAAGACAGCAAAGTTTTAACCACATCATACATGAAATCTTCACAGGACAAAACACAAAAGAAAACATTGCAGAAGGTCCTTCCTTAGATACTTCACACTGCAGAAATATTTCTGGATGATTTCTCCTTGCAGATGATATACCTCTGATTGCTGCCTTGCAGTATGAGACAGCGGGTGGTCATAGGCATAGGAAATGATGAGACACTACAATAAATAATGCCAACTCTCTCTACCATCCTGTGTCAAATTCTGACACCCCAGCAAGTAAGACATCACTCACACAGGTGCATAGAAAGGTAGTCACAAGGTTTCACCACTAAAAAAATTCCTTATTTCACATCGAGAAAGCTCCCCCTGCAGTGCTACACAGAAGCAGATGATCAGCACAAAGCCCAACTTTAAGTGGCAATTTGCTAAACACCCTGAAAGAGAAATATCTGTTAATACAGGCATTACACAAGCTGTCAGCAGGAGCTGACGGAAAGAAGACGAGACATGAATTTCAGGCCGAAAGATCACAATTTAACCAAATTGTCTCTGCGATGACTTATGATCCTTCCTCTGCACCGGGTGGTTTGCATTCAGCCACGTAGTTTTAAGGAAGGGCCAGGTCTCTCCAGCTCTTCCTCCTCTTATGACTCCTCTGTGAGGTTTCGACATTGAAATCTGCCTTCTTGAGACTTCTTGGAGAATCTAATAGAGAAACAGATGAGCCCAACGTTAAGGATTCATCAGCAAGCTGCCAGAATTTCTGCGGTAGTCTGCTCAAGCTGCAGACCTCAGGGGGAGATGCTGTTTGAGGGTTTGTTTAGGTGCAGGCTTTGAGCAAAGAAAGGGCAATGTCATACGGTGATGGGCTCCTCTGCAGAATTAACCACGCGTTGTTACCAGTGTGGTGATGGGTCTCTTCAAAAGGAGCAAAATGTGCCTCAGTCATTTTAAGGGATACCTTCAAAAGCTTTCACTTTTCTTCCCAGTCTCCAACATGGTTTAAATGCTTTAAACTTTATATTCTCACCCATTCCAGGTTCCTGATGAAAAGTCTACAAAGTGGTTAAGAAAGCAGAAGAGAAACACCAGAAAGTTTTACACACACCCCCTGTGCTTTAAGTTGTTCACCAGGGGAAGTCGCCTGGAGAAATGTGGGAGACGCTGTGCCGTGGCAGCTCCGGCAGAGGCGAGACACGAGCCCCGGCTTCCGAGGCAGATGTCACAAACATTTAAACAGCTGTCAGAACCCACTCAGGCTGTCATCAGGCCTGACCTTAAACCCAGTTTAGTTTTTAAATGTTAAGGGGGAAAAAAAAAAAGTGGAAAAAATTAAAAAAAAAAAAAAAAGCCAACACGGTAAAGTTACACAGCTGCCTGGAATATTAAATGAAAGGACTGAACATCTGTTCACTTGCTTTTCAAACTTTAATGGTTTGGAGAGATATTCTGTTGTCTTAGATCTTTAAGAACATCTGAGACCCATGCAGCTTCAGCACCTGTGAAAAATCCTCTCTCAAAACAGGCATACACTTCAAAGCTTATTACTCCGGTTCTTTGCCAAACATATGTTGCCAAACACCACAACAAATTATTAATAATATTTGGGTCGTACTTGACTTTTGTGTAGTGAATTTCCTGAGCGAGCACCAAAACCCTACTTAAGCACCAACCAGCTTGTAATGCACGAGGTCAGAAAGGACCAGGCACAAAGAAATGCTTTACTCAGAAATAAGGGGAGTATTAGATTGATCCATTTTTGGTTTGCATTTGTTTGGGGGTGGGGTTTTGGTTTTTTTTTTAGTTACTCCTTCCTTTTAATTTCAAAATGTAAAGTAATTATTGTTTGGCAGGATCAGGCACAGCTTATAACGAATTTGTAAGCTTCCTGCCACAGGATACTACTGACATAGTTAAGGGAATTACGAGCGGCTATGGGAGGGAAGTATTAGGCATTTATATGAATAAGAATAGCTCCTGCAGTTAAACGATACGGTTTATATTTATACCGGCCGTCAAGCCCCGTGTTCCAGGACATAGGATGTAAAATAGAGAGTAGGCAAATCTGTAGTAGAAACATTGTTGTAATTTTAGAACTAGATGTTTGCAGCATGCTTCTGGGACCAAATATACAGCACAAAGTTATACTTTGCATATTTTTGCAATAACAGACTTCAAGAGGAGGCAGAAAATGAAAAGAAAAACCTGGTCAGCAAGATTTCTATTTCTGTTTTCTTTTCTAATGGATTTCCACTGCAGGCATTTTCCTTGGGGTTTCCTTTGGTTACCACAACTTAGAGCCTCAACCCTCTGAAAATTCAGCGTGCATTATGAGATTAAAAACTTTTTAATTGCACATCTGGAATATTAGCTTTCATTTAAAGAAGATCTAGATGTAGGTAATATTTCTTTCCACATGTAACTTTAAAAAGAGAAAGCATAAGGCCCTAGAGATACATTGGCTACAAGTGAAGCTAAGTTAACTTTCTTGCCACTCATGCATTGCAATGTGTTTTTAACGTTTTATAAGTTGATGATTCAAATGAAAAAAATGTATACCAGTAAAAGTAAACAGGTAGAACTAATAGTAATGATAACAACAACAGCATTAATAATGCAAATCCCATATAAGCCTCTTCAAATTCCATGAAAGATAAAATGCAATTTCTAAAAACCCCTAAAACTATTAATAAATGTTCATTAAAAATTAAAACAATAGAATGAAAGCAAAAGAGTGGAGGACTAAAAAGCTATGGCACTGGACAAAAGTAATTAATCAGACCAAAGGGGAAGTATTTTCAAAACAAATACAAACTCTGAAGAAAGTTCGGGATTTAGGGGCAGGGGGCTGTTAAAGATGGAAGAAATCATATGGGCAAAAAGCAGAGTAGAAAATGTTACACATTACGAGGAGTTCATTGTTTTCCACTGAAGGAAAGAAATGAATTCTTGGCTATTTATACAAAGGAAGTATCATCATTAGGTACTGTTTCATAAAACAAAAAATAAATAGTGAATAGAAGGCAAATTCTGTCACCTCACATGGTTTCCGAATTGTGGTACCACGCATGCTCTCGGGCTGTTGTACATACCCTTGCCATTTACAGCATCCTCATACAGAATGAAAATTTTTTAAAAACTCTCATTTCCTACCTGAAACTAATTCAACCCCCAAACTCAGAAAGCATGGCTTAATAACGGAGTGTTAGATAGACAGTGTGAAAATAATCCGACAAAGATAAGAAGAAAATTGATTTTGGAAGACATCCTGTTTGAAAGTAATCCATTGTTGTCTGAAAGCCGAGGCTTAGGTGCAGTAAATTTCAGATATTAGAAATATTTTGCCCTCATACATGTACAGAGCTATAAGACTACAGATGGGGTGCCCTGATTGCAGATATCGGCTGTATAATGGCCATTTATTGAGCGGTGCAGTTTTAGATGCCATTCCACATTTAACAGCTGTGATGGAAGACCTCTGTGATATTCATTCCAGCACTGACACCCTCAAGTCATATTTCTTCCCTTGTCACAAAGTATTTATTTTTATCAGCAGCTTGTCATTCAAGTGTATTAAAAAAAAAAATGGAGAAGCGGGCAGTTGTGGAGCCTCTATGTCAACCGTGAAGATAATGTCTCTCAATTTAGTGCCACTATTTGGTTATTATACATTCATAAATAATCAAATATCAGTTCAAAGACTCCAGGCATCAGAACTGAGAGAGGGGACGGAAGCATAGGTGGTATTGAATTTTTCACTTACTCTCACAAAACAAGTCATCCTGTTAATAATCTGGCTCTCATCCCAGCCAGACATAACACATTTTGAAGTTGTCTTTCTCCCTGGCTGCCCCAGAATTGGCAGGTCTATTTACAGCTAGAAAGTGTCCCAACGGTCAGACAGGTTTGGTTTGTTTTCTTGCCCTCACGCGAAAGACTTTTGCAGCGCCAGTGAATAGAGGGGAACAAAAGCAACAGGCATATCTGCGGCTGCACATTAGCTGGGCATCACACGGGTATGAACTCAGAAGGAAATACATTGAAACAAGGTGGACAGTCTTAATGACACAGGAGATCTCGAAGTCTGAAGCCTAAAGTAATAGAGCTAAATCCATGTTAAATTTGTTCCTCCACTGATTTGTTTAAACACTGAGGCAGGAAACAGAAGCTGCTAGCTGTTGGTAAGACAGGAAAAACAACATTTGTCATTCCATGTTACATTAAGAAAAATAAAATGTGTATATATATATATATATACATACACACACACATATATACATATGAAGGACAGGTAAGGTCTGTCTCTTCTCCAGGAGAAAAACATAATGCTTCTCAGCACTGACTCAGCACCTTGGCACCTACGGAAGTTATTTACAGGCTCTTATGTCACGCAACTTATATGTTATCATGTTTGTCAAATAAAATTTCTTACGTTTAAGATGACAATTTAATTTCTAATGGGAACTGGGGCAGGTGGGAATTCAGGACAGAACAGCCCTGGGATGATGACGAAGCCAAAGCTATTTCTGATTTGCTGCTAATCATTCTCTAACATAACCTGCATTTCTACATTTCCTACGTACAGAAGCTCAAATCCATCACACACCTAATGGAACCGGTAGCTTGGGCTCGCTCCTGGGATGAGGCAGTGGTGGGGCATAACGCAGGCGGTGGTGGGCATCAGATCTTCAGAACATCTTTAGCAAAGCAAACACACTGATGCTCCTTCCATCTACAACCACGTTTACTTGCGTTCTCGTGCTGCCGCAACGAGAGGATTGGGCTCTCCCATAGCTATACCCATGGTCAGATATCCCCCTGGTCCACTGCCCTTTGCGTGTGCATTTACGTACCAACCTCTGTCAGTTGTTCAGGCATGACTAAAAGGAAAGGCACCAATGTCAGTCAGAACTCTGCTGCCAGTATTGCCAAGAACTGGAACACAAACCCCAGGCATTTCGTTGTGCTTTATACAGTTTCTTCATATTCTTTAGCTGAAGTCAAAATTTTATATTAACAACATCACACATTTCCTTAGGAGGCTGATGCTAAAGGCTTATCTAAAAAGGCATACACCCTCTACAAGTAGTAAATGTACCATAAATATGTAAGATTGGCAAGTACATCCCCAAATGTGGTATACTGATTTATTATGCATTGTAACTCCTGTTCCATTCTATGAAAAAAAAAAAATAAATCTGTGTAAGTATACTCTCTACATAACATGGCTTTGTTGTGCACACTGAGTATATGAACCCTTTTCATATCTCGGAAGTGACAATCTATTTTTTTAAAGCTTTAATCTTTCTCCATAAAATGTATGACACTATATTCTGGATAGTTAGAGGGTGCTTGACTTGATAGATCATGTAGTCATCTAAGCCAAAACCTGCTGGTTTTAAGCCTCCTAATGAACTGCTGCCCAGTTCTGCCAGACAACATTGTGGAAAATGCTGTGTCGCTAAATTGAGAGACGTTCCTGACAGGAATGTTCTGCCGGAGCCCGTGATTTTCTGCCTCAGCTGTGCCTGAGCTGTACCCACTGGTTTGCCTGGGAGCCTGCAAACCAGGCACTGCTCTGCCTTTTTTTCACCTGAAAGCCCCAAATTAAGGGCTGAGAAATCAGACCCACGGAGAAGCCCGTGGTGGTAGCTGGTGGCCTTCAAAGCAGAGACCGGGATGGGCTGGATGCCACCCTCAGCCCCTTCCACTGCCGGGGGAGATCCAAACGTGCAGATTCCTCCTACCCCCAGAGCAGGGGCTGCTTGGTGTGAAAGCACTTGCAAATTGTCCCACTCCATAAAAAAGAGTTACAGAGGAGGGAATGGGAATGCGGTAGAAAATTCACTCTTCTCTTGCAGTTGCAAGTTTGACAGTCTAAATTCCGATACTACTAAGATGCCTAGCTACTCCAAGGCACTGTGTAGGAGCTGTGGGTATCTAATTCAGAGACAGCTCATGTTATCGTGATGAAAGCCACAACGTGCTGCTGGGCTTTTTCTGGGGGTGGTGAGTTTGAAGGCTACCTTTATTTTAAAGTAGCAAGTTGCAAGACACCCCCCCCTCCCCCAGCTAAGTAATTCTGGTCAGCCTCCCTGTATCCCTCACCCCGGCTTGGCTGTCCCCTCTGGCATCCTCCCCATATATCCTGCCCACCCTTTTCTTTCCACAGAAAATCCTGAAGCATCCCACAGCATTCTGACACATAGCAGGACACGCGCATTTGTTCAGCACAGCTCCCTAACAGTACAGTACAATAGACATTTACGGTGCTGTAAAATTAAGTTAATGCGTTTAGTAAATCTGTTTCGAGAAAGGTTACAGAATGTGCAGCTTTTATCATTACAGGTGAAGCATGGCTTCTATGCATTTGACATTTCTGAGTGTTTTTTCATAGATCCTAAAAGGTCTTTTTGTCATATAATTATCTAAAACTTCTTCCCTTAGGAGACTTGAAAATGAGCAGTTTCTCTGTTCATATGCATCAATTGCTCACATAGAATACTGAGCCTCAAGAGGCTTTTCTTGCTCTACATCCCACTAGAAGGACTCATATATATTTTGTAATTTATACATATATATGTGTGTGTGAGTGTGATCTTTTCCCACCTTGAAAAGGTGATGGGGACTGTAAATTTATTTCAATTTACTCTGAAATGTAAACTTTTGTGAATGCATTTGTATTTCTGCTCTTTCCCAATGCATCATAAAGTTGTAAGGGTTTCACAGATGCCATTCATATTTTACATGTGTCTTTCTGGAAATGTCAGGGGCAAATAACATCATGCGCTGCTGTCTGAGCATGTATCTACACGTGCAATTTTATATTCGTGTTTGAATAACATAGTATGCATCACTATTTTGAGAAAGAAGCTTTGATCATTATTGTTGCTACCAACAATATTAATACTAATGCACAGTATTCTTAATCAAGCATATCATGGGGCATTTTGCAATTCAAATACAATTAAAAAGCAACATCAAATAAATGTTTGATTTTGATTTAAAATATGAGTGAGTCCGCTCTCTAAATATGCACCAAATTAAGAATATTAGAAAACAAATTCCTAGGGCTGCCTTCATCGTCCTCTCGGAGAGCAGGGCTTTCTGCAGCCTACAGCTGACTGAGGTTCCTCCCGGTCTGTGAAATGAGAATGGAGTTCAGCTCAGGAACCCCGAGGCTGCCGACACACCTCGGCACTCTCAGGGCCACCCTATTACCTTCACAGCACCCAGCAGCTTTGTTCCACAGCTGCTTCTTAATCAAAATTGAGTTTTCCAGGTCCATCAGCTCCACCTTGAAGACGACGGCTGTTGGCAGTGTGGTTGCCCTAGCAGTGAGGGCTTTATCTGATGGCAGAGGATGTCCAGGTGTGACTGGAGATCACTGAATAATCCTCTTCAAAAATCTTAGTCCTGCTGCTGGATAAAGTACAACCCCAGCCTGAATGAAAAGCTGTTAGAGCAGACAAAAAAAATCTATCATTTATTTACAAACTGAGCAAATTTATGCAGAAACTCACTGCGAGGCAATCACTGAAACACATAACAACATTGTTTTCCGAGTATCGCTATAACTTGAAATCTCATATTGGTTTGCCAGCGTTACAAAAATTTTCTGGCTTCCTTAATGCACACATACATGCAGAAATCCACTTTCCTTAAGCTTATTATTTGACCCGGCTTTAACAGAGGGTCTGTCTGAGATCTCTGCACTTCAGACATCTATTTTATTTCTTAAAATGAACTCTGTTCTTTAAAAGTGAAATGAAGGCTTCAGAATATAATATATATCAGATGGAAAAATTTAGAGCAGACTGTACTGCTTCATCCTAGTTGATAAATTACACATTATGATATGCTGTAACCCCTCCCAGTAGTACTCCAAACATTATATATTGGTTTTGCATATCATCTTCTCTTGGAAAGTATGCGTTTTCACTTGTGAGTTTAGTCACTGCCTCCAGCAAAAGTTATCCAACATTAGAAGAATACCAGGAAAGGAGAAAAAAAAAAAAAATCTGAAGAAATGGTTGCGTGCCAGAAGAAATGAATATAATAAACTTACCCACAATGTGGTTTATCCCAGCAGACTCATACAAAGCTTTTCACCAATTCCGCTCGGGTGTTGGTGTTGCAGCGGTGCGTGCGGTCGGTCGGCAGGCTGGAGGCGCCATGCTCACAGCAGCATCGCTTCCCTGGAGGGGAGAAGGTGTTTTGCAAACCATCATGGGCAGCTTGGTGGGGTGGGTCCTGCCTGAGTGTGGGACTGCAGGGGGGGAGCTGCCCAGCTCCGTTGCTCCAAGGAAACCCCACTCAGCTTCATCTGCAGGGGCAGCGCAAGGGTTGCGGTTATTGATACAGATCACTTCTCAGGCACAAGGAGGCCGGTTTGCCTACACAAGAAAGACATTAAATGCTTCAGAACATGTATTATGTATCAGAAGCTACCTGTCCCTGGGATGTCCGTGTTAAAACACGGGCAACACTTTTTACTAGTTTTCTTCTGCCCTCTCATTTTTAAACTCAGTTTGCACCCTGGATCGGTACTCTTATGTTTAGCTTATGCAGACTACATGCTTCTTCAGAAAGAGTGAAATTTAGTGATCACTAAAATGTTCAAGGAAGCCATACATGCTTCTCTGGTCAGGGTGAATAAAAATATGTAATAGTGTAGTAACGCAAAGGAAGGCTTGGCACTGTTTAATTCGATTATCCCATGTTCTCTCCGAAGCAGGACTTGCTCTTCCACATGCCGAGGGAAATAAGCCTGACAAAAGGGAAAGGGGCTTTGGTAGCTTGTCAGGGTAAACGGGAAATGTACTTCTCCAACACCTGAAAACTATTGTGGGCGATCTGTTGCTCTGCCCTAATTTACCCTCAATTCAATGTATTCGTGTTTCCTAGTGCCATGGGAAAGACTATTCCTTAGTAAACTATCAGGCCTTGCGATGAGAGTATAGGGGTCCCACATTGCTCTTGTTTAAAATAGGAAATCTAATGTCTGGTGATTATACAGCAGGGTTAAATTTGCTGCAATCCCAGCCAAGCCCATCCATGTAATAGCAACCACTCTGAATTTTTTTTTGCACACTCTACATCATTTTTCAACCAGGTTCAACGCCTAGAAATGATAATGAGTTTTCAGGATGGCGCAGAGCACTTAAGATGACCTTGTGTGTAAGGAATTTTGAGACCCAGCAATATGGTCCTGCTATTATGCATTATTCGCTGAAAGGAATGATGCTTCTTTTGGAAGAATGGTAAAAATAGTTTCTACCTAAGCCATACCAAAAAATTTCTTGTAGAATAATACAGATGATTTTCTTTCTTTTGTGTGTTCTGCGTGGGTAGTAGGCAAACTGTTAGCTGAAGCAAGTAAAACGCCAAATTTCAACCTCTTAAGAACTGGCATCCACTTAGAGAAATCTTAATAGGGTTGGCAGGAAATTCAATAATATTTTATCTGGACTGTCTTAGTGGTCTAAAACTGCTATGTTTAGTGAGAATAGTAACTAAAAAAACTACAAGGGAGAAAAAGTAATTCTGAAGACACATGTCTAAAGATACATGTTTTGTCCTGCTTTTCTTCAGTGCTCCAATCCCATAGCTCAACTTTGGCTTCCACTTCCATTGCACCTCCTTCACTGAACTTCCAAATCAGGTAAAATTGTCATTAGACAAAAATGAATTTATACTAGGTAAGATACTAGACCTTCCCTTTCCTTCTGTCTCTGTAGCCAGGCCCCTGTAACCAAAGAGCATTGGAATATGTAAAGATGATCTTTCTTCTCTTTCACTGGTTTTGTGAACCAAGAATCGCTGTTTGTCTCAACATATTAAGTAAGTCATGAGTCATGACAGAGGCCATGCAAAGGTTTTCCTTTCTCCTTTTAAACTAAACAGTGACCCAAGGTTGGTCGATTCTTTTTCTTTACAGGAGCCAGTTCCTTGATGAATCAGTGATACAACATTATGGATGTGCGGTAAGTTAATTCTACAGAGGATGGATTAAGTTAAAGGTCTTGGGGGTGAAGAAAGGAAGATCTGCTTAGCAGTTCAGCTGAGAATGTCACATTAAAAAACTATGAACATACATACCTTGGAGAGGGAGTAGAAACCCAAGACTGTTTATGAAAAGCCCAGTTGTGGATAGGTTTTATCTTAGAAATAGAAAGAAGTTAAAAAATTAATGTTTTTCTCTTTTGGATAGACTTTAGGTATAAAACTAAATTGATCATATGTGGAAAGTATTTCATCTTTAGGCTTGCTGGAAAAGAATAATGGTGTGGCCTTCCAAACGTGCTAGAACATTTGTTCTGGTTTCACAACAGACCTATTCTGGGACAAATTTCATTATTTGTCGCTTTTATTGATCTACAACAACAGTAACAAAAAGCTTTAGAGTTTGCCTCATAGAAATATACTTGGACACAGATTTTTTTCTAGAAACTTTGACAATAAACACAAAATATCCAAATCTTTTTTATCAAAATGATAAAACATGACTGCCTGTTTAATACCGTATTTTTTTCCCTGTCATTGTTTAACGTCTCTGCTAGAAGTATTCCTATAGATCAAACACCTGTAGCTGTATGGAACCTACTACAGATAAGTCACATTACTGCTGCGATAATTTTAATAAGTTGTGATCTGTGTAGATTGTATTTGATGCTGCTATACCACGCAGTATGTATGGAAATACCCGATGAACATTCTCAACTCTATTTGAATAATTTTGGGAAACTTGCTATTTCTGACCACTTTGGAACAACTTGGGCTGAATTACTGACCTTAAAGGTTAATTATTTTATAAATTCTAAGCAATAGAAAGTGTAACTTTCTATTTCTTTTGACAATAAATTTTGAAAAATAGTTCTGCAATTTTGATGATGTGTTCACCAGACACATTTTTTATGGCTTTAAGTGTTAAGGAACTGTTTTCTTGCTTGTTCATATTTTCTGTATAATATTCCAAATATTCTACTCAGTCGTACCCTAGATTTTTTTTTCTGAAATTGTGGTTGGTTTTCACTAACTCTTCTTTTAATTTACAAAATAAATAGCTAAAAGGGCCAATAGTGCAATGATTGCTATAGAAATTACTATAAACCCTCTCCTCCATTAACAAAACAAAACAGGGTTC
Organism: Egretta garzetta; assembly: GCF_000687185.1. Lineage (NCBI taxonomy): Eukaryota > Metazoa > Chordata > Aves > Pelecaniformes > Ardeidae > Egretta > Egretta garzetta. The sequence goes on from NW_009258797.1 coordinate 831,362, forward strand.
TGCAGCTTTTTCTGAAGACCAAGTTAACCTAATAGAGCACTTTCTTTCCACTCTCACTATTACTTCAAAAACCTGAGCAGTAGAAAAACGCCTGTGTTTGTAAGTAAGGCTTTATCCCTCTCAACTGTTTCCTTCCTTTATACTGGTATATATTTTCCCATTATAATAAATACGGGCTGACACTTGCCAATGGTCAATAAGATTTTTTTTTTTTTCCCAGAATCCTTTTTATTTGCATCTTTAGCACAGTGCATGCCTGGGCAAGGCAGCAAAAAACAGAGATAAGAATTTAGTATTACATCTCCAGGGGGTTGACACATTTTGAGCCCTACAGATGCAAATAATACCGATTTCTGGTTGAAGCAGTATTAAACCATACTCTGCCTAAACTGATTCTAGTAGTAGCAAAATTAGTATGCTGGGAATAAATGGGGGAGGAGAGAACCAATTCTGGCATAATTTGGGCTATCAATTGGACAAAAGCTGATGTAGTGATGTTAACTTCAAAAAATGTCTCTGGAGAACCACAAAAGGCACATAGATAACTTGATTAAGATCAAAACAGATAGGAAATGCTGCCTGTCAGCGCTATGGGCTTCAGCACGACTACCAATATATAACCTGAACCGTTATTTACTGGCTTGGTCTTGTTGTACAGTCCCAAAGGTCTTTAGAGGATACATTTGTACAGCACAGTCACCATATCCGTATTAAATCATGGGTGAGAATCTATTTCAATTTCTTTTTCACCTTCAGATGTTTGACCACAGACCATACAGACATGATTTAGAAATCTGTTGGCTACTCCTTATATCAGATGGGTCAGACTAGTCCCTAGCTAGCATAAATAATAGAGACTTCAAAACCAGTCTAATTTTGCTGATTAACACATTAGGCCATCCTGGCTGCATTTCTTCTTCCATTTTACATATATAAAAAATGATACAAATACAACAGACAAATAATTTTCTTTGCATCATAAAGGGGTTTTTCCCCTCTTCCAAATCCAATTTATTCATTGAAAGAGCTGAAAAACTGTATTAAAAAATGTCCGTGTGTGTCCCCCCCCGCCACCAAACAAAAATAAAGCATTTGCTGCTAGCAGTGTTAAATGATGTTTGATGCTCCAGAGAGCCTTCAACATTCATTATAGAGTCAACCGGAGCTTCATTAAATATCAGTCTAGCATGTGTATATGTGGTACTGAGCGCTGGCCTCAGGAGCTCCCCCAGGCAATGTTCTATAGGTTTCTTTCATCTGTCATTTTGCTTTGACTTGGGGCGATTATCACTTTTATCATTGACAATAGAAAACTCATTCCTGTGTGCATTTCATTTTCATTATGCCTTGCCCCGTGAGGATGACTGACACACACAGATTCTTTTTCATCTTTTAAAGTATTGTAATTAATCATTTTAAATTCTCGCCTTGGAGTGTTCTTTTATTAGCAATGGTGGATGAAATCAAATTAAAACTGTGTAGTGGTACTGAGAAAACTAGCTGGGTTATCCTGGCCTAGTAGCAAAAGACTAACTCTCGTACATTTTACACTGGTTTAACTTAGCTGCCCTGCATATAGTCTATCCTGATATTCATTAGCCTGAGCAGGATGTGAATATGGGCTAGGGAGCACCTAATGTTTTGAAACGTCAAATACAAAAAGCTGAAAAAAACCCCTAAACCCAGCCTTTTCTCTCCGTGGGAACATCATTGGAGGTGTTTGGATCTGAAAATTAGTGCAGGCAGCTATGAAACAATTTTGAAAATGAGGAAGAAAGATCTTAAATGTACAGTGCTGGCCAGAGACGGAGGAGACCTGGGTTACTGCCACTGCCGTGGGCTTCACAAGTTATCTTGAGCAAATGACAAGTTCTTTTCTTGTTTTCCACCTGCAAAATTAAGATATGAGCATTCCTTCTTCCCTCTTTGCCTCGTTTGTTTAGGTTGTGGGCTCCTCTGTAGAGAAAACAGCCTCTTATAATTGCCAAGGACTGTCTCTACCCCAATCTCACTTAAGCACTGATGTCAAACACATAATAATTGTGAGCCGTTGCTGGAATGGTTACTGCCAGCGTGTTAAATTATCTGAGAGAGACAGCACTGACAGAAGCAGAGAGAAGCCTTACTCCTGCAGGAGCAGCGCCGTTCCCCTCCTCTCGGCACATCAGGACAAATTACCACAGAAACACCCGCCAGCCCCCAACAACTGACACGTCCTCGCTGGAACTGGGGGGGCAGAAGCAACACCAACCTCACAACCACACCGTTTTCTTTCTCTTTCCTCAATTTGTGTTTGCTTCAGAAGTCCAAAGCCTAATTGGAAAAAAAAAAAAAAACACAACACCAGAATACAGAAAAATAACATTAGACCTAAGTTTCAGTAGTAATATTTGGCATGCTTTTAAAATTTATTGAAAATGCAGAAAGTCCTGTATTTTGCTATATCTCTCTTAAACAGTGCCTGTTCCAGATTGCATTGGTTTATCTTAATGGCTAGTTTTAAAGAAAACGTATAAAACATAAATCATGGACTTTTTCCTACGAGAACCTGCAACACAATCCTGTCTTATGATTAAGCCAATTTTCTTTTCTTCTCTTTGTAATTCCTGAGGTTGTGCGGAGATGCTAAACTTAATAGTATATGGCAGCTTATTTTGCATTTTTGGGAAGCCTCCTATTTCACATCTTTCCTAGATAATATTTATTTTGGCTATCTATCTCCTCTATATGAAGACTTGTAAAGAAGTCCTGAGAGCACAAGCTACTGCTCTCTTTGCCAGATGCCAGTCGAGGGAAGCCTCCCTTGAGGTAATGTTCTGGCTTCTCTTACGTGTGCAGTAGGGATGAATGATAGCCAGAGGGTCCAGAAGCTCCATTTCTGTATCATTTCAGTGCTATTTCAGTGTAATAGTTTCAACCAGAAGTGAATGCTTTGCTGCGAATAAAATAATAAATACATTTTACAATGTTTTCCTTCACATTATATACAAGTTTAAAACATATTTTCATTGTCGGTACTGATGATGTATCAGAATGTACAAGGTATTATGTATAATAGCAAGATATCACCTTGACCTCTATTCCTTTTACTTTAAAAAGCAAAACTGTCATCCTTAAGATCCAGTGACAGCCATCCTGCCATCTACTCACACTTTAAATAGCAAACCGCTTTAATGTGTGCAACCAGATGTCTGAGGGCAAACTTGCACCTATATGAAGAAAAATTTGGAACCTTTATTCTGATTTATTGTTGACTATACTCAGAATACAATTGCTCTGAAATATTATGTCACTCATTTTCCAATATGTCATGTTACAGCTCCAGAGCTTTTATTACAAATTAATAGAAAAAACACTGGGCCATGGCTTAAAATGCAAAGATCACCATTTAAGGCATACTTTATATCAGTTACCCATCTTAAATAGAGATGGACTACATCCTAGAGTGCCTGAAAAAGAATATTTAAAATACTTCATGTTGGGTTGCAGAAGTTTGAGTTCTTTAACTTACATTCTAGCCAAAAGTGTAGTGGAAGTGGAAAGAAATCCTTCAATAGAAGTAAAAACGTTAGAAAAGTCATTTGTTATTTGAAATTATTTCCTTGAAAGAAATGGAGAGTAAGGCTGTAAAACATTTTGCTTAACCAAGCACTGGAATCAAGAACCGTATCTTTTTATTATGAAAGGAAACTGGAGTTTGCACTCAGGCTCACCTAGACTACCAAGGAACGCTGAATGAATGCAATAATGAAGGATTTTTTACATTATACAGTTTTCACAGCTGTTGATTCGATAAATTTATTCAAGGACAATTTCAGTTCTGAGGATTTGTCAAGCCAGATGGTGCCCCATGAAGCTTCCTTGGAGCAAAGCATTTCTCTTAAAATTTGAGAAATGCCCAAGTTTTGTAGTTACATATGGAATTATTTTGCTTTAAGGATAGCATTTGGCAAACACGGTGCCCCAGGTCTGTTCGGTGATCCCCACTGCCACTATTATTTCTATGAGTCATCAGAAGAACTAGAATTCGGTAAGGGAAGTGCCAGAGAACATGCATCTATTAGTTAAGAAAAGAGCCTGTTAATTAAATTTGTCACAGAAATCAGATTTCATTTTAATTTCTAGAAAATATAACCCATACAGTGAGTGGCCCATGCCTTATTTCAGTGGCCATATGCCATGCTTTTGGATAAACTGAAGAAATTTAAATATTTAATCTTATTTAACAACAAAATGTGTGATGTTACTAGCCACATGAACTGACACTCGATGCGTCAGTAGTTTGTTTATGGTACATACAGACCAGTTGAGGTGTGTATATAGTGAGATACCAGTTCACTGGGGACCTCGTGTCAGTGGCACTTCTGTGGAAATACATAGATCTTGGAGAAGAGGCAAGGGGAACTTATGATGGCTTGGAATTTTGGCCTGGTGCCTTGGAAACACATCCTGTTGTATTTAAATAGGTCAGCACTGACAGACTTACAGTGTAATTAATGTTGATTAAATCCATGTAGGACCAAGAAAATATGAAGTAACAACTGGTTTGGAACTATTTTGTATATGACAGAAGTAATCAAGAGACACAGAAATCTAAATGTGTTATGGATGGCCGGGTTATGATTCAACCCTGACTGAATCTTAGTGAATTGCTTGAATACTTAAATATTTTCTTTTTTTTTTTTTTTAATTAAGCACGACTGACAGAGGTAACTGTCATTAACTGAGAATTAACTGTTCTACAAATAAAATGCAATTTAAATTAATATGAGGAAAGGTTCCTAATATGAAGAACTATGTACAATTAACTTAGTATGAAGCAAGAAAAATAACCCCAAATTTCTGCCCAAACATCAAATCAAATACAAAGTGATGAATAGGAGAAATAGTTGGAATATATTCTAGAAGATAATCTAGTCAAACAGAAGATTAATATGACTGGAATGATGTTGTGTAGACAGTTCTACACAGCAAACCCTCATGCAGTAGCTAACCGGGGTTAGTGTAATACAGGAGCTTTCAGCACAGGAAGAGCATATCTTCCAGAAGAAGAGCTAATAAATCTAAATTATTTTGTTCCCTGGTACGTTCCATTGTCTCTTGTTACACCAACACTCAAAATACATAACACTGTGAGTCTGCATCTCAAAATTTTCAATAATCAGGAATTATTTTCTTGTTAACTCTCTTCCAGGACTTTTTAGCTCTGCCAACATATATCTCTTCTGCCCTTAGTTTTCTCTGTTGCCGCTGAACATTAATCTTCCTACATTGTCTTCTCTGCATTATTATGATACAGAAAAGATGCATAA
>NW_009258797.1:836715-846557 GCF_000687185.1 Egretta garzetta
AGGAAGTCCTGCCCAGCTGTATCCTTATGAGGGGAAAAAAGGGCCTCCTGCTACAACAACTTGCTTTTCCTCAGGTCTGCCCTAAAGTAGAATTAAGATGTACAACGATGTGGAGGAAATTCTGCATGAAGATGATCCAGGTAGAGTAATACACACTGAAAGCAGAATCATGATTAAAGCCATTTCAGATCTGTGAAAGGTGGCTGGCTGGTGCACAAGGTGCCACAAGTTATATTCAAAATGTGACTTCTTTGTTAGTTTTGGCTTAAAAAACCCCTCTGTAAGTCAGTTATGGCTAACTATCACGGACTGATTGGGAGGTGAGTTCATTTCATTAGCAGTCCAAAGAGCAGACACTTATTGGATTTATTTTCCATTATTTACAATGGAAATGAGCTCATCACTATTCCATTTTACATTTCATATTAATCAATTCATTTTTCTAGCTTGCAATCAGTTTATTAGTTTCAATAAGTGCTTCATGAATTGTTAATGATAACATAAAACAACAAAATCCTGAATCTGGTTAAAAATAACAGCCTTTGAACATTTTGGCCTGCTGCCACTATCATGTGTGACCAGTGTGAGGTAAAACACACATCACTTTCAGCACAATTATTTGTGAGGGGCAACTTGGCACTGTGGATTGCAGCTTCAGGATATGACTCTAATAAATATCATATGAGAAAACATCCATAACCTTTTGAAGAGTACCAATGGTATAATTTTCTAGATGTGTGTGGCAAAGCCTATATTTTCTTAGACCCATCTACCAGAGGTGCTAAGGGGAGCTGTCAGTTGTTCTTACAATCTTAATCAAGGCCTTAAACTGAAAAGAATAATATCTCAACTATATGCAGACACAAAGTGTCATGAAAATATGTTTAAAATACTGTCAGAATAGAGAAATAGTTATATGGGTTCTCATGTAACCTATGATGTACTTCAATAATTAAAAAAATTTAATTCAATTTCCCAAAAGTATTAAATATTTGTATGTAATAAGGAGATATTAATCTCTTCCAAGGTGCTACTTGCATGCAAACATAAATAAGGTTTGGTGATCACAACACCTATTTCAGAACAAGTTCTGGAGCTGTCCCCTATAGAGCTGACCAAAAGACAGTATCATAGTATTTCTGCTGAATTTATTCCAAAATTCCAGTGCTCCTTAATATTTTAATATTTATTTAGAAAAAAAGTAGTACAGCTTAAAGAAAATGCTCTCTACACTGAGAACCACTCTTAGTATAGGTATGCATAGTTTGTGATACTGCCCGAGATAAAAAAGCTTCAAAGTATATCTCAAAAACTTCTCTTCCAATCTCTGCTTCTCTGTATAAAAGATGATATTTCCAAGCCATCACACTGGCAACAGCCTCCAAAACCAACTACTTGAACACCATGGCTTTGAGAGAAATGGATAAGAAAATCAGAAATTATTCAAATTACATTTTTTATCTTCCTTTTGTTGTTAAACAAAAGCAAAAAGCATACAACATGAATAAAGCCCTCTAGGGTCATCTGGACATTTTCTTCATAGTTAATAAACCATTGACAAAAGGATGATCTCAACTAAGCTATTAGTTATATTGACTAACATGCAGGCAAGCTACAACATGCAGAAACATGAATGTGTACATAGCAAGACAAAAATGACCATAGATTTGGCTTGGCAACCAATAAGTCTCACCCACTACCTCTCTCTCAATCAGGTGTTTGTTTTGGGTTTTTTTTTAAAAAAAACAAACCACAACTTTTTAATACTTTAATTTATAAGCAAGCTATAAAGCTATTTGTTGTGTGCTCCTTCATAAAGATCTTCTTCCATCCTTTTTCATAGATTTCTCCAGCCACTGCCATATATTTCTTTCATATGGTAGTTAAAACAGCTAGGAAAACCATAAATAACCTGTGACTGAACTGTCCATACAGGAAAAATATGTGGCAATTCCTCAAAGGAAAATGCAAAAATATATTCATCACCAATAGTATGTTCATGAAAACTCTTTGCCAAGCAGTGCTTAGAATCTAATAACACTTATAGTTTAGAATGAAACAAAAAAAGTCAAATCTATAGGGATGACAGCCGGGTAAGTTAGGACTTCTTTGTTGGTGACAACTGCTGCATGTCTAGAACCTATTTTTCTTTCCAATTACAAAAGCAGAGTGAAACCTGAGTTTTAGTATTGACTGTACTGGGGGGAGAGTTTCATTCAAACTCAGCAGACCTTGTAGCTATCATGAAAACTATCAATTTATAAGGCTCGAACCATCCTTATTTTGAAGACAAGCAGAAGCAATGAGCTGTAAAGTGTACTTTTTTCCCAGGGAGACCATTATATTGTGAATTACCATAAGATGCCATCCGCCATCCTTCACAACTGAAACACACGGCAAAAACACGAGCTGACTGCAAAGGTGTAAGGTTAGACCTCCAGTTTCTGGGTGAGCTCTCATCACCACACGTACCTCGCAGTTGTACCTTCCTCTGCTTCTGGCTAGCCGAGGTAGTGCCCGGACACGATGGAAGGAACAAAAACAAACAGCTGAGGAAGAAGTGATTTTTAGACTCCTGAATTTAGATTACATTTTAGAGCTGACAGCTGGAAATTGGAAATGGCAATTATAAAGGGCATAAACAAATACTTTGTATAAGCAAGAAAGAGGAAGGGCCCAGGTTCTTCTTCTCTCTGTTGCTTGAAAAGGGGGTAACACATTGTATGGTAGCCAAAATAACCTCTACTTTTCCAATTAACAGATTTCATTAGAGTTTCAGATTCTCCTCGTGAGAAATAGTTGAACTTAGTTTCACAGATGCAAATCATATTCACTCTTTATCTGAACGAATTTAAGATTTGCAATAGCATAATTACAGAAATTGCATCTACTTTTATTATACTAATTTACCTTGCACATTGGCAGTCATAAAGAATATGCAATGAGTGCATTTCACAGTGTGTAGGTACCACACTTCTAGCATTTAAAATGCTGCATAAATGATCCTCCACATAAAAAGATTTTTTTTTATGTTTTCCTTAAAAGTAACTTTAAAAAATCCCTTTAGGCAAAGAGTCTCTACACCATAGTGCTTTCAATCCCCCCACCTTTTTTCCCTGGAAGCTTTAGCCTCCTAATCTTGATAGCAAAAATTCTTGGAGATAAAACTTATTTTTGTTTTTGAACCATCCTGTTAAGTTTTCTGGTCTTCATTCTTGAATGGTTGTGATGACACTCACACTACGTAGCAGAGTCTGCTCGATTGGTGGGTGGTTTATGTTGCTTGAAGAGCCTTATGAGCATGTTTTACTAATTTTGTATTTGGTCAGAAAGGGGTTTAAAGTACAAAATCAGTTCTAAAATAGTCATCAGCCTTTCAAATAAAATAAAGTGACGTAAATGCTTTGTGCAGTTAAGCACTAATGTCACTCTGAAAACTATGTGTTCAGTGTTAAAAAATAGTGTCACCCTTTTCTGATCTGAAATTAATGCAAACTCAATAGTTAACTAGCAATAGAAGAATACAGAGACAGTAGCAATCAGGTCTAACTTAAGGCAAAAGTGAAGTTGGTCCTTATTTTGGGTAGGAGAATGAAAAGAGTAGCAAGCTTCCTATATGGGCTGTACAATAGGAGATGGCAACTGGATGGAGGAACGGTATATTTTCCAAGGAATCCCTTTTTCCCCATTGTAGGGTCTTTAGCGTTTGCTGCTGCCATTGGGAGGATGCTCATGCCTGGAGGGAGGCTGGGGCATCCTTCCCAAATTGGCAGCACCAGTCCAAGCTCCTAGCCTTTGTTAGTTTGCCTTCTCTAGCAATAGTCAGAGCAAGAAACCCAAATTTCATACTTCCCCCTCCCCAGGAAGGTGCTGTCTCTAGCTGCTAGACATAGGCCTTGAAGGTGCTGGGTCACCACTGCACCGCTCTCTTCATTTATTGCAAACTGGCCTCAGGAAGCGATTCTTGCCCTTCATTTATGTAAGAATTTAACAAGGAATTAAATTATTGAAGAGGCCATATGGATCCAGTACTTCTCAAAGTGGCTCTTCTCTGTTGAGAAGCCACCATGGCTATTTTACATCAAAGTGCAAATTATTAAACTTCTTTTGATAAATACTGGATAGTCATTTGATAAAGACTGGCTAGGCAAATAATATTTCTAGACTATTAGTAAAGGATCTTTAAAAAGATGGAGAGAGAGCATTAAGACTTGGTATCAGATATTAATAGTGCTTACCTTTGTATTAGTCTGGAAAGTAATAGTAATTTGAACATCCACCCTAAACGTGCATCCTCTCAAACAAAATATTTCTTCTCTGAACCGTCTCAGTCTGTAGCACAAATGAACATTGCATGCATAAATTCTAGCCACTGAGCACAAAAATGATATGGCACAAAAACTGTGTTTACAATGATTATCAGACATATAGCTGAGGCCAAATGAAAGCCAGTTGGAAGCTGCTCATAAAATTTGGCAGTTAAAATACATACTTTAGGCCTTATGGCTGCATTCATTGCCATATGTTGAGAGCTGTCCCTCTCTATTTATCTGCAGCTATTGTATGTTTGGAACTGTCCACCCCTGTTTATTTGCAATCCCTTAATTAGGCATAATGGCTCAGCTACTAAAACATATTAACATATTGCTGCAGATTGAAGGGAGAACAACAGATATAATTAGAGGTTGAGAGGAGACTGAGCCATGTCAAAAGATCAAGTTTGATTTAGTCACGCAATGACAAGGAGGGTGAGAACCACCCTACAGCCCTCGCTCTGGAAAGCTGCATATTCTGTGCCCAGGTCCACTTCAGCCTATATTCTGTATTTTCTCTCAAAAGAACCATACACTGAAATAACAGTTAGAAAAGACTTACTGATTCAAACTGCTAAAGTTTGGTCTAAAATCCCAGTGCTCCTGACTGGGTTGTCGATCGGCAAGACTATATCCAGCTCTGCAAAAAGGGGGTGGTATATTGGACACTGAAATCGCCGAGAATCACTCTTGGGAGGCTAATGGTTTGGGAAGGGCCTGTCGCTGCCTTTTGGAGACAGCATATCGAAGACCGGACGGCAAATGGGAGAAACTAATTTCACCAGGATGACGGGATCTGCTGCACACAAAACCCCACCACGGTGCCTAAGTTAGTCTGACGGAGAAATGCGTCCCAGCAGACGGAATGCAAAGGCAGAAATTAAGTGGCATCTCCCCCTCCCCCGGCTCTGACTACTTCTGGCAATACTTGGCACAACCCTTTGATTCTAGCTATTACTTCTTCCCCAGCGTGTTATTTTTCTACTGATTCTTCCTCTTTCCTGTGCTTCTTTTCCTGACTTCTCTCTAATACGCGTTGGGTTTAGCCAGCAAAGATAAATCCACCTTTTTGCAGCACTGCCATGAGACTGCAACCTGAAAGCAATGCTTTACACAACATAAAGCTGCTAAAAGTTTGCTGAGTTTCAGAGTGGCGCATAAGACATCGCGCCGCGCCTGTAACTTCCCAGCAGCAAGGCTGCAGGGGAAGGAAATTCAAGAGACACAAGCTACCAGACAGAAGCAGTGTTTTCTTTTCTTTTTCTCTTTTGTTCTCCTACTGTGAGAGTTTGTTTTATTCTAAAACAAATAGAATCGAACAGCAGCAGCAAAAAAGTGACACTTCAAAACTACCTAAATTGACTCCAGCTTTTCTTTTCTCAGCATAGCTGTTAACACATACTATAAACTCTGTTTAAACCACGGTTTCACCTTGTAAAATGCCTCAAAGCTTAAGGAAAAAGGATGATGGAAGCTCTCCAAATTAAAAATCTTATTTAACTGCGTGCAAGCTATACGAGTGTTTTCTGGCTCATTTTAAAGCTGTTTATTAATAAATCAGAATGCTCCTCGTGCTGGTTGTTACCAGGCGAGGAAGCTGGCAATAGCCAGATACAAAGCTCTTTTGAACTAAGCCATTAAAGTAAGAGACAAAACATCTCTCTACAGACAGCTAGCTGGCCCCTCATATAGATCCGTGACAGTCTGTGCTCTTTCTAAATGTATTTATCCCCACAAAGCTCCCACAAGCAAGGGAAGAGCTCTTATCATCATTTAGCTGAAGGATTCAGGCACCCTGAGGGCAAAGACAAAGAAGGATTTAGGTGCTGAAGTCCAGACACTCAGTTCCCAAATATTCCCCTACTTATTTACGCACATGGGCACTTAGCAACTAGTAGGCTCCCCCATCCTTCAGTTTCCATATAAGCCTTCCTTTTCAACCAGTACTGAAAAATTTAGCATTTCAAGTTTTTAATTGGGATCTTCAAAGCCAGTCCCTAACAGGTGCCGCAGGAAAGATGGGAGCATGTCTAACGAACGCCAAGAAGTGCTACTGAGAGGAGGAGCTACTCCCCTTTAGTGATAGGGCAAAGAGCAAGGCAGGTTCAGCTTTGTAGCACTTCATATTCACAAAACAGCCATCGGCCAAGACTTTTTTTGGACTGGATGCATGCTCCAGCTAGAAATGTATACCTGAATCTTGAAACCAGTCTGATCTTTTTTGCTAGGTTTGATCCGCACTCCACCTACTCTCCTCTGCCTGGGAGGAAAGCAGCAAGCTTTTCCCCCAAAATTCATATTATACAGTGATCTTTTTCCCCCTTCCATCATGCCTTCCCCGTGGCATAACAGGTTATTTCATGTAATGCCCTGTAAACAGTAACTCTGCTGGGTAAGGCTTAAGGGAAACCATTTCAACATTTGCAGCATAATGAATTAGAGATTGGCAGATAGATGGGCTTGTCTTTTTTGAAGTTCCCAGACTAATGTCTATCTGTCTGTCTTTTATTCTCAAATAAAAGCCTTTTCTAAACCTTTTCAAAGACACAGTATCACAGGTCCTCCTGCTAGAAGTACTCACTTACCCAGCTCTGATCAGCAGGATTGTGAAGTCAGTGGCTCCCATACAGCTTCTGGCAAAGATTAGGAAGAAACCAAATCAAATCTGAGATTTGCTGTTAATTATGAATGTCTAAAAGGAAGTGTGGAAATTGAAGAGAAGTCAAGAGATAATTCTACAGCTTTTAAGTAAGACTGGTATGACCGCAAAACTAGAGGCTCAGAGGCAGGTGTACTGTAAAGCAATTCACAGAAAGTTTTCCTATGAGGTAATACATTTTATATCTTACATTCTCAGTTTCTTCAAGAGATAGGCAGAGGAAATAGCTCACTGATGTATCTCAGGAGAAAACCTTTAAAAGGAATGTTAAAATTCAGCACCAAACAGGAGTATTGCCGTATAACCCAAAATATTCCACTTTGGTAGGTAATTTTTGTCCTGTTAGAAAAATAAAGTTTCTTCTCCCTGCATAGAAGGAATTTAAAGATTCCAAAGGCGACTGTATGAACAATGTGAAATATATTCTTTTTCTATAGTGTTGAAATAGAAATTATTAAAGAACTCTATAAAGTTTGCGTGGGATTGCTCACCCAGCTTTTGCACTGGGAACATGTGAATTTGTATATTGAATATATACAATGATGCAGCAAACAGCAAGGCTCAACCACATTAGCTGATATGTTCAGCACATTTTCATTGGCATATGGAGCAAAGGAAAATTTTGGCTACCAGCAAGGACTGGACTAAACTCATTAATCTGTAAATACCCAAAAGTTTTCTCGGTGTAAGGTCCTGTTCCAAGCAGTAGCTTTGCTGGATCAGTGACCTGAGCTTCCAGGGTAGGCGATGGGTCAGAGGTGGGTTGTACATGGAGGCTGGTGCAAAGCAATGTTAATCACCTGCCACCAGAGTGTCTATAAACACCCTGTGCCAATGACACAACTGAAAGCAATGCTGAAAAGTGCCGTTTGGAATGAGGACTGCAGCTGGATCCTTGATATCTGTTAATAGGAGCTGTAGGACAGAGGGATCCCAGAAATATAAATAAATTTCTAAACTGGCATTTAAAACAGCCTTGTGCTTTCTTTCAGTGAAAGTAAGTTTATTTTTCAAAACCTAGAAAAGCACACACAACCGCACACAACTCTGGACTTATTTTTCCTGATTCTTTCCAGAGAAAAACATGTATCATAATTATGTTTTCATATGTAGATACCCTGCAGGACATTTATTGTTAAAGCAATTATGCAATTACACATATTTGTTCATTTGCAAAATAAGCATATCTATCCCTTACTCTAGATGCATATGATCATGATAATTGTTCTGCCCTGAGCTCTTACTACTTTGCAAAGCAGGTTCTCAGAGTCTAATTTAAATATAACAAGTGTGTCACCTCCTGTATATTAAATTTACACTTGACGCTGACTTTTAAGTCAGCCTACTTGGCAGCTTTTTCTAATATAGTTGTATGTTTCTCACCTACAGAGATATCTTTTCTTTCCAGAGTAGATCTTATGCAAAGGTCTGCAAGAAAACCTGGAGTTTCTGTCAAAACAGAAGCCAGGGAATTATTTGATTCTTGATCCCATCTGACATTGCAGGTCTCGATTTGAGTGTTGAAATGTATCGATTTACAAATAAACAAATAGAGTTATAAAACTGAAACAACGAATACATACTATGCTGCATCTTTTCTTGGAATACTAAAGATAGCCCGGGGTAACGTATGCATCCAGGATGAATATATTCAGATTAGCAGTGCAATAAAAATTGGCATGCAGAAAGCTCTCAAGTATGAGAATCAAAGCTAGAGTAAGAGTATGGGTGACAGCAACTGTTTTATGGATTGTGCATGGAGATTGGAAATACAGCATATTCTTACAGAAAACGTAAGAAATCCATGTGTTGTTGTGACAGATTACCATTTAAAGTAAATGTATAGTAATTATATAAATCAAACCATGTTTTCACAGTGACTGCAATTTGTAAAATGTGTGTCAGACTTGAATGATTTTTTAGTGCAGTTTGTTAGTGGGATGCTGGAAATGTTTTAAATTGAATTAAATTAAAATGAAGGTTTCTTAGTTAAATAACATCTAGATGAAGGGGCTAGCAATCCTGATCAATTTTCAATATGCTACAAATGAAGAGATTTCTCTGCAGTGTTTATTGAATTACTTCTATTATGAATATGCAGGAAACAAAACATTAATGATTGATTTTTATTTTTTTTTTAAACATATTAGGCTTCCACTGCCCTCTGCTTCCTATTCAGGAGGGCGGGGGGGGAGGGGGGAGGAAGTGGAGTTAAATTTTATGACCTTTAGATTTACAACTTCTCTCCCAGTTTGTTTAACAACTTTTCTAACTATTTCATATAAAGAATACAACAGCTGGAATAAAGAAACATTCTGACTGTTGTTACATCTACTAACATTCACCCTTGTCATATTTTGCACAGTACATTAAGCAAAAACATAACAGGCAGTTATTACCAAACTTGCTTTCTATTACAGTGATTCTTTGTTAGGCAGGGGCAGAGGAGCAGGAAAAATGAGTAGAGGTGGAAAAAAACCAACCAAACAAGCAAAACCCCCAAAACAAAACAGAGTAATTACATTGTACCATGTTAGGAGTGGTGATGAGGTTTTCAGAACCACAATGTTCTTGTTATGAAAGACGCATTAAATGTAACATTAAAGCAAAACAAAAGAGAAATACTCTAAGAAACCAAACACAAAATGTTGCTATCAAACCAGCAATCTAATCATAGGACCAGAACAACAGAGAGTAGAGATTTCATATGCCAAGATGCACAGTAACTTTATATTACTGCAGTGGGGGCACAACAGAGTATATTAAGGCATAAGGTGATATACTTACATCTCCCAAGTGCATTTTATATACATTCTTGTTATCATCTTAATATGTTCACTTTCTTCTTTTTTTTTTTTTTTTTTTTTTTT
>NW_009258797.1:846586-882653 GCF_000687185.1 Egretta garzetta
CCGGGGTGATAAAGGCTCTGCTGCACCGCTGGGTCCTCCCTGGGGCATCCTGAGGGATGTGCCAGTTGGATGGGAAGTCCTCTGTGCCTGGCCAGAGCTACCAGCACGGCCAGCCGTGGGCCATTCAACTTCTGTCTCACAAAGCACAGGATGGAAGGGGAATATAACAGCCATTCCTGCAAAGCATTTCTTCCCCTGCTCCTTTTCCTTTCTTTCCCCCCTTCTTCTTTCCCCTCTAGTCCCCTCCTCCAGTCTATGAATAGTATTTGGCAAATTCTGGCTGTATTTGCAAATGGTTTGGGGATGAGGGAACTTGCATTTTTGGAAACTTGTTGGCTGAAAAACTAAAATTCACTCAGCCTCACATTACCTACAATTATCCAATTGGCTTTCATGATATTTAGTGGTTTACTTTTTAAGTTGGTGCCAGTCCGGAAAGTGAAATGGGTTTGAAATGACAGGAGTAAACAAACATATTATTTCATAGAAGAGAGATATGTGACCTTGTTAAAGGGCTAATCCCATGTAAGCAGATGACTGAGAAGTACTATCTCACTGCTCAACAGACCATATAAATATTTTCTTCATGACTCTTAGTCATGTTTTCCAAATCAAGTGTTAGTATTCATTTCCAGCAATTAAATCGTATTGTAGATCTTTTGAAAGCTAGACCTTCACTGAAGAAAACACACGCTTACTTGACCTCAGGAAGAAAAGGCAGTCCGAAGCCCACTGAAAACACCAGGAATTTATGACTTTGTTGGGTTTCAGATCAAGCCTTTGAAATACCAATAGTTTAAGAAAAGCTACTGAAAGTTTTAAAATACACACACACGCACACCCATCCATATATATTTTTGTATTTGTTGACATGCCCTATCCATATTCCATGGGAAAAAAAGAATATTAAAAACTAGGAATCATGATTGCTTTCAAAGTACACAGGAGATAACAAATCAAATCAATGGCCTTATCTCAGCAGACTATTGAAATACCCAGGAACACAAAGAATTTTTTGGCATCTCTTCACATGAAAAGTCGAATATGAATGTTATTCATACTCTTCACAAAGGTGAACAATTATAACACATTCTTTAGCCATATCTTTCTTGCTGATAAGAGTGTGGCTGGGGAGCCAGAGAAACCCATTTCTTTCTTTCTAGGTATAAGACAAAATGTCCAGAAAGGATGTCCTCCTTCATTACAGAAAACGTTAGCAAATATCAGCAATGTCGTATTATCAGTCTACTGTTATTCCAGTTAGCAAAAATACAGAGGTAGTTATACAGGTAAATGCATAAGCAAAATTAGTTTCTGATCACTTCTGTTATAAATAGGGTTTACAGCTAGGAAAAATATAGGCTTAATATTTAATCTGAGGAGAGCAAGATATAAAAATTATATGCGTGGCTGAAAACGCTGAACCATATACACCTTGATCAACTTCACTGGAGAGATCTCTGAGCAAGGGAACAGAGCAAACCATTCTGTGCAATTGTTTTGCTTTTGTCTGACACTGAAACTTATGTAGCAATTTCTTCTGTGATGGAGATTAAAAAAAAAAATTATTTAGCTTTCTAGTGCCATTCCTATTAATTTCATGGAGATTAAGTGCTCCTTGGCTAAGCTTATGTTATTTACTTTTTCTTTTAAAATTTGTCCTTAGCCAAAACACAAACAAAATACAATACTGTTACAATACTAGAACTTATTTTTGTCTTAAATCATTCTTTTTCCCCGAATTAGAACAACAAATTGAAAATATGTCCCAATTATAGCATACTTAAAGCATATTTTAGCAAACAGCTCATCAAAGCTCTGAATCCAGGTATTATTTTATAGTTCAATAAGTAAAGAAAAGAAAGTACTTTTAGGGTCCCTTGAATTCAATGCAGGGTTAATACTATCATGTAGACCTGATGCTGATCATTGTAACAACACAATGGAGTCCAAAGAACATCTAACTAACACCAAAACCACTCGGAGCTTCAGACAGGTACGTGAAACTCTGTTCTCCTATTAGATGACATCTGGAGTAAAATTTACAGTGTTAGCAGAGTATTATTTCCCCTTTATTGCCTGACTGTTTTAATAGTCACGCTTCAGAATTTTCTTCAAACGGAGTCTAAAAGCAGTCACAAAAATTTATAGCAATGGGAAGATTTAAACATCAAGGTCTATGTGACAGAGACATGCATGGTTTTTTTTTTCCCCAAATACAATTTGGCCAACATAACAAGATCTGTTGTCTAATGCTAAGGAACATGTGCAGATCCCCCAGATTTCTGAGGAAGAAATGGTGATTAATGATGGGACAGGGGTTTAGTTGTTCCTATCATTTTTACCAGTTGTTTCCTTTCTCTTTCTGTTCCATAACCTTTGCCGCCATTGACTTCTGAATGAGGCTTACCAAAGGGACAATCTGATCACAACTGTGTCAGAGGAAATCCATAAATAATGTTGAGAAGTGTCACTTTCTGGAAACAAATAATAATACTTCTTTGAGGTCTGTTACATAATAGTCTTCAGTACTATAAATTCATTATTTAGAAATCAGCATAGTTTTTGTTCCCAAGGATAAGCTTTCAGATTTGTTTTAACTGTATTATCAAGGGAAGCTTGAATTACAAACATCAAGAAGTATAGTTTCAATATTTAAAAGATTAGAAAATTCAATTAGACTGGAAACATGGAGTGAATTTCTTATATATATTTTCCTTCTGCTTGGAAAAACATTCTGAATTAAAAATCTCCCTTTGCTGTCAATCCCCACAAGTGAATAAATTTACACGTTTAAGTAAGTGTACTATACAGGATTTTACTAAAGAGGGGAAAATTGCAAGGGGAGATGAATTGTGAATGCATGAAAAGAGAAACAGTGTTATCCCTTCTGCCATCTTAGAGTTCCCCTCAAAAAAGATTTTAAAAATATACAGTTGTCTTTCTGTGAGGATATCCAACCTTTAAGCAAAGACTGGGTAATTATGTATGGGAGAGGCGTACAGAGGGAAGAGCACTGAAGAGAAGATGAGCAATGTGGGAAGAAGAAGCAGATAAGGAAAGGAAGCATGCAGAAAATTAAGCTAAAGAACAGAGAGTGAAATATGAGTCATAGGTTTAAAAAAGACACACACACACACAAAAAAAAAGGAAAAGTCTTCTACAACTATTCACACATACTGTATAGGGGTAGTTCTCCAGCATTTGTACAAAGTTAAGGATATAATTTCTCTTTTCCATGTTTTAGAAGAATAGGAATTTTCATTTCATTCTTAAAAAATATCAAATAAAGGAATAGAATAGAAAGAGAATTGTGTTAACTTAAACTGCTGTCATGAGAAACTCGTGGATCCTAAGTCTATATTTGGTTCAGTCATATGGTTTGAGATAATCTTTACAAAGGCAATTAAGAGAGTTAAGCAAGACAATACTTGAAGAAAATCATCACAAGGATAATTCTAGATTCTTTAGCAAAATTTTACCAAGTCTCCATACTCTGCTCCAGGTACCCCATCTGTGCAGCGCCTTTCTGAATTCCAGACTGGATCTCACACGTTAGGCTAATTTCATGTGACGACAGCAAGCAGCCCCACGCTGACAGAGGTTGACATACAGTACGACTAACACAGAAACAACATGGAGTTTCTTGTCAGTAACAAAGTACATGGTTTTATTTGAAGTCAGTAATGCGATTGTGTCGGAGAGCCAGCAGCCAGCTCAGAGCACATTTACTGCAGATTCTTTTTAAGACTGTCACACCACTAAATCAAAGTTGCTTAGTGGTTGCCAAATGGTAGCTCATTAAGCTGAAGGAATTACTAAGTAGCCTCAGAAAAGAAAACAAGCTCAGAGAGAAGTACACAAATAAGACGGTATACGCTGTCTTAAATGGAGCGTGGTACTTCGGCAATTGTTCCACGTGCTCTGTCTTGGATGATGATTTCGGGTTTAGAGTATTCAAGAAAGCCTGGGATGCTGTTGTCTTACCTACCGCTGATCCTTTGACAAGCAAGGGCTTGCAACACTGACAACGGGGTAAGATTTTTTCCTAGAACCAAAAAGTGAAGACTCGCTACCTAAATGTGCTAGGGGAAACATGTATCCACATGTGAAAATTGAGTTTTCAATAATCATCATGATTAGGGTAGCCTTTTAACGTACTGTGACCAAAAGATAAGCAATTTCAGGTGCAATAGCTAAAATTGCCATATTAACATATTCCCCTTATGGATGTCTGATTAAATTCACTTCCTGATTTATCATTCTTTAAGAATGATACAATTTCTCTTTGAAAACCACAAAAAAAAAATGGTCCTAATATTGACCCAGATTAGGTACCCCAGGAAGGTAGAGGACACAGGCAGTGAGAGGGATAAATGAGTCCGTGAAAGTGCTCAACATGCATCTGCTCTCTGCTGTTCTTTCCTTTTCTTAAACAAACTTGGAGGGGGGGGAGGGGGGGAGGAGGGGGAAGCTGTTTATTCTGCTAATACTGTACCAAAAAATATACTATAACATCAATTTATTTTATTGAGTGAACAAGTAGTCACCATTAAGCAGATTTACGATTTTGAAAATCATTTTATTGTGTGTCTCCGTGGAAATTTCTCTCTTCTAGATAAAGCTGCACTTCAGCTATGCAAGGAGTATATAAGGGAACTGCTAATAGGAAGCATTTGGCACATGCTCTGCTTTTAGATTTGCACAAGTGAAATCACATGAGATGGCACTCCAGCTATAATTTAAATCAGCTCTTGGCCTGACTCTGTGTTCTGAAAACAGCTGCAGTATACCATAGCAATGGGGAAACACCACCTGACATTTCAAATGTGAGGATATAAATCTGGGGTATCCATTTAGTGGGAATCAGCTTCTCTGGATGGAACTGAAGAGAGTCGAGTGCGACGGCTGGGTGGGTACAGCTTTGTGAAAACCTGGGGTGGAGGCTGCAGCGGAGAGTGCTAGAAAAGAAGGGAGCACAGGAATTCGTTTTGGAGAGCCTGTTTACAGATCATGAGTGCAGTTAAAAAGTTAATTTGGCTTCAATGTGACTTATTTCCAGTGCAGCCAGAAGGAGCTGTGTGTTCTTGGCTCTTATATAATTGGCTTCGTAATCAGTGGATTTGGAATAAGATGATAACTGACCACATTTAATCACAAAACTTTTAAAAGAAAATACTTTTATTAGACAAGGTCTTGTCTTTAAAGTTTGTCTTCAAAATGTCTTAATGAAGATCAGATACAATTTTTCCACTTAGACCAATAGCAGTCTAAATAAACTTGCAAAGATGACCCAAGGCACAGGTTCTTTTCAACTTTACCAGACTTAATGAAACTAGGACTTGCAGGAAGATTGGAGGAAGGTTTGCAGGAAGCCGGCTCCATCTACAGACAGAGGCAAATGTGATCGTAGCTGCGCTGTAGCTCAGGGCAGAGGCTGCAAAGCCAAGTGGCTTCAGCCAGGCTCCCTAATCCATGTGAGCTGGAGTCCTACCAGGGATCGGCTAGGGCGAGCTTCCCCATGTGCACGCCTCGGGATTCTAGGCTTAAGTGTATGTCATGAGATAGGGCATCAGCCTGTTTTTACATACCAGATCTGTGTGTATCCGTAGCCTTAGAAACAGAACAAGGCAAAGGTGGTCCTGGCTTTACCCAGAGCCAAATTATAACCCAAACCTTACAAAGAAATGTTTCTTCAGTCCTGTTATGGAACGAATCAAATGTTTTAAACATATCTATGAACTGATGTTTCATTTCCCTCCTTTCATCCCTGAGTGTATTCCTTAACATCTGGGATATTTCAGAAACAGCCAGGCACACTGGATTTACGAACAGTCAGACTGGCCAAACTGCCACAGGAGCAGACAACAGGTAGAATAAGTAATTGGTAGAAAACAAAATAATTTAAGACACTGACACCCACTAGCCCAGAAATGCAGCATGCCATCATCTCAGCAAGTAATCTACCACATGTCAATCTGTGGAGTTCAATTCTAATTTAAGCACGTGACAAGTCCTTTCTACATGTCTCGGTCATCTGCAGAACCTCTTTACGTCTGACTTCCCAGCTGTCTAAATCTTTGTCTGTGCTTGTAGATTGCTGTCTGTCCAAATAAGCCCTGATAACTAAACCCGCTGAGCTCCTCCTCTCCCAGAGCTTAGATACCCTTAGCTGAAAGCAAAACATGTTGTTTCTCACAGGACACATTCGTTACCTGAGCTTCTCTCCAATACATGCAGATTCTCCAAATATTTCTCCCGTGGAAGGCGACATACCACCGTGTTGTCTGAAGCTGTGCGTGGAGTAGACTTGGCTGAAGTTAAACTGGAAGAACTTGGGGTGTGATGTCTGGTTCTTGCGCTGACAAATTTGTCTTGGACTCAGTGGAAATTAACTCTACCTGAGATGGCACTTCCAACACATCTTAATTATTTGTTGTTAACTTCTGGCAGAAGAGTCTTCACCAAAGAAAAGATTTCAAAAGCATTTTACAATCAATCTTGAAATGTTCTTCAATTGCACTTTCTATGGGTGAAAAAATAATAACAATAAAAAAAATGTCTTAATAATATTTCTGATGGTGAAGCCCTTCTGCAGAGTAACAACCAGTTCTGCCCTCCTGAGAGCAAGTGCTCTGTGCCAGGGCTGCTACACATGCTAAATTACTGTTCGGTTTTGATTCATTTAGAGTGGAGATCAAGTCAATCATTATAGTGTATCCAAACACATGTCAATGGCAAATGTTGAATCAATGGCTCCGCAGACTTGTAATTTCCAGATCTACTGTGAGGTGAACCCGGAAATAATATAATTCTAGCAGTGATGTTATATTTTATGTATTGCTTCTACGCAAGACGTACTTTCCCAAGGCAGTCAAAAACTGATTAGATTTACTTTGAAAATGTCCATACCACCTATATATGCACATGCGAGCAAATTAGTTTAGTAGCAGAAATATTTGCTGAAATAAATGAATTTAATGCGGAAAGTTACTTACAGAGAGATCATTTAAAATAGATAGTTGTGAATGTCAACACCGGGAAACCGATTCCAACAGCAATGCTCATCGAGTCGTGAACAGAATACTTGTACGTGCGGTCAAAAACCCTAGAACATAAATATTCTCAGTGAATGCCTTGCAAGTTTGCTACTAATCAATAAATTTCTGCAATACTTGAATTTTAAACTGAGAAAATCACAAACAGAGCACGAGCAGCTTTGAACATAAAAAGGACAATGCACACAGAATACTGAAGCACTCACCCATTTTCTCAGAAATAATGGTTTTCTGGTATTCCTGACCATTGATTTTTAGACCATCTATTCTGGATACACAAATTAACACTGTTTTCATTCTGCCTTAATGAATTCTGCAGTATTAATATCATATTCTAGATCACCTTGGTAGCACACAGTGATTTTGTACTTACCGGGAAGAGCAGCTGAGAGACTGTCTTCAGTGTATAATGTTAAGGCATTTTGGCAATTGGATGAAACACTGCAGGACACATGAAAGTGGCCCAACATTATTGGCTAGTGATAACTTTCTTTTCAGAGATTAATTCTTTTTCATTATATTTCTGGCTGCATGCAGGTGTACAGAATAATAGCCCATGGCATTGAACAGGAAGATGAAACTCAATAAAAACTGGGGATGAGAAAGAAAATGCATTTTTAGTTTGCGTTAGCTGTTGCTAACTGCAAACAAAACAACATGTTTTTATCACATAAGAGCAAAGAAAGTCAATATATAATGTTTGCTCATTAACTCTCTCTCCATGCAATATGGGAAGTATAATATTTTCTAAAATATCTCTCTGCCTTTGTATGTGTGGGAAGTTGGCTGTCTGAAAAGCAACCCAAGAACATTATTTTGCACCACAGAGTACAGATAAGTTTATCGTAGAATCATAACATAGAATGGTTTGAGTTGGAAGGGACCTTAAAGATCATCTAGTTCCAACCTCCCTGCCATGGCCAGGGACACCTTCTACTAGACTAGGTTGCTCAAAGCCCTACCAAATCTGGCTTTGAAAACTTTCAGGGATGGGGCATCCACACACTGGGCAACCTGTTCGAGTGCCTCATCACCCTCATAGTGAAGAATTTCTTCCTTATATCTAACCTAAAGCTACTCTCTTTCTGTTTAGAGCCATTACCCCTTGTCCTACCACTACATGCCCTTGTAAAAAGTCCCCCTCCAGCTTTCTTGTAGGACCCCTTCAGGTACTGGAAGGCTGCTATGAGGTCTCCCCACAGCCTTCTCTTCTCCAGGATGAACAACCCCAACTCACTCATCTTGTCTTCACAGGAGAGGTACTCCAGCCCTCTGGTCATCTTCATGGTCCTCCTCTGGACTTGCTCCAACAGGTCCATGTCCTTCTTATGTTGGGGGCCCCAGAGCTGGATGCAGTACTCCAGGTGGGGTCTTACAAGAGCAGAGTAAAAGGGCAGAATCACCTCCCTCAACCTGCTGGCCACGTTTCTTTTGATGCAGTTCAGGATACAGCTGGATTTCCAGGCTGCAAGCACACATCGTTGGGTCATGGTGAACTTCTCATCAACCAACACTCCCAAGTCCTTCTTCTTAGGGCTGCTCTCTGCCCAGCCTGTATTTGTGTTTAGGATTGCCCCAACCCATGTGCAGGACCTTGCACTTGGCCTTGTTGAACTTCATGAGGTTCGCACGGGCCCACCTCTCAAGCCTGTCAAGGTTCCCTTCCTTCCAGTGTGTCGACCACACCACACAGCTTGGTGTTGTCAGCAAACTTGCTGAGGCTGCACACAATCCCATTGCCCATGTCACTGACAAAGATGTTAAACAGTGCCGGTCCCAATACCGACCCTTGAGGAATGCCAGTCTCATCACTGGTCTCCAGTTGGGCATCGAGCTGTTTTTGTCAGAGCAGATTTTCTGTAGGCCTGGATATGGATTTGAATTATATTTAAACACATTGGCCTTCCTCATCACAGATTTTATGATCTGTATCCATGTGGGAGGCAAGAAAAAAAAAAAAAAGATACTGTAAATTTAAAGCCTTCCTAGAATCTGCCCTTCCTTTCTCCCAGTTTTTATAATCAAAGAAAAAAAAAAAAGGAAAAATCTCCATACTTCCCATATACTGATAGTGTACCTCAAATTCCCTCCTCTTATACTGTGTCAATAAGCAATAAATGTAATCTTTTAAAAATCTGAGATAGGATTTGATTTCCTCTCCTGAATGTAATTACAGGATAACCATTTCCATATGGAAGTTATTACAAGTTTTTTAAATTCCCTCATATAATAATGTATTCATGTAGCTATAGTGCACCAATATAATATATTGTGCATGTTAACTTATTAGTCGAATAAATCACATTTTTTTATATTGCAAACTGAATTATTTTACTCCTACCCACATACTTTCTTATTCTGCCAGGCAGTTAAATAAGAAAATGTAGGAATGGTTAATGATTTTTCCACAAGACAGACACATTTACTTTAGTTAAGGTTTAGTATTTCTTTTTGTATATTCCTTTTCCACATATTTAAGTAGTAAAGCGGTTTCGTCCAAACTTCATTATTTCTCACAGAAAGGAATAATGCTCAATCTAAATTGGGAATAAAATAGATGCAATATTGCCAAAAGATGCTCTTCTGAGTAAGGACTTCTTTTTGTGTATTTTACTAATAATTTCAGCAGAAGAAATTAGTGAACAAAAAAGTTAGGTTTTTAATTACAAATAGCAATGCAAAATCATGAGAATTACTAGAAATGGCAAAGTTTGTGTGATTTTGCTTTTAACCTCAGTAACCACAATTTTTTTCTGAGGATATATGTAACAATCCAAACTACACTCAGCAATGCTAGAAATCAGCTACATAATACCACTACAGGAGGGTGCGAAAACCAGCAAGCCACTGAAACCAGCTACAGCATACAAATAGCACAGAGAGGGTAAATAAGTAACATGTATTGTGAAAAATACATTTGCATTTGGCTTTAGTTTCGTGAGCAAGAAACTGTGATAATAATATACAGCTGCTGTGTGCACATATGCCTATACAGAGATGCACACATGAACACACTTCTTGGTTGTACATTGTCTTCTTTTTCTTTTTTTTTGACAATCCTTTAAATGTCTTTTCTTTTTTCTACCTGTAGTCACATTTAGACACTTTTGACTGTGCAAGCAGGCTGAATAATGACATAGAACTACCTAAACATGCTGGGAGCACTATGCTTCATTTTGAGCCTCAATTTGCACCTTAATCATATCATTATATTCAGCAGTATCACACAGTGTACGAAACTTTCCATGCTTAATATTGTGAATGTCATTTAGAAATATGAGGTAAGCAAGGAGAGTTCAGTAAAAGATAAAGAATTGAAAAAACAGTAATGAAACTCACTTTAAAAAACACAAACTACGTTCATATATTAAATGTGTAGCGTAGTATTAAATTTAAAGTTGACACAAGGGTATAGAAAAAAAGAAAAAAGGACAAAAAATTATTCCCATGACAATGGAAGATGAACTTCTACCTGTAAAAACTCGCTATCGTGGATCCAGATCACTTGACCTCATCAAAGTCTCAGAGGAATTGAGGGGATTGACGCGAGATGCAGAATTAGGTAGTGGAGGATGAGGAAGAATGGGCTTCACTGTGCACCAGCAGGATTTCTGCCCTGTAGTGGATCTCCTCTCAAGTTGCTTTGGGAGGGATTCAAACACCTGTCCCTAACTACCGTCCTACAAGGGTGCAGATCTCCTCCAGGTCCTGTGCTGTAGTTGCCAGTAACCATGCAGGCATCTGATACCCTACAGCATCTGCAGTGGTGTTAGACACCTATATACAAGCAGGCAAGCCCCTGCAATGCCAGTATTGTCCTCCACAGAACAATTCACACACTGAGGTTATCCTAAACATTTACTGATTACTTGGAAGACAACATTAAAAGGTTACTGAAGATGATCTGCAGATGACATAAGGCTTGACAGACTTACTACTGAGAGACTGGCAAGCACTGACAAGGTAGGCAAAGACAGATCAGACAGTCTTTGATGACAACCATTTAGTTTAACTAAAACAAAAAATGCCAGCAGTACATATGTACTACATGGGAGACTATTCTGGAAAGCAATGATAAAGAATTTGGGAGTCATAGGAAATAACAAGCAGCAGGTGCTGATTTTGCAGCCAACAATATCATTCTTGGGTCATAAACTTAGATCTATCTTTTATACATGGAGAAGTTGTGCTACTCCTTTAGACATGACTCATGAGTGCTCCCATTCTTCCATGTTTACCAGACCTCCTTTCCAGGTGAGCCTGAGCCTCCCCTCGCCACCCTCAAGATGTTACTTCTCATTAGTTCCACCCTCCACAGCTACCTGTATCATGACAAATTTAAGTTGTAAGTAACGAAAAGTGCCAGGTACTTTGAGCTGCCACAAATATTTTCATAATGATAAGACTGCTTCTCATTTGCCAAGATAAAGCTGCTCTTTGCCCTCAGAATATTTAGTAGAAATGGCACTGAAATAAGGTCAACCTTGACTTGGGGCGAATAGTGGGGAAGAAACCAGCGTCTGACTAGATTAACTTTTAATGTCTGGCTCCTTTCTCCGGAATAGCCCGAATTAAATCCCAGAATCCAAACACATCAGCATTTGTAGGTTTCAAGATCAATGTCAGGATATCATGAATGTTTCTTACTACACAGAAACTTCAGTTTGCATCTGAGCTGCTCCTAAAGCTCTATGCAGATTCTCCCCTCATTTCTTGTAAATCACCTCCATGAATATGAAATAGGCTGTAGGATTAGAAAGTCATTTCGTCAGACTCCTCAGGCTGGAACAGAAGCTCCACTTGTCTGTAAGGTGTAAGGAAGAAGCACGTTAATGAACTGGATTTTGCCAATATTTTGTTTGTTAATAGAACCAAACACTGTTCATCCGTATTTCTGTTGAAATACTTAACAAAATAATATTGAATGTAAAATTTTGACTGCTAACAACTTTGCTGAATATAATTAACCACTTCCAGTATTTCAGCAATGCACAAAACCTATGTAGGAGAACCTCTGAGAAATTTTATGACTTACCATTATTAGTAGTATTAATATTAATATTAATACTTCAAGATCCTTCTCCAGACCTCACTGAGTGAGCTCCATGCCCAGGCATCTTCTGGGAGCGCAGATGGGAATGATTTCCTTTCCTGCCATGGGAATGGTCAGCTGAGCACACTCAAATGCATGCACTTTTTTGTGAGCGTGATCTGAAACATTTTCTCATTGACAATTAAGCAACACAACAATTCTCATTCTGAAACAAATCCAGAGAAACACATCTAAGTTGCCTTCTTTCATCGATGATGGTATTTTTGGTGGCACGCAAACTCAGCTGACAGTGTTGTTGTGACCCTGAGGTCTGTTCTGCCTGACAGCACAACAAGCATTCTCCCATCTTACTGTATCTTGCTGTGGTGAGAGCTGCCATTGACAGGTTTTGAGAAAACAAAAGTGCTGATACTGGCAGACAGTCACCGAACAACTACTGAATGCTCCTTCTGGTGCGTGGTTTGGGCAGCTGGGCTGGGAAGACCAGAAGGTGTAGGGACAGTGACAGCCCTTGCAGAAGGGACATACAGTGGCTCTGGATCCATGAAACCGAGAGGTTGACAAAATCACTATTGCATTGCTATACATCTATGCAAAGAGTTTGTGAGGATCCTTACAGTACCGGCGCTACTGGCCACTCTCCTGCTTGGCTCCTCAGCTCTGCTGCACCAGGGGCTGCCAGAACAGCAAATTTCTAAGCGGTACAGGGCAGGTGTGATGCTGACCAGCTCTCTATGGCCCATCCTTTCCTATGCAGTTCCAGTCCCTCACTCCTGACGCCAGGAGGATGTGCCATAACTATGCAGGAAAGGTCTCCAGAGCAGCTCACAGCCTTGGTCTCTTATTGGTTATGATCCAGGGAACTCATCAACAGGGAATACAGTGGAAGTTAAATCAAACAATTCATAATCTAGTGAGATAATAGTATAGTCATATAGAAGGTAAAAAGTGAGAGGTGAAAGACAATCTAAACACCCTGTATAAGGTCTCCACGTACACACCACGTGTGTACCTGTATGTGTGTGCAATACAGATCCAGAGGATTCGTGGGAGACAATCCATATGAAACAAAGAATTAGTGATATGGAAGCACAGATTAAAGTGAAAAAAAAATTAAAGGAAATTCAGTAAGGGTAACCCAATTCTCTGGGGAAAAGCTTGACAAACTCAAGAACAGATCACACTACAATAATATCTGACAACAAGAAAACCTCTGCAGACTAGATAAACACTCACAATGAGAAGGTCTTAGAATTAAGAAATTCTCTGTAGAGTAGATGTGTTCCCACACTGAGTAATTCTTGGAAAAAAAAATGATAACAACAGTATCAGAAGATAAAATTCAAAATTACACACATATCACAGAAAGAGAACGACATAGGTCTCTGCAGACCCATCCCCTGAGGAATATTCCTCATGTGATTGTTTTCCATGTCCTGAGCTTTAGAGAACACTGTAAAAATCTACCCTTTCCCTGAGAAACTGAAAGTCTAATGTTAGAAAACACAGCTGATATTTTCTTCACCACATCCCCAGACATGGCAGGTACATCACATAAGGGAGGTGCCAGGATGAGCAGGGGGCTGCTTGCTCCTGCAGACTCCCGGTAGCAGCCACGTCCCCTTGACTTCCAAAAGCTGCTCCCATGCAGGACGTTTCTGAAAGGCATTCCTTCATGGAAGGTGGCACAGCCACGTTGAAACACTCCCTCCACCACTGTCAAGGGGAAAGTGGTTCCTGTGCACCGGTCAGCTTGCTTGCCCCTCCCTTGCTTCAGGTCCCTTCTAGAAAGCTGCAGCATCAGCTCGCAGCAGTGATACCAAAGGGTTGCTAAAGGAAATCCCCAAACTGCAAAGCCAATTCTTGGTATAAATTCATTGACTAGACTGAGATGAGTCTTTGGTCTCTTATGTTTGCTGTTTGCCATGGTATATTTTCAACTCATTCGCTCAGCTGGAATTTTGGCCTGAGAGCTCTCTCAGCACCTCTTGTTCACATCTGACAGCTCTTAGGAGAACAGGTTAATAATTCAGAGGAAAAGGTGGGTCAGCCTTTCCTTTGAATAAGTACAAGTAATGTTTAACAAGTCTTCAACAGCTGTGGGAAATGCTTAGCTTTCCTAATAATTTTAAAGACTGAATATTATTTTTTAAAGTATTCCTTTAGAAGAAGTCAATCCAAGACTGTTTCCCTTGGTGCT
The DNA here is from genome assembly GCF_000687185.1 of Egretta garzetta. Lineage (NCBI taxonomy): Eukaryota > Metazoa > Chordata > Aves > Pelecaniformes > Ardeidae > Egretta > Egretta garzetta. The sequence goes on from NW_009258797.1 coordinate 860,898, forward strand.
TTCTCCTGTAAGTGAGGTGGTATTTTCAAAGCTATCAAATGGAGTTTCAAGGGAAAGGCTTTTTATGACTCCTTTGATAACTGCGTGTTTCATGATAATAAGAATACAGTGTTTTATTCAAGGACAGGAGGAGTAAAAGCTCTCAAGAGGCTACAGAAAACGTGGAATGCCTAACCTTCCTCCAACATGTTTGGCAGTTTGGCTGCTACAGTCACTGTCATAATCGCCATGTGTATAAACAAGTAGGTTTACGGGAAATCAGGGAAGAGCTACCTATCCCTTCTCTCTACTTTCTTAGCTCTGTAGCATAAGGTAATCAGCACTGTGCCTCATTATGTACAATATTTTTGAACCATGTTTCTACCACAGTAATGGTATGTGTATAACATGAGCAAAACTGCTACACGGAAATGTATCCTTTTACAAAAGAGTACCATGCGTGCTTTTGTAAAAATATTTTTTGGAATATTTTTCTACCATTTTAATACCAGCAGAGCTATATTAGTTCTCTGTCCTGTAATTTCATACTAAATTCATATGTTAGCTACACAGGTAAATGAGAAAAGTTTGCACTCCTTTTTAAACAAAAGGAAGATGAGCAAATCTAATAATAAAAAAAGAACTCTGTAGCAATACACAGTATATATCCTAGAAAGCCTAGGAATAATATGAAAAATCTCTAGACACTTAGTACACTTTGGCATCGTGCAATAGTCGATAAGGCTCTACTCTACACACTTTTCCTATTGGGCATAGTAGGAATATTGCTACAGGACTGATGGATCTAGATGGAACAAGGTGTTTGGTAAGAGCATTATCTTTTTACAGGCCAAGTTTTTGTTCATTTAATATAGCAGTTGCTCAAAGCTGTGTTCAAAATATAAAGTGAATTTGCTCCAATGAACAGAATAGGTAAAATGTACTATGATGTACACTCATGAAGTACTTTCATGACATATGTATGACCTTTCTGGGAAATAGATCCATCTAAAAGTAGAAGCTATAAAAACAGAGAAGTAAATTATTTTTTTTAAAATACATTTGAAAGATGTTTCAGTTTTCTTCCACATGCAATTTTTAAAATTTGCCATTGTCAAACTGCGGTCTGAAAGGATTCCCTGTTTTCAGGCAGTTCTCAAATCATTTCAATGGTTAGCATTACAACCTGTTGGAAACACACAGTAGTAGTGTCTGGGTTTTCCTTTTACTAACCTCCTCCAAAAAAATGAGTAACTCTTCTAGGGAATAATTAGACACTTATATTTTGAAGCTCCAAGTGGCTCTGCATGCTATTTTCCTACTTCTTGAAAATGAAAGCTACAATCAGAGCACTTAAGCAACTCGAGTGCCAGAGTCTTCCTTGGACATAAAGTCTAAAACATACTGCGGCAAGAGCCCGCTAATCTGCTTGCAAGTTCACATTAGCTTCTTACTGTTACTTTCAATAAGTGAAAGTCACGGCGCAGGCTCCATAAAAATCAGATTTATGCGAGTTTAATAAGCCTCATTGCAAGTGATTTCTCATATTTTCATGGTCTGGTTATCTTGGAAAGCATGTCAGAAAGCAAACAAAAACTCTCTCAAACCCCGCACTCTTGCAGCAGCACAGAAAACAAAGGCAAAACAGTGATTTCCTCTACTGTGCTATAGAGAGAAGTCAACATTTTGCTCAGTGAGATGCTGTGAAAGCTTACATGGTGGGAAACATTTCTTTGTCATATAGAAGCTGGGCGTTGTATTAAGAGATAAGCTTTTAATTAAATTGGACTTCCTGAGAAGCTGCTAAAGACTATCTCACTGCTATCCTGCTGACAGGGCCATCAATTGTGGCACTGACAGCAAGTGGGCCTATAGCTCAGAGCCATGAAGTATTTTCCATTTCCCCAGCATTCATTTCAAAATCAAAACATGAACTCGGCTATGTTATACTTAAACCTATCACGCCTTTCCTGAACGAGGCCATACAATTCATGTCAAAAATCAGTAAATATATATGGCTGGAGCCAGTACTCAGAGAGCATGAAAGTCAGAAGGGCAGGATTAGATACCACAGTAGTTTTGTATCGTCGGCTTTTTACATCATTTGTTGTTTAGTTAGTGAACGGAAAATGGAAATGTGCAAGTGCTGACAAAATGTCAAGGAGTTACAGTAGCCCTGGCTAGTGACGGTCACTGAGAAAGGATTGTAAAGATCATGATTAGAGGGTAGAGAAGCTTGACACTGCTTGGGAAGCTGCACTACTGTAAATACTGAGAAGCCTTGAGATTGGAAATCAATGACCAGTGTGGTACAGATCTAAACCTGCGAGAAAACAGATACCCAAACACAAAACAGCTCCACTGAGCCGTTCAGACTGGAGTTTGCGGTTCTCTTCTCTGTGTTCCTAATTGTTCTTTTGTTCTCTCTGGGTATTTATTGAATAATTATCCTGCAGCAGCTGAGCATCTCAAGTTTATATGTATAACTTAAAATATTTTGTCAATGTGCCTTCTTTATTGATATAAAACTATGGGAAATTACATTAAGTGTAGTTAGGAACCATAATAATGCTCATCTAATAGGCAGTATAAGCTGTTTTTCTTCCTAAAGCCTACATACTTCCTTTGTTTCCCTTTGTTTGCTGGTTACTGCTATTTGCTGCTTCTGGTTTTATTTTGGATTAAATTTCTTTAGAGAACAGACATCGCTGTCTACATTTGGTTTTACTCTAACAAAACCAGCAGAACAAAATAAAAAGTTACGTAAATGTGAAGAGTGAAAGGTTTTTTTGTGGTTATTTTGTTTTTCTTCTAAAAGAAATGCTTGACTTTTTAAATACCAAACTCTGGTACTGGCAGACTCAGAAACCTGTTACATTCAAGGAGCAAACAGCCCATGTTCCACAAAGGAGCCTATAGCTCCCCACTGTGCCATACGAAAGCAGCTGCTTCCAACACAGACTCATAATTGATGTCCTTGTGGAGGCTACACGTGAGGGACGTCTGTCTTATTCCCAGAATGCTTTTCTAGTGGCAAAAGCCTCAGGAGATGATGATGTCAATATTTTTGTTTTCTTTGGCGCATAGAAACCTTTGATGGTTAAATGCCCCAGTAAGAGCAAAGTATGCGCAACCCATTACTTTATATTTCTGGATTCATTTCATATTGTTTGCTCCATTTATACGATCTCTTTTCATGACTGGTGCAGAGAAAATATATTACCTCTAGTTTCACTCAGAATGTTCTAATACCACTATGGCTTTATTCAATTTACTCCTTAAATAATCTTTGTAAGACCTGACTGTTGTTCCCCCTGTTAGAAAAATTGATATTGTCATACAAATTAGTGTATGACTCACCGTGAACAACGACGGTCTATTGACTGCATAGGTTGCCAGGCGTTCTTAGATAATAGATGGTTTAGATCTCTTCTCACTCCTCTGACTTTAGAGAACGGGGTTGTCATGACACAAGTTGACTTCATAGCAAATGATCTGAAAAAAAGCCAGAGAAAAGAAGTAATATTTCCAGTGTTATACAGGAAACATTCATAGGGTAGTGCTGAGGTCTCCCAAGTCCAGGCCAATGACTTAATCTCTCTTTCATCCTTCATGACGAGAAGGTGCTTAGAAAAGAAATATGGTAAAGACAATACAAAAGTCTTCTGAAATGGAAATAATTGGATTCAGAGTTAATAAATATAATTTCACCTTCAACTTTTTGCAAAGATCCATGCCAAAACCATATTCTTCTTTTTGAAGATAGCATGATCACTGAATATACAATCTGGTGTTTTCCTCACCTGAAATGTTTACAAGTTGTAAGTGCTGCACACATGAAAATTGCAAATAATGCTTATGCACACTGCATCTTTGTTAGGATTTTTTGTACAAATCAGATGCCATTCCCCTCCCTTATAAACTCCACTGAATTCAAAACTGAGCAGTCATTTTGGGGAAGAACAATACAAGAACAATATAAGCTATGGGAAATACAACAATGATGTCTCCGCAGTCTCCAGGCAACTGCCATACAGGATATGTTTGTAGTTTTTTTAACAGCTTTGTCATATTCCAATGAGTGTATTATAATTACTGCCACCCGTGCCACAACTGCACTGAAAATAGAGCCAAATGCAATTTTTATGGGAGTCATCTCTCTGAAGGTGGGAAGAGTTCCATGGGTTTAGTCTTTTGTTTCTTAAGATCATATTCTATCACCAGGATGAATGTGAGAAAACTATTTTGAAAAAAATGAAGTTTAAAATAGTCTAAAGTGCTTGGATTTGGGCATGAAATCAAGAGATTGATACTTGAGAAGTATGCTTTTAGAAATATGGACCTTTATTTGATGTTCCATATATCTTTAAAAGGAAACAATATTACTGTGACTTTCTGGAAAGTGACAAACAGTACTTCAGGCTGGCTAGCAGGTGTTTGACTTTTGAAAGAGCTAAATATTCAGGTTTTAGCAACACACAAGGGCTCAAGTGTTCAGTATTAGAAATTCAGGAAGAGAAATTGTGCATTATGGACCTGTTTTAGGATCTCACTAGCCCAGGTAGGCAATGTCTGTACTATGAAAAGGAACATAAATAGGCTCTGCTAATAAGTCCAAACTTGACAACAGTTTATTAGAACACATAGCATATTCAATAGCGTAGCTTTATCTACTATTCAGCTGAAACATGAAATGGTAGAAAACCCCCATCTTTTTATTGTACTGTCATTAAGCAAATACCAGTTGTCTTATCAGCCAATAACTTAGTATTGTTACATTTCTATTAGTTTTAAGCAAGTAAGATTGAAGAAACACCATATTTCTCTTATTTGAAGGAGAAATTATTTGTTCACTTGTGGTAAGTGATTGTGAATAACTTAGAAGCACACGATGTGTGCATTCATTGCAGGACTTAGTCCATGAATATTCTCATACTAGAATCACATCCATTACAGCTATGTCTCTGCACTTCCCCTGACTAGATTTTAAAAACCAATCACTGTCTTGGGCTTCCTAAACTATAGAAACTGATAACATAAAAATGCAAACCTGAGTCAGTAAGCATATGGTTGTTTCCATCCCTTTTTTCCCCAGTTCTAGGACTGCAAGAAAAACCTAAGGACAGCATTTGCTTTTCCATAAAGCAATTTGAATTCATCTTACTCATATGTCGGTAACATATTCCTATAACTTTTCATAGCCTGTATAACACAACCATTATTCTATTAAAACAATACAAAGTGGTTTCCAAATATATTTAAGGCTTTAACTTTTACTGTATTCTTCTTGATTTCCAAACATAATTTTATTTCACAGTACATTACTTTCTATTACACACTTTTGTACTTTATCATTAATACCCTTTCATTATTTCAATAAATGAAACTAAATGTAGTGTTGGCTGTTTGGTTCCACGCTTCAGTAATCTCACCATGCATCAGACAGCTGTAGGACAATCAAATAAATGGCTGCAACACACCATTGTTTTAATTATATTTATTGATTCAAGGGTGTTTAAATCTTTGGTATTTTCTTGAATGATAATGTATTTATGTCTATAAATTGATTAATGGATTGCCATCTTTATCATGCAATAACCAAATCTACAGCTGATTAAGTAATGTGTTTCTTGTACAAATTAGCTAAATTATACATGCCAAACACATCACATTCCCCATTTAACAGAAGCAGCCGCTTGCCAGGAAATCTTTTTATCATTAGCTCTTCTCAAGTGTGATACAGCTGTAAATGAAAGAGCAGGACACTTCAAAGAGGCAACATTGCAAAATGCAGCTGAGCATTCTACGTGGGCACTGTGTTGTGATACATGTGGCACCCTTCAGATGTTGTGCAGCGTACATTATATTACACCACACTGGTTAGTGGAGATTTTTTTGCTAAATATGTCATCTCTCAACACAATTTGAAATAATGAAAATTTGATTTACAGTGTATTAAAAATGTATACATGCTCAGAGCCAGGTTGCAATTAATTCCTTCACTTGGTCTGACTAATTTCAGTTTGTGAGAGAAACTTCTCACCAACACAAGCAAAAGATGTGAGAAAAATGATCTTCTCACCACCAGAGCAGCTCATTTTAAGAGCCCAAGAAAACTTGCTCTGCCCCCAAGAAAGCAGAGCATGCCATGCTTCCAAGCACATACAGGATCCCTTTCTGCTTTGCAAGTGAATTCTGCTCTTCAGTGGTCTCAGCTGCAGCTCCCTGATCTCTGCAGATGGTAACCTGGCTGACATTGCCCTGTCTCACCTACCTCTTGGAGAAGCAGAAGCAAAGTAGTTTTCTTCTTGATCACGAGGAAATCAACAAAGTCATTACAGAGGCCACCCAAGGACAGGGAGTGGGTGATGAGGTTCCTGGGGTAATCATCTTCTTCAAGGCAGCACTTTAAACCCCAAATTTCCAGGCTGTTGATGACACTTTGTAGTTTTTAAAGCAACCTTTTGGCAGTCTTGAGTAAGCTCTGGTTGGACACTGATTGACGCTTTAAGATTGATGTCTCCAAAACAGTATACTTCTAGTCTATAAACCAGTGGATTCCCAATTTTGTCCTGCAATGATTGCATCCATAACCGGTTACTGAACATGTTGCTTGTGCCAATCAGCCAAATTGCCCATGCGTCAGAGATGTTTGTTGACCAACATTACAAAGCGTGGCATACACCAGAATGTTTATTATATATCCCATGAGGTGTGTATATATATAAACACGCCTCTGAAGTCGACTCAAGATTGCTATATTATACGTATTTGATTATATAAGTTTTGGAGAAATGAATACACACACACATCTATGGCTTGTTTATATTTAGTTACAAAAGTGCAAGAATAACAGTTACATAACTGCATTGTTCCAGAAGGAATACTTTGAAACATTTTCTCTCAAGACAATGGAAGAATATTTAATTCTTATTTAGAAGACCCTACCCATGTTTCTTAGCTGGTGCCATTGTGCATAATAGAAGTGGTTGTGGCTGGAAGGCACTTGGCCGATTCCACTGGTATAACTCCAAGGAGCTCACAGAGCAAGCTACATTTCATAATGATATTTTGCATTAGGCATTGCTCAGAGACACAGAAATATCTGAAGGGTTTTTTTTTTTTTACTTAAAAAAATATTTCTGATGGTTCCACTAGAAATCTGGCCAGGAAAACAGACAGTAAAAATCTTTACATTGACTGTTGACAAAAATAAAGAGGACACCAGATATTTTAGGAAACAAACATGAAGAATGTTGTTATGGACTGACACATAGTTGTGCAGAAGGAACAAACAGCAAAGGACAGTAGGGTTGGAGGAGAGAGCAGGCTGCTCATATCCTAGCAAAAAAGCACCTGTTAGGTGATGAATTTAAAAGGACAGCTCAAAGGTGGCCTTGAAAGTGTAGCTCAATATAAAAATAGGGGTAGGTGTTGTATGCTAATCAGCAGAACCATAAGTTGTTCTAGTTTGGCAGCTCATAAGGTTTTAATTTGTTATCTAAGAGAGACCTGTAGCAGACAAGTATTTCTGCAAAAAGTAAAAAGTGAAACACTGGTATCTTAAATCTATCAAAGAACATGCAGTAGCCCTTTTTAGCCAATTTTCATTGGGCATGTCGTGCTGTCCATATCTCGTACATCTCATACTCATTGACATAAAAAGCAGGCTTTTTGGGAACCTATCTTGAAGTTTTTAGAACTGTCCCCTCCACAGTTAGCAGCTCCGCTGCACATTCCTATAATTTGACGTATACTATTAACCAGCTCTAATGTTAATATGCTAGTAACATTGGAAGTGGAAATATTGAGTAAATTATAGGTTGTTTCAGTTGTACTGAAATTGCTTTCAACTACAGTAAACAAACCAAACATCAAAAGAAATTTCACAAGGATGTTCTTTCAGAGAATGTGAACAAAAAGGGAAATTAAGACTAGATACTACGGCTATAAAAAGAACAGTACAGTCCCATCCCTGGAAACAAAGACCTGTTCACAAGCAGGATACTCTCAGATTAGAAGTCATACTACAGAGAGAGAAAATGTTATCCGAGGAAAGCTTGGGAGAACAGCATTTTTTATAAGGCCATTAGGAAGACTGCATCTCTCGCTCATATGTGACCAGTGAGATACGAGGAACTCTGCTGAGCAAGGCAGCAGGTTAAAATAAACTACTCATTCAGTAAATACCTCTTTCTACCTTAGCCTTCACTGTCACATCTGTATTACAGCAGGTTAGAATTTGCAGGTGTTGTGCTTGTGTAACACGAGGGTCTCCCAAGTAACAGCTTCACTGGCACATAGAAAGAAAATATGATGTGATTCCTGGCCATAGCGTGTAGTTCTGACTGTGCCACAGAGGGAATTCGGCAATTACTCTTGCAACTGTACAGTTTGTCAAACATTCACTCTTACAGGCTGTAAGGTTTTATCATTTTAGAAAGTTAAAGTTAATTTTAACTTTATTTTAGGCACTGAATAATCTTGGCTAGCCAACTCAGACAAAATCACAGCATGTTAACTTGAGCATTTGGTTCATTGACAAAATGCAATTATTTGAGTGGCTCCCTCTTGCAATGACAAAAAAAGCCAGGGATGGGACAATTACCAATACTTCAAGTCTAGGGAGAGCTATTAGGACAGTATAGATGTTTCTTTGAAAAATAATTATTTCAAAATCTAGATTGTGTAACACTTGGAAGATGAATTGATATCTGAGACATCATTTTTTCCATAAGTCCTGCCCAGCGGTGAAACAATAATTGCTGAATTTGAAAGAAACAGGTAACTCTGTTTTCCAAAGTGACTTCAAGACAAAGTTTAATGTATATGATTTCCAGGTTTGCCTTGAAGAACCTCTCTGTGAAATCTTTCTCTATCTGCTCTTTGAGCCAAACGATGCTGATCTGGGTGCACAAAGCAATAATTAAGCAATTAGTGAATGCAGTTACTCCAGTGATGGGCAATACTCAGTGAACGATAGGAGAAGAGATAAAGCACAAAATCAGTCTGTGTGTCTAAGGTCATTGCATTCCCACTATCCCTTAGATGTTTTATAACACAACATGAAAAGGAAAGAATACCCACTAATGATACTTAATTGGCTGTTCTGTACATACATCAAGCGCCTTTTCTCTTTTTCTAACTAAATTTTCACTGGTTTTTTTAAATAGTTGAATCACATAGAAATAGCTTCTTTTTTATTTCTTATTATTAAACTTCTAGACTTTGATGTATTTTGCCTTTGAAACTGTTCTATTGGGTTTTGGTGGTGGGTTTTTTTTTTTAATTTTTTTTTTAAGTCCAAATTCCTAATAGCCAAATCAATATTTTTCAGTGTAACTACATGAAAATTAGCTGTGTAATTGCAATGCAATTTCATGCAAACAACAAATCAAATAAACTTACCGGTGATTCCAGCTGGTGATCTTAAGATTTGTATATTTAACATTTGATTGTGGGTAACAAGCTCCTGGAAGATTCCAGTTAGTTTCTTCCATCTTAAGGGACTATGCACCATTATTATACCTGGGAAAATAAGAATATAATAGTAGGCCTATCGAAAATCTTCTTCCTTTCAATATTAAACAGCAAGAAGTTGTAAAATACACAGCTGATGTATTTTCACCTGTATTCAACACAGAGGCACGTAGCTGTACTAGCAGTAAGTTTGTCGCAGTGACTTGTAAACTTCTGAAATCCTTGTGTCTCCATGCATGATTTGTGTACAAGTAATCCATCACAGACAAACAGCTAGGTCTTGCTGCAGTGTTCCTTCACACTTGTTTTAAAAGGTGAGAATTCATATTTTTTCAAATATTTCCTGGGTTTCTCCCTAAAAGTATCCCAGGGAAGCGTCACATAGATGCCTTATGACCACATTTCTACCAGGCTTTGTAGAGCACACTACAGAGTTTCGGCAGTTGTAGCGGTCGATGCTGGCCAACAGCTGAGCATCCATGCTCACCACCCTTGTGGGACAGGGGAGACAAGAGGAAGACCAAAACCCAAGAAAACTAGTAGGTCAAGGTAAAAGACAGTATAGTAAGCAAAGGAAATGGAAAAAAAGTGATGCAAAGGCAATCCAGTTACCGCCTCCCACAAGCAGACCGATGCCTAGCCAGTTCCCAAGCACCAACAACCCCTCCCAGTCATATTGCTGAGCATGATGTGGTCTGGTATAGAATATCCCTTGGGCCAATTCAGGATAGCTGTCCCAGCAGCATCCCATCCCAATTTCTTGCCCAACACATCCTACATGCTGGAGGGGACAGAGTGAGACAAAAAGAAATCCTTGATGCAGCACAAGCACTATTCAGCAGTAGCCAAAACGCTGGTGTGTTACCAGCACTGTTTTACACAAACCCAAAACACAGCACCGTGCGGGCTGCTGTGAAGAAAGCGAACTTCATGCCAGTCAGACCCAGCACAGCAATGCCTCTGAAGATCATGGCCTGTTGCATTTGTTTTCCCTGAAGCTATTACACCTACTTTATGTTCTATTTAAAATACCTCAATCTATTCTGAAAGGATTTTTTTTTTTCCTCCTCCCTACAGGCTCACTATAAACTTGAAAATATGAATTGTATTTATACATCAACACAGCATGAAAAAGGCTCTTAAAAAGTTACAAGCCAATGCTCAATTGCTGACTATAGGTTTTATGCTGTGCTCCAAAGAACAATTACTAAGTTTCTCCCATGCAGTCCAGAGGAAAAAAAAAACCACCAAACACCAAACTTTCCAGAGGTCTTGAACATTTATTTCCAATAGGAAGAACATCAGATCACAACAAAGTTATCAGCAACAGTATATTTTTGCATTATATAGTGTGACATACAGAATATTAAAATATTTTCTGCCTTTGAACCAGCTGAAGCTGGTACACTTGGTTTTTAATTAGACAGACTATAACATTGTGCTTCTGGTAGCGTTAAATAATCTTTACCATAACCTACTCCTGGCTGTAAACTGAATATCAGTATGTTCCCTGCTAGGCACTAAAACAGCGTGGATTTTTCATAATACTTTTCCAAGGAGATACACAAAGCCCTTTATGCAAGGGTAACAGAGAAAAGCAGATCGCATTGAACTCCGAATTCCCAAAGCAGCAGTAGGCACCCTGAGAGGCCCCTCCACGCCTGCCCCAGGAGCTCGCAGGGTCCGGCTCCCAGGCCGGCAGGAGGCAGGGAACGCGCAAGCCGCTTCCAACAGGTGGGGAATGGGAACGGTCTGACTCACCTGCAGACCCGGACAGGGTCCTCTCAATACTTACAGCATCTTTACTTCTGCTACAAGAAATACTGCCAACGTTTTTCTTTTACGTTTCATTTGTTAGATTAAGTCTATACTTTGGAAGACAGATGGTGTTTACTACCCTTTTTTTTTTTTCTTCAGAAATACTTTATGTTCAGACTGTACTTTACTTATCCAGTTTGAAAGGCAGATGCCAAATAAAGAGGAATGTCATGTTTAGTTTCCCAGACGATCACTGCAATTATATAGAAACACTTAAATTAAATAGCTTGGCAGCATCTACCTATTTTACTTAGCCAGTTTAAAACCTACCGCAGTAGTAGTATCCAGCATTCCCATCATGTCACATCTCTAGTAAAAAGGAAGGAAAATGATGAGAGTAGACTAATGTGATACCCCAGCCTGTTCTTCCTATTTCTTCTCATTCTTCCTTTGAATGGAATAGCTTTGTTCTGACTGATTCTTTTGGAGATTTTAATGTTTCTGCACCTTCTTTGAAACAAGAGTGAATTCAGCCCAACAATAAAACAGACAGAGAAAAGAAAAGGTCGAGTCGCAAGGCACATAGATTTAATTTAGATTTTAATTTAGATAAGATACTGATTATTTTCTCAGACATGGGGTTTCATGATCCTCAATCTGGAGCAAAATGCAAGAACAATTATGGAGGTCCTAAACAAACAAATTCCACAGATTTCCAAAGAGGTCTTACAAACTTCTCAGTGGTGTTATTCTCTCTTTCATGGCAATGCTGTTAAAAACAACCCTGCTGACAGGGAAATGTGCTATGAATGAACGGAAGGATCTCTGCTTTGTCACACAGAAGAGGTGCCCTCCAGGCACCCCTGATTATAGAGGGGTATAGTGCAGGAGCCACACAGTTTTTTGGTAATAACAACAATAAAAATATGAAATACTCATCGTATCAAAATATGAAATACTCATCGTATCAAAATATGAAATACTCATCGTATCTTGCACTTCCTCAACAGTTTACAAGAATTTTTGTTTGGAGCATGCTGCCAGTTAAATTCTCAGGACAATTCACAGGTTCTAGTCATTAATTCTCACAGTGACCAAAACCTTAACTCATATTGTTGTGAGAGGGAAAATGGCTCTACTTTTGCACCACAAAGGGACATCAACAGTAAAGTTTCCCAAGCTCCTGGGCCCCTAGAAGAGCTAGTCCCCAATACAGAGCCAGTGGGGAAGGTAAATAGGCAAGGTCTCCTCCTCCCCAGATGCACCAGTGGCCTTAGAGCACCTTTGCACAGAGCTATTCATCTGAGTGGCCACAGAAGCAGCATAAAGTGAATATTGCAGTATAGATACAGGTCTGCCACATCCCCTCCCTCAGCAAGATAAGAAACACAAGGAGCCACACTAATGCATAAAAAGCTCAAGCACTGTGCCACTGACTTTGGCATCCTTTCTCAATCCTAGCTGCCCCAACTCTGGAAAAGTCCTTTATACTCCCAAAAGACTGGTTATGATTTCGGTAACCTCCAGCAGCTCTGTATTGGTTACCCAATATCTTACCAGTACCTCATTATTCCCCCCTGTACCCTTCATGCCCTGAATGGTGGGCTGAAATCCTCCACCTGCCCTGGAGCCCAATAACCCTTTTAAACCACTCCAGCCCCTGAAGATTTTTAAAGAAACTATGACAGGAGTAATTGGAAACAAGTACACACTACTCTTAAGAGCAACACAAAGAAACATCCCTGAATAACCCAGATCACAGAAATAATGAGAACAGAAATCATCATTGCCTTTTGGACTCCACTCTAAACCACGTACCAAAGAAAGAGGGAAGAAGGAGCAGACAGACAGCAACACAGCCTTCACCCATAGCTCTTACTGCCCAATGAGTCCGTAAAATTGTTTTACATTGCATCAAGGCTGAATGTGTCTTTTATACTTCCAGAGAGGCTTTGCTGCCTTTGAAGCTATTGCCTCAGATGAGACAATGAACTAAAATCCACTTCCAACACCCGAGCGGGGTAAATATTTTTATAAACTGCTTACAGACATTTCAAGAACATCCATTGTTTGTCTGGGAATGATTCTTTTTTCCCAGACCGACTCACCACATAGAGGATATTTTTCATGTTTGTATATATGACTGCAGACAAGATATTTCTGTGTCAACAGCATTGTACCAATCATAGGTGAATAAATATTGTCACTGAATGACTGATACATAATATATTTTTTAAGGCTGGCTTGGCTTCTTCATTAATTGCTTACAGTATCATCATTTGAAAAGCTAAACCACATCATGAGAAATTAACAGTGTTTTTAAATGGATTCTAATGATCTCAGCCTCGTTATGCAGCACCCTGCTTCTAAGTTATTCCATGAAGCCACCTGGAAAACAGGAGATGAGAAAAACCAGAGAACACCAAAAACTGCTTCTGAGTTCAGTATAGGCACAAACATTGGTGACAAAATACAAAACTGTGCCAACGGAATTTGAATTTGTGAATTGGAATAACTTAACTGAATATGTTACAGTACTGATACCACTGGTTCAATCACGAGAGGAGGACGACATTAGCGTGGTTGTAGGAAGAGGTAAAATCTTTTACTGAAGTGATTGGTAGAGGTGAAAAAGGTGGAATTTCAGCACAAATATTTCTTAAATCTGAAGCAGAAGCCATAACACAAATACAAGGTTGAGGACAAAACTAAGTAAATTATGTGAAACAATCAGGTAAAGCAAAGTATGCTGCCGCATCTTGATATCTCATACACTTAGTTGATATTTTTGGTAAGTGTGATACCAATATATGTAGCTTAGACACTTTAAATTAACATCTGAACACTTTTATCTTTATTAACCTCAAGTGCTTCTACTTTAAGGGTATTTTTGAATAAGATATAATTTTGCAATTTGTTTTATGACACTCATTGTAAAAAATCAACAAAACTGTCATTTGTGAGTGACAATAATTACTAAAGTTACATAAGATTATAAAGGTACCAGCACACAGCCATTTAGCTGCAGGATAGTACCCATACAATTTTTTGAAAGCCAACTTTGGAATATGCAGAATAGCCTTATGGTTTTTTCCAAACATGAAAGAGACAGACTTTTTTTGGGGGAAAAAAAATTATTTTGATGATTGTACTCTGTAAAATGCAAACAGATAGAGGGAGGCAACTGAAATGACAGCTGTTTATGCAGCATCTGAGGCATTTGCTGTTTAGCTCTGTTCAGCTACTGATAGCTGACGTTTCAAGTGAAGCAGTCAATAATTAGGATTTCCCTGCATTCTTTGGGGAAATACCTTAACTTTCACATTTACACAAACATGAAGCCTTCTGTACATTAATCAAAGCATGCAGTTTCACCGGTGTAAACAGTGGCTTGTATGTGATTGGGGTGGGTCTCTGGCTCTCCCTTACCCTTTCCCAAATACACAAGAAAGTACCTTGAACAAAGCCAAAAATTGAGTGGCTTTAAACTTAAGCCTTGGCAAGTGTTCTGAACCATTATATTTATGATAGATGAATAAAGAACTGATCAAGACTATGATTTTTTTTTCTAGAAATAGGCATATAGTCACACATTAAAATAAATAATAATAAACAACAGCCTTGCCAACACTTACTTGAATTTAGGCTTCACTTAATAGCTTATGTTGTTTGCAAAACACAAATGTACACAGAAAAATGTATTGCAGTTACAATAAAGATAATATGAGTGTTTTGTATTAGGACTTGAAGAGAAAGAAGGAAGTGTACATATATTGCAAGATATTTATACATACGTATTGAAATACTACCGTACCAGACAGGTAGATAACAGTATGAGAAGAAAGTTTCTGCTCCCTTAGATTTGTCTTTATTGTGCTGTATATCTCACTGTTGGGCTGATTTCTGGATTGACAGCTATAGATGAGGAATTGTAAGTATACTTGGTATGAGTTCTTCAGAAAGTCTTATCCTGAAAATATGACTCTAAATCTAAAATATTAGGTCGATCACAACATAATTCTTTCCAATTAAAAGTGCTAAATCTCACTTAGACATTTTATCTTCTGGAATAATCAAGTCAATTTATAAAAGATTGAAGCCATGTGAAGGAAATACTGATGTAAATGCTTAGAGCAGTGTTGGAGGCACATTGCTCACTGCAAGGTCAATGGCGTGTTGTTCTGGGCTCTTTTGGTTCCAGTTGAAGTCAGAGGGAATTGAAATATCTCAGGGGATTAAGGATCAAGTACTGTGGGGCCCACTTCTGAGTGGACTCGAGATGTAAAGTTGAGATCCTACCTGTCAGTGCCTGGATCTGAACTTTTTTCAGTTTACAGCATCTGATTTTCAAGCTTCACACAGTGGCTACCACAGAGAAAGGCTGAAGCATGACATTTGGCTCGGATCAGAAACTGCCCCAGAAGTGAGCAGCAGCACAGAGTTGGTACGGCAGTCTGAGGCCATCTCCTGTTCCGGGTGGTTTGGGACTGTAAAAACAATTCTTGCTGAGGGCAGTAAAAAAGGGTGAGATAGAGATGTACAAAACAGCCGACCCACAAAAATCGTGCATGAGTAGTATAAAAATGAATCAGTGGTAGGGCTTGTGATGCCAGATTGAAAATGCAGTTTCACCTGCACGTACAGCACCCTGTGCATGTCTTCCAGAGGTGGCATCTAAACCAGACCAACACCAAAGAAACTGCAGCCATCTAAAAAGAGAGTGGGAACGAGTGGTGCCACAAGTCTCAACCCCAGCTACAGCCTCTGTTACAACATTGCAGTAAGATTTTCCCAAGAGCCAGGCTTGGAGACACCTTAGATCTCCATTGCACCATAGAAACAATGCTCCAGAAATAGAATTATTAATAATAACAATAACAACAATAAAGAAAATAATCAGATTACATTCCTGACTCTCGAGCAAACACCGGGATTCTTGCTGGGAATTACCCAAACTGCTTGTACCGTATTAAAAGGAAAGGAGGACTGAGATTGCCCAACTCAGCCAACAGAGCTATTCAGTGAATTGGCATGCCCAGAAGAACCTCAGCATGAAAAAAAAAAATCTAACTTTTCCAGTGATGCCTATTTCAGACCCAAAACGTAACTCAGAGAGAAACAAATTCAAGCTTAGGCATCCTCCAGTCAATGTGCTGGAGTTCCACATCTCATTCACAGGCTCTGCAGATTCCCACTCATCCTCAAGAAGCATGGGCACAGAGACAAGGTTGTGAATACCGCTCATGAGGAGTGCCATTCCCCAAGGCCCTCCTTAGTCTTGTGAGTTTTCCCCCTTCTTGGTAAAACGTTAACACACAGAGGGGAGAAAAAAAAAGAAAACACCAAAAAAACCCCAAACCCCACTCTTTTCCTCCCATTTTTTGTCTTTGGGAAACACTGCTACAAATTTTTGTTCTTCTTCCCAAGCCAAAGATTTAATGGCATATATGTTCAGAAAAGGTGACTGAAAGAACAAAAATGAAAGATCAGCAATCCTGTTCACTGTTCACTTTACACCACTCTCAGCTGAAGAAAGTTATTATCACCCTGGTAATATGTGAGATTAGTGTTAGGAAACATTTTAGGGTTGTAACCTCAATTCAGCTAGACCGAAGTTTTTTTAAAGCAAAGAGTGTATTTTCAAAGATTTTGTGGGAAGCAAGTTCATTCTATAAAATGAAAATGAATCCTCCCATTTCCATTAAGTTAGCGGTAATATACAGCACATTTCTATCAGGTTTTAACTTTCTTTTGTAAGTAAGTAAATATCTTCTGCCTATGGGCTTATATAAAGCAATGTTTGCTCATAAAGGGTAGGTGTTTACCTTATCCTACTTATGAAGTGAAGTAGAAAAAAATTGCCCTGAAGATGTCTCTGAAGCTCCTCATGATGTCTAGCCTGGGGTTTTGCAATCTGTTCTCCTGTTTAATATTTCAGTAAATATCACTTTGTTTCACCTAAAGCAAGACAAATTCCAGTCTCCACTGCAATTGATGGTTGCCAGGGGGTGCATACAAAACATCAGGTGTGAGAGAGTGCTAAATCATGAGCCTATGGAATTAATGTTAACATCTAACTTCTTAGCAGATGGAAAATACTGCAATAAGGCTCCATACACTGTCTCCTCTGTTAAAGGTTCAGTCTCTTAATGGGACGATATGCTCCTGAAGTACTTCCAGATCAAGCATGTACAGCTATAACCGTGTACTCTTCTCCATTAGTCTCCTCCATTTCACGCCCAATATTTCTTGATGCTTTTCTACAGCACACAAACCCCTTCAGACCATCTACACACTTCTGAGAGACTGAACACGAGAAAGTACTGTCATAAATATTACCCTAATTTAACACCACCAAAAGCTGTGACAAACTGTAAGAGCTTTATTGATTTCAATGGTAATCTACACAAGCACAGGGTCTAGCATATTGACTTCTGTGATGACCAAGTATTTCTAATTTCTCTCAGGAGCACTCTAATTTCTAGGACCTGTTCTGTCGGAACTGATCTTCTTAATTCTGATCAATGCCCCGTGATATTTTTAGTTCCCAACTTACTTCTTCAATATCTCCTACAATGTGCATGCAAATGATAACTTAAGACTGATTTCTAGGAATAGCAGTGTTTATATATAGCTCTTGGATAGATATTTTCTAAAACCAGTTCCAACAAGTGAAATTTGATCAATGTGCGTTCATGAAAGCTACACACTATAATTGGGAAAAACTCCCAAATACAAGACAAAATTATCACAATTTTAATTTAAGTTGGATAAACTTTTCTGAGTTTCTCCAACTTTTGAAGCAGATCAGCTATGACATTTTCTTTTATTTTACTATTACAAAGTATATTGTCAACTAGAGACTTCTGGTCAGATTGGTATCAGACTTTGTCCAAATTTTGAAGAAAGAGCTTGGAACCAGAGTTTTCCTCCAGATAAATTTTTTATTGACCTCGCATTTTTGGTAATAATTACCATTTATATAGAAATACAGCTAAGAGGAAATTTTTTATTGACCTCGCATTTTTGGTAATTTCATAATTACCATTTATATAGAAATACAGCTAAGAGGACAGACCCAGCTTATTTCTGGAGGCTTTGTTAATATTCACAAGACTTTTTTCCTTAATCTGTTGATAGCCTGGGATCTTTAAATCTGGCTATTTCTGCACTACGTTGTTCAAAGTCAGTCAAAGCTTTCATTCTCACATGGAATTAACTCCCAGCAAAGCAGGAAGTTCTTCCACTGATTGCACTCAAAACCTCATTAAAGGAAAAAGAGAACATACCATAAACATGGAGCCAAGAATTTGCTGTTTGCCCAGTTCATGTTTTAGCAGCCTAATCAAAATACAACAAGTAGTATTTATCAGTCCAGTTATGATATTATCAACACCTCATGTACTAACTGATAAAGAAAAGCCTCATTAATGACAATGTAAATTGTTAAATGAGAAAACCTACTAATAGCTACCACTTTTGCCTGGTGTCACACTCACCCTCCAGATGGCCTCCTGGCCCCAAGGTTGATACCATCAGCCTTCCTCCAGGAGGATGTGGGTGGGAGGGTTCAAGCAAACTGCATCATCCTGAGGGCTTCTCCAGACAGGTACGATGTTGTGATGGGTCCCTGCCTCCTCACTTGCAGGTTTGCATGGGCTTATCTGCATGTGTTTCCTCCTCCCAACGCCCAGGGGAGGTCTGCAACCTGCATCAGTGTCCTTCCAGGCCCTGGGCACTCACCAGGCTGCTGCTACCTGAGGGTCCCCCACAGCACTGCTAGAGACCAGCACCTTCAGGAGAGGACAGGCACCATGTCAAGTCCCTGCCTTTTTCTAAATGCAAAGCCTGTGGATTTTTGCTAGCAACACCAAGAAATCTTATTTGCTGGGTGGCACTATTCACTACAAAAGTCTCCTTTATTCATTTTATGGGTCCACTTTTCTGTTTGTTTAATTTGGTTTCCTCAATATTCTACTCCCTTGCACACCAATTGTGCCGTATCTGCTCTGTGTTCCTTTCACTGCTACCAGTCACATTACCATCCTGAATTCCACCGTCTACCTAGGTCTTCACGGACTACTGAAAACATTTAAACCAAATAGAATCATAGAATCATAGAATGTTTTGGGTTGGAAAGGACCCCTAGAGGTCATCTAGTCCAACCCCCCTGCAGGAAGCAGGGACACCGCTAACCAGATCAGGTTGCTCAGAGCCCCATCCAGCCTGGCCTTGAATGCTTCCAGGGATGGGGCCTCCACCACCTTTCTGGGCAACCTGTTCCAGTGTTTCACCACCCTCATTGTAAAGAATTTCTTCCTTATATCTAGTCTAAACCTACCCTGGTTTAGTTTAAAACCATTACCCCGTGTCCTGTCACAGCTAGCCCTACTAAAAAGATTTTCCCCATCTTTCCTATAGGCCCCCTTTAGGTACTGAAAGGCCGCAATCAGGTCTGCCTGCGGCCTTCTCTTCTCCAGGCTGAACAACCCCAACTCCCTCCTCAGTCTGTCCTCATAGGAGAGGTGCTCCAGCCCTCGGATCATTTTTGACCATAGACATGCAGAGATCCTCCAGTAACTGGGCAACGACAGCTTTCTTTTACCTGCCAAAGGCGGAGAAGGGGGGTGGGAAGGTGTGTCCATTCAGAGAGACAGCACAGGTGAACTGCTGGGGAGCTGTGCCGACCAGACAAGGGACAGTGGAGCTATTTATTCCTCTGCCAGGCTGAGTTCTCTTCATTTCCACCATACTGCAAGTGTATACGTTCACCCTGGGATGAATAAATTACCTGACTCACAGTATATTACAATTGAAAGGGGACTATCTAATTGCTGGAAAGCAGATGGCCTTACCCTTTTGAGTATGCCTGACAAGAACAAAAAAAATTACTGGCCTGCAGCCATATTCCCATAGGCTGCGATCTTGTCAGATTCCATCAGCCAGGGAAATTTGGATATGATGACTGGTCAGTAACGGAATTTTTCAAGGCCAAAAAAAATCCCAACACCCACTTTTTTTTTTTTTTTTTGTACCAGTTTAGCCACATCTGCATACCATGAAAGGAAAGAAAAATTCACACCGTGCCAGTCTTTCTTGCTTACGATACCAGTTTATCCACAACTGCGTTGATTATCACTGCTACTTCAACCTTCTGTCTTTCCTTTGTGTTGGAAATATTTTAATTCTATTATTTGTATTGACAAGTAATTCATTGGCAATATAAGAAACCAACAGAGCCTGTTAATGAGGTCTAAAGATAAAGCATCAAAATATGCAAAGTGTTCTAGTAGGCTTTGCAGGGTTATATTGATACATTAACTTCTTTGAAAACCAACATCTCCAAACAAACAGCTTTAGAATATGCTAGTCTTTTTATAGTTCTGTTAAATCTTGGCAATGACATTGTATGGTATATCAAATGGTCAAATATTACAGAGGTGAATGATGGCAAATGAAATAATTGAATTTGTAATGGGGAACATAAATGGCTTAAAGTTATAGCGACAAAAAATTGTTGAAACAGAAAAAGCTGACATATTCTTTTTACAAGAAATTCACTTAAGAGAACAAGATGCTATCAGCCTAGGAACACCTTGGATAGGAGGGAGTCAGCAAAAGAGCTTTGCACAAAACAAGAGAGTTCTTTCAAAATACCGGGTAATTTATACAACATCTGACATAAAGGAGATTTTGTGACTGTTAGGTATATACAGAAAGAATGGTCCAGTTCTAGTTAACACGTATGAAGCTAATTCAAATAGAGCATCTTTCACCGTACAGGTTACTATTTAACAGCATGACAAATGTTCCTGCAAAATACGCAGCGGACAGCTGACTTTCCTGGCCAGTTTATGTAGAAGTGTGCACGTAACACAAGAGAGATCAAAACAATGGGAGAAATGCTATATTCTTTGGATGAGCTTCTGGCAGAGTTCTGATCTCCAGGAGAAGAGGCAAGTACACTGGTATGCAGTCAATGTTTTTTTTGTTGGCATTAAATCTTAGAAACTGTTTAAATCCTATGTTTAAGAGCTTTGTGCCCCACTCAGCAAGCTCTTGCAATCTGTTGATGCTGAGCTTTGCTCCCTCCTTTCTTTGCCCTTCCCTGCATACTTCCATAAAGTCCCTACCTTTGATGAAAACGTCCCTTTCCTCCACATGGTATAGGAGATGTCAGCACAGCTGAAGGCTCCATTATCCAGTTCCCCTTCTCCCCTCCTCTATGTTACACAGGTAATGCAGGGATGCTAGCAGTTTGGTATATTAGTGCAGCATTAGTGGTCTACTGGCTTCTCCCAGGGCCTAGGCTATGATTAAAGGCACGGAAAAGGGGGAGAGACAAAAATCCTTGCCAGTGCTCTTCAAGCAAAGGAGTTGTTAATGCTCCTGACTCCTTGAAATTAATCTGACAGGAAGAACTGGAAATAGCCCAGGCAGATCTATCCTTGTGCAGTCTTGGGAAACACAGGAGCAGACCACAGCCTTTGCTGTCAAACACAGCTTATTTAAACAGGACCACTTGTGCGAAGCAATGCT